>NC_057801.1:432306665-432630016 GCF_018294505.1 Triticum aestivum
CAGCCGCAGAGGGAGACCCCGCAAAGCCGACCCTTAAAACAGGATAAGGATCGGCTTTGTGGGGTCTGCCTCTGCGGCCGTTTGCGCCAGCCTGCAAAACAGTTTTTCCACGAACTGCAAACATGAAATGCGGGTCGGCGGGATGCGGGTCTGCTAGAGATGCCCTAAAGGGACCCGAGGCTTGTATGGTGCAGTCATTAGACAGATCAATCTCAAAGCAATTTCTTTCAATTGTAATTTTCTTTCGAGGAGTGTGATGTCAACAAAGCACGTAGCATGGTCAAAAAAATAACTATGAAGCACATAGCTTAGTTAAATTTTCTCTTTCTCAGGGTCTGGGACATCACGTCTGCCTTAGCCATCCCCATGACTCTCAATGTACCCCACAACATGTGGACTTTGGTGATGAATAAATTTTTTTCTCACCCTCCAAAAAAGGAGCGATGTTGCCTAGTTTTTTTTCACAGTAGTGATGCTGCCTTATTTCTTTTATTATTATTATTATTATTATTATTATTATTATACGAGTATCGGGCCATGTTGACCTTTGCTGCTTTATTTTTTTCCAGCATTTTATTTATTCCCCTTTTTATTTGCTATATTTTTTTTGTTTTCAGCTTTTTATTTTTATGTTTTTATTACTCATTTTTCTTTTTGTTGTTGTGTTTTTTTGTTTTCCCCTTTTATTCTAATGAAATGAAAGGCCAAGCCTATCCTTCGGCGGAAATGCTTTCTCCGTGAATTTTTTAGTCAAATTTATGAAAAGAGAGGAGATGGGTGGGCATATCTACTTATCATATATCCTATATACCTCTAGTTTTAAGATGGGATCACAACTGCATGTATTCAAATGTTGGTCGCAACTGCAAGTTTTCAAAATAGGATCGCAACCGCAAGTTTTTAGCGAAGGTCGCGACTGCAAGTTTTTAAAATGAGACGGCAACTACTTGTTTTTTCAAGGGATCGCAATTACTAGTTTTCATAATGGCGTCGCGTTTTCAAAAAGGATTGTAACTACACAGTTTTAAGATGGTTCACAATTGCAAAAAATAAATAAATCAAACAGGGCTGCAATTACAAGTTTCAAATGGGGTCGTAACTGCAAGTTTTCAAAGAAAGATCGCAACTGCACGTTTTCAAGAAAGGTCGCAACTGCATATTTAAATGGGGGTGGCAACTACAAATATTTTCATATGGGATTGCAACTTCAAGTTTTTAGTGAGGGCCGTGACTGCAAGTTTTGAAAAATGGATCGCAATTGCAAGTTTTTATAATGGGGTCGCAACTCTAAGTTTTGAAGTTCGGGTCACAACTGCATGTTTCAAAAGGGGTCACAACTACACATTTTTAATTAAAATGTCGGCCAATTGTCCATCACTAGACTCGCAACTACAAGCGTTGTAACCCGACTACAACTGCATGTTGGCGAGGCCCAGGTTGGTCGCGCCCTGGGTGTCGGCGAGGCCCCACGCGTTTCCACCCTGACCGACACAGCGGCGTCGCCGGCGGAGCTGCCGGCCGGAGCCATGGCGAATTTAAATCGCCCGCCCCGTCGCCCTCTCTCAGTACGTACCGTTAGCTAGATGGCTCAGTTCAGCTCCAGGTTTGGGGCCTCTTTGGATTGAAGGATTTTCATAGGAATATTGGAGGATTCCAATCCATTGGATTTTTTCCTAAAGAAGCCCTTTGGATCAAAGGAACCACACCTCCAAAATTCCTATGGATGCATTCCTACACCTCAATCCTATAGGAATTTCAACATCCACTATAACCTTTTTTTTACACTGATTCGCGTAGAATCGAGGCACTTTTCCTGTGTTTTTCCTGTGTTCCATCCAAATGACCATTCTTATAGTTTTCCTCTATTTTGTAATCCTCTGTTTTGCACCTACAATCCCGTCAAATTCCTGTGTTTTTTGAATTCCTTTATTTTCTAATCCTGTGATCCAAAGAAGCCCTTGGCGTACTGGGAATCGTCACTGCTACGCATGCGTCCAACACACACTGGGGACGATAAACAGTTTGAACTGCTTATCTTCTGCCAAATCGTTTGTCGAGAAGGATCGTATCAAATGTTACACGCAAGAGTGAGAGTACATCGCATTGGAGTAAAATAAATGCTCATTTTTTCTGTTCCAACATACTGCCAACTTCCCAGGACCAAGAGAGAACAGAACAACATGATCTTGATGCAATCATACTGGATAGTACTAGGGACGGGAAACGGCGGGGACTGAGAGTGATTTAGTAGAAGAAAAAGAAACAAACTGGGGCCTCAGCGATATCTGAGAGCAGGATGAGGAAATTGAAAAATCGGAGAATCATGCCCTATCAATGTCGATGTCCTGAGCAGATCTTCGGTTGTTCGTCCTTGAGTTGCTGCAAGGCTTCTCATGCCCTACCAATGTATCCGAATTCGGAAGAACGGCCGGGGCTCAGGAGCGGAGTCCGTGCATGCCAGAGCCGCCGTCCATCGTTGTCGTAGTGTATGGCCCCGCTGAACTCCAGCGGCTGGCACCTCTGGCCGAGCAGTATCGTTCGCCGCCACAGGCACGGCTCGCCGACGTCGTCGTCGTCCACCGTGCCGCCGTCCTGACCATGCTCCGCGAATCTTTTGCTGGACGGCCCCTTGAGCTTCCTCGTCGTCTTGGGCTTCACGAAAGGGCTGAGGGTGTCGCCGCCGCCGCCGCCGCCGCAGGAGAAGAAAGGTGGGCGGGGATTGCCCGAAGAGGACGTGATCCTCTTGTTCCTGCGGCGGAGCCTCAGCCGGCTAGCGATGGAGGAGAGGAGGATGGCCATGGCAGCGAACATGGTGTGATGACGATCCTTTGCTTTGCTAGGCGGGGTGGGTTTATGAAGGATATTAATATGGGAGATAGGGTCTTGTAGATCAGCGGACCGTTTGACACCTCGGGATCAGATGAACAAATTCAGGAGCAGTATTTCGAAATGGAGTCTATTGCGCGGAAGAGGTTGAAAGCTTAACTGAATACCGTGGTGGGCACACAAATTGTAGCACGACCATCGCCTGCACCGTTCGGCTGGCTCGTCGGCCTTGTGCGCGGTGTGAGTGACCAGAGTGGTTTACAGGCCTCCAGCAGCACGGCAACGTGGCCGTCTCTTGCACTTCTATTTACGTGTGGTTTTTCCTCACTAATCTAGTTTGAAATACAGTGTAATGCAGGGTCTTATTTGTCAAGACAAATGTGCCTTTGTCCTCCAGTGGGCAGTGGAACTGTTGAGAAGAGTCAAGAAAGCCACTGAGGAAGCACTTGCCTTCCACGGCACTACCACCAGTACGCGCCAGCTTCTCGGTTCTCGTCTAGGAGCAACAACAATGGCCATCACTTCTCTGCAGCTGCCCTCTCAGATCCACGGCCTTGCTCCTGCTAGAAATGGCCGCGCCCGCACAAGGTCAAGGGCTACTCTGCTTAGCTGCAAACACAACCAGGTACGCACTGAATTTAAGGAATCATTTTTGCGGCTCTCCAGAATTATTCTACCACATGAACACATCGAATCTATAGTAAGCCGGGGCAAGTTCTGAATGATTTGATGTGTTAGCAGTAGCCAGTTGATAGATCCGATGTGTCGCTTTTGTATGCCTCGCTTGATTGGCTGCCGCTTACAGTAATTTTAGAAATACAAGTTTCGTAACCAGAAAAGCACACTTCTCTCTGCAAATATCAGATCAGGGATATGAGCAGAGCAGCGTGCCGTCGAGTGAGCAAAGGGAGGGAACATCCTAGAAGTTTCTGTACTGATTCCTGTGTTTTTGTTTTGAAATGCTGAATGAGTAGCTTGTAAATCCTGTACCTTCTTTAAAAAAGAAGGATGACCCTGGGCCTCTGCATCTGGAAGAAGCATGCGGCCATTTTATTGATTATTCTCGAGGACCTTACAAAGTAGAACAACAATATGACTGAATCTACCATCTTGACAATCTGCCGCTACTCCTATCCATATAATGAAGGGATGCAAGCTGAGCCACATACCCAGCCTCTCACCCAAGTCTAACATCTAAAGCCGGAGGCCCCACCGAGCCATCTGCCAGGTCCGAGGCACAAACCGGTCCGACGCACTCACATGTATCGTCGCCGCCATGTTTCACTGGTCCATCTTCAGAGCAGATTGAGGTGTCAACCTTGGCAGGTCCTCCGCCATCGACGCCACCACGACGCCAAATGACGACCTCCACCTACGCAAGCCTTGGCAGGTCCTCCGCCATCGACGCCACCACGATGCCAAACGTCGACCTCCACGAACGCGAGTCCATCTCCGAGTAACGGACGTAGATCCATGCTAGGATAGGACCGCACCGCCGCCGTCGCCCACCACCCGCAAGCCCCACCCAGCCCCAAGGTTCCCAAAGCGGCGCCTTCAAGAAGGGAACGACCCCATGAGCGCCGCCGCCGCCCAACAAAGTTAGGGCTTTCGCTCGGGAGACCTAGGGGAGGGGGAAGTGAGGAGATCGATCCATACCGACGCCTCCAAGGAGAAGAACGGCGCCCTCAGGCGTCGCCATCGGCGCGGCCGGTCATGGCTGGCCAGGGATTTCGCCCGAACTAGATCCCCGCCATCAGCAGTGCCTCCTGTATAGAACCGGCGACCAAGGGAGGCGCGGCCCGACCAGGCTGGCCCGCACGCCGAACAGGGGAGGAGGGGAGGCGCCAGATCGCGCGCATCGACCGCCGCAGAATCCGCCGCCAGCCGCCAACGACCACCGGGATCCCGCCGCCTGCGCGGCCAGGACGCCAGATCCACCGCCCGCACGGCTGCTCGCCGGAGCCCGCCGTGCCGCTCCAAAGGAGCTTTCGCTCCAGATCCGAGACTCCCCACGCAGGCAGGGCAGCCGAGGCCCCGGCGCCACCATCCTTGGCGCCCCGGGCTTGCCCGGCGGCTGCCTCAGGCGGTGGCGAGGAGGTGGGGCGAGGTGAGGAGGGGACCGCGGCGGCGCGGCTAGGGTTCCCCCGCCGCTGCCGGGGGAGGCGACGCGGTGGTCGCGGGAGGGATTAGGTCGCGGGAGCCTACCTGTTCCTGTAAATTCTGTACGTACTTTCCATATTGGTCCTCCAGCAGATCCCGGACCAACATCCTAGATCTTCATTCATACGATGTTCAGTAGAGAAACTTCTAGGATGTTCCATGGCACTCCTTATAAGTTATAAATGAAAATTACAACATTTATAGATTACGATTATATTGTCAATTGATGTCATGGTGCTCCCCAACATTTGGGCTTCTTTGATTCGTAGGATTGCAAAAACACAGGAATAAAGAAAAAGTAGGATTGAAATGGCATGGCCATTGGATCCCTATAGGATTTGAGTTTGTTTGATTGTGTCATTGAAAAAGCAAAGGATTTCTTCCAAGAGATTGGAGTGGATGTTAGAATTCCTGTGAAATGTAGTACAAATAAATCCTTAGGAGAAAATCTTACAAGATTCAATCCTACGAATCAAACGACAAACTTAGGAAAAATTCCTAAATCCTATAGAGATCCTTTAAATCAAAGAGACCATTAGTTGAAGTACTACTGGTTATCTTATCTACTACTTTCTTCGTTCCAAAATAAGTGTCTTAAGTTTAAGTTTAGTACTTCGTCCATCCTAAAATAAGTGACTCAACTTTGTACTAGCTGTAGTACAAAAATTAGTATAAAGTTGAGTCACTTATTTTGAGACGGGAGGAGTACAACTTTATACTAAAGTTAGTACAAAACTGAGACACATATTTTGATACGGAGGGAATAGATTTTTTGACTAAGTATATGGTGCGTATTCATTTGAAGGTAGTGAACGAACTCTTTAGTCTTTAAGTTTTCATGCATATACTTGTTGCAGTGTGATGTTTGCATTGTCCTGATGCAGAGGCCGGGGTCATCCTGTTTTTAGAAAAACTTTTTAGAAGTTATACTCGTATGGAGCATGAAAACTTTGATTCTAGTCCTGCTTTATCTCTACGTGAATTGATACGATGTGTATCCTGTCATCTAATCACACTTGGACTCAAGCCATTACCTCTTGTAGACAGAGTTATCATGTCAAGGTTGTTGTTACTTTTCGTGCGTGATTTAATTTTTACTAACCTCTGTCGAGGCTTGAACTTCCCCTGTTACGTATCGGTTTAGCACTTGTTTCTGCAGTCAACCATTGTCCAAGTAGCGAGTAGGACATCTCGTAGAAGTACCCTGGCATACATTTCGTCTGCCTTCTTTGCAATGTTCCTGCTGGCTGAACATGCTGAAGCCAGAACCTCGAGACAAGAGAACAAGAGGAAAGTAATGGAGAAGCTGGAGATGGTCCGGGAGGAGGCCCTGGGCTCGAAGGAGAAGAAAGAGAACACGAACAAGGAGTCTGTGGCAAACTTGTTGATCCCTCCTACTTTGGTCGATGCTTACATCTGAAAGGCATCCTGTCGCTGTAAATTTTATGTTTATGCTAAGTGCTACTTAACCTTGCAAAAATTCTGAATGTACTAATAACAACTGGAACCAAACAACCTTGCAAAAGAACTTTCCTGTGTCCTAGCTGCATTGTTTTTCATGCCTCTGTTGTACTCATTTTTTTGGAAAAATTCTGATTTATTCATATTCAATAGTGGCAGTATAATGAACAACAAAAATAATAAAAATTACATTTAGATCCTTAGACAACATAGCGAGGACTACAAACACTGAAGCGAGCCGAGGGCGTGCCGTCACCGTCGCTCCTCCCTCGCCGGCCCAGGAAAAATTTATTGTAGCAGACAGTTGGAAAGTCGACGTGCTCAGGCCTCATAAAATTAACGAGCATAACAACAATCACCAATGAAGAGTAGCATAGATTGAAAAGTAGCGTAGATTAAATGATCAAACCTGAAGACACACTAACATAAACGAACCAGATCCGAGCAAATCTATTAAAGACAGATTTACCAAGACACACCTTCACATGCTCATTGACGATGCTAGACGCATCACCGGGATGGGGGCTAGGCGGGGAGAACCTTATTCCAACTTCAGGAAGCCGTTGACGTCTCACATTTTCGAGCAGGACACTAACTCTAACAAAACTCGAAGGAACGTCTAAAAATGAAGCCCTTCTACCGGCAAGGGTCAAGATCCACTGCGCCCCATGGCCCTAAGGCCACTGAAGACGAGGCAGATCGGCGGCGGTGCTGGTGGGAGGCAAAGAAACTCTAATCTTTCTTTGAAGAGGAACCTTCTCTAAGGTATTACTACAATTATTATCTTTGTGACCTATTTTACTCCCTTGATACATACAAGAACAAAAGCCTATACACATGGAGTTGATCTAGTTGCTATTTTATACGAGATAAAAACTTTTGGGGAGAATACTTCACTACACCACAACACTTGTTTAGGGGCAATTAACTGCCGGGAGAAATAGGTGTTCAAGGGCAAATGAACTGCCGGGACATTTGTGTCTGCCGGTACAAGCATCTTAGGGCGGGCTAACTGCCGGGAGAACTTGAGCAACAACGTTGTAAGGGCATATTTATCCCCAAGATGTTTTGGTGATTGATGACAATGCTTGTGCGGACTAATCGCGTGCGTTAAGTTCTTTCAGAGATTCGTCCTTTGGCACAAGACGATTTTCTCCCCTCGGTGTTTTATTCAAGACGGTGTAGCTCCTTCGTTTCGTTGTTGGTGGACTAGTCCCGTAGGAGTCACCGTACTATCAAGAGGGGATCCGCTTTGGTAAGACTAGGGTGGAATCAACACGTACACATCCATATCACACCCGTCGTTTTCTTTCCGCTTCATTGGAGCTGCGGTTTTCCCCTTAGTATGCTTTGCTCTACCCCAGCGGTAGTACCGCGACCCACAACGGTAGTACCGCCGAAGCTCCCCAGCGGTAGTACTGCTCCAAGCGGTAGTACCGCTCTCCGAACGGTAGTACCGCTTGGGGTCCTCGGCCGTAGTACCGCAGTGCTTCCGGGCTACTACCGCCTCGATTCGAGAACGATGTTTTTCGTGTCGGGTTTTGCGGTACTAAGGGCGGTAGTTGTGGCGGTAGTACCGCTCCAAGCGATAGTACCGCGCCTACCCCCACAGTAGTACCGCCCTAGGGTCAGGGCCCTGTCAGCGTGGCAGTACCGCTGGGTTGAGCGGTAGTACCGCCCGGAGCGGTAGTACCGCCCTTCCCTAGCGGTAGTACCGCTCTGTGCGGGGCTGCTCAGTGGGATAACGGTTGGATTTATCCCCCCACTATATAAAGGGGTCTTCTTCACCAAAGTTGACCTACCTCTTTCCCCCAAAGCTCCATTGTTGCTCCAAGCTCCATTTTCGCCCGATCTCTCTCCCTGGCCAATCAAACTTGTTGATTTGCTCGGGATTAGTTGAGAAGGCCCAGATCTACACTTCCACCAAGAGAAATTTGATTCCCCCCACTTATCCCTAGCGGATCTTGTTACTCTTGGGTGTTGAGCACCCTAGACGGTTGAGGTCACCTCGAAGCCATACTCCATTGTGGT
Source organism: Triticum aestivum (assembly GCF_018294505.1). Lineage (NCBI taxonomy): Eukaryota > Viridiplantae > Streptophyta > Magnoliopsida > Poales > Poaceae > Triticum > Triticum aestivum. The sequence goes on from NC_057801.1 coordinate 432,315,144, forward strand.
GAAGCTTCGTGCTGTTGTTGGGAGCCTCCAAGTGTTGTGGAGATAGCCCCAACCTTGTTTGTAAAGGTCCGGTTGCCGCCTTCAAGGGATCCAATAGTGGAATCACGACATCTCGCATTGTGTGAGGGCGTGAGGAGATTACGGTGGCCCTAGTGGCTTCTTGGGGAGCATTGTGCCTCCACACCGCTCTAACGGAGACGTACTTCCCCTTAAAAGGAAGGAACTTCGGTAACACATCCTCGTCTCCACCGGCTCCACTCTTGGTTATCTTGTCCCTTTATTTTTGCAAGCTTACTTGAGTTATATCTATTGCTTGCTTGTGTGCTTATTGTCTTTGCATCATATAGGTTGTCCACGTAGTTGCACATCTAGACAACCTATTTCATTGCAAGGTCTAAATTGTTAAAGAAAAGTCTAAAAATTGTTAGTTGCCTATTCACCCCCCTCTAGTCAACCATATCGATCCTTTTAATTGGTATCAGAGCCTCGTCTCTTTATTAAGGACTTTGCCGTCCGAAGGTATGATTGACACCCACGACGGTGCGGAGGAGCACTCCGGTGTGAATCCCATCTCGTCCACGGCCGAAGGGGGAGCCTCGGTCTCACGTGAGGAATTCAATGTGGCTTTAGACACATTGAAAACCTCCATGACGGCCGAGGTTAAAAGCATGTTTTCTGAATTCCTAGACGGACTTAAACTATCTACCTCACCGATGAAAGTGGGTGATCCCACTAACAAGGTGACGGATGCTACCTCCGACAAGGGGGAAGCTAACAGTGAAAAGAGTCCGTCTACTAGTGGTAGAAATGGCACCGGCATCTTTGCCAATGTGGAACCCCCCGTGTATAGAGGACCGATCCCCTCTACTCATTTGAATCATGCCTGTCCTCCTCCTAAATATGTGAAAAATGAAGATTTTGACTCTTGGGTTTATCGCTTCAAGTGTCACTTAAAACATGCGAACACTAACATTTGGAGAATTATTGAAGAAGGTTTCTATCCTCATGATCCAAGCAACTTCATCCCTCGAGAAGAAGTGGACAATCAATTCAATGAGAGTGCTCTCTTCATCATCCAAGATGCAATCCTTCCCGAAGATCTCCCTCATCTTCGACCTCATGTCATGGCTAAAGAAGCATGGAAATGTGTTGAGTCTCTCTATCGAGGAAGTGCTAGCATTCAACGCTCCAACTATGAAGTGGTGCAAGATGAAGCCGATGAGTTTGCAATGAAAGAGGATGAAGAACCTCGTGAGCTCTTTCGAAGAGTGACCAAACTCGCGGTCGCACTCCGAGATCATGGGAGCAAGGACACGGATGACAACTGGATCAAGCGCAAGTTCCTCAAGGCCATGATGCCCTACAACAAGGCCATGTCCTCCATCATTCGCCAAAGACCGGACTTCCACTCCATGACCTCAAGTGAAGTGTTGGATGAGTTTATTGCAATGAGCATCTTGGACAAGACCGCCGACAATGCGGTGCTCCGTTCTCAAAGGGCAAAGAAGCCCAATCTTGCCTTGAAGGCCAAGGTTAGTGTGGAAGAAGAAGAAGAAGAGGAAGATGAGGAGAGCAACCCCGAGGACACGAAGTATGATTATCATGAGCACATGGCTCTTGCCTCAAGACAATTTTGGAGTAAGAAGAATACAAGACCCAACTTCAACAAGAACAACTCAAGTGGCCTCAAGGGGAAGCAACGAGTTAGAACTTGTTTCAACTGTGGCAATGTTAGCCATTTCGTTGCGGATTGTCCCTACGAGAAGCGGGAAGACAATGGTGGCAAGTTCATCCGAAAAGACAAAGCCAAGTCCTTCCCCAACAAGAACAACTTCACCAAGAAGACTCCTACTCGCGGGTTGGTGGTTCAAGAAGAATACCGCGAGGATGACGATGATGATGAAGATGGTGAAACAATGGCCATGGCATCCGTTACCATTGTCACAACTCCCCGGGTGTCTCTCTTCGATGCACCTAACGAGAACATCACCGCCAAGTGCCTCATGGCTAAGGCCACCAACAAGGTGTTTGCTTCCAGTGGGGGATCATGGCTGCTCGATAGTGGAGCAACAAATCATATGACCGGGAGCAAGGACTTGGTGGTGGACGTGCACAAGATCCCATCTATGCCCACCAATGTCGAATGGGGTGATGCCTCACATTCTAAGGTATGGGTCTTGGCAAGGTTGTCATTTCTCATGATCTAACGATCGAGAAAGTCATGCTTGTTGAGTCCCTTGCGTTCAATTTACTTTCCGTTCGTCAACTTGCACTCATGGGCTTTGCCACCTTCTTTGATATTGATACCGTGGCCCTCTTGTGGAGCAAGACTCTTAAAGTAGCCTTTGTTGGGCATGTCGAGAACGGTCTCTATGTGATTAACTTTTCGGAGCAACCCACTAAGACCGCGACATGCCTAATGGCTAAAGTTGATGTGAGATGGCTTTGGCATCGCCGTTTAGCCCACGTCAATATGAGATCTTTGCAAAGTCTTCTCAAGGGGGACCATGTTCATGGACTAACGAATGTTAGTTTTGCCAAAGATCGTGTTTGCAGTGCTGTTATCGAAGGAAAGCTCCATGAGACGGCTCACCCTCCCACGACCATCATCTACTCGAAGAGACCCTTGGAGCTCCTGCACATGGACCTCTTCGGGCCTCCATCCTTTGATAGTCTTGGGGGTAGAAAGTATTGCTTGGTGATTGTGGATGATTATTCAAGATACACTTGGGTATACTTCTTCAAGAGGAAGAGTGAGACTCAACAAACCGTCATCGACTTTGCAAATGAAGCTCAACGTCAACATAATGAAAAGATCCTGACAATAAGAAGTGACAACGGCACCGAGTTCAAGAACTACACCTTGAATGAGTTTCTTAGTGATGAAGGGATCAAGAATCAATATTCTGCACCATATACCCCTTAACAAAATGGTGTTGCAGAGAGGAAGAACCGGACGTTGATGGATGCGGCAAGGACCATGATGGCAGAGTTCAAGTCTCCATACAACTTTTGGGCCGAAGCCATCAACACAGCATGTCATGCATCCAATCGGCTCTATCTCCGCAAAGGCTTGAACAAGACTCCGTATGAGATACTCACCGGGAACAAGCCCAATCTCAAGTACTTCCGGGTGTTCGGGTGTAAGTGTTTCATTCTCAAGAAAGGTGTTCATTTGTCTAAATTCGAGGCTAGAGCTCATGAGGGCATATTTGTTGGTTATGCTACAAACTCTCATGCTTACCGTGTTCTCAACAAGTCGAACGGCCTCATTGAGGAGACGTGTAACGTAGAGTTTGACGAAAATAACGGCTCCCAAGTGGAGCAAAGTGGTACTTGTGATGTAGGTGATGAAATTCCTCCCCAAGCCATAAGAAGAATGGGTATTGGTCATATCCTACCCATTGAGGAGCCCCTTGTGGCCGAAGGAGAAGGACAATGCTCCACCTCTGTGGAGCCTTCACCTACTCAAGACCCACACGCTTCCGAAGAACAAAGTGAAGGCCCTCAACCTCGGGAACAAGACCAAGGGCAAGATCAATCTCAAGATGGTGGTGAACCTCCACATGATGCCCAAGGTCAAGTTCTCCCCCTCGAGCAAGTTCAAGATCTTGAGCAAGCTCAAGCTCAAGAACAAGCTCATGACGACGCTCAAGATGATCCAGTGAACCCTCCTCCTTCTACATCCGAGGAGGAATTGGAGCGTCGTGCCGCGAAGATTGCTTCCAAACTCACCACCAAAGGTCATCTCATGGAGAATGTAGTTGGAAGCCTAAGAAAGGGGGTAAGCACTCGTAGACAATTAGCAAACTATTGTGAACATCACGCGTTTGTCTCTTGTGTTGAACCCCATAAGGTCTATGAGGCGCTCGAAGACTCGGATTGGCTCAATGCCATGCATGAAGAACTCAACAACTTCGAGTACAACAAGGTGTGGAGGTTGGTGTTGGGGAACGTAGTAATTTCAAAAATTTCCTACGCACACGCAAGATCATGGTGATGCATAGCAACGAGAGGGGAGAGTGTAATCTACATACCCTTGTAAACCGAAAGCGGAAGCGTTAGAACAACGCGGTTGATGTAGTCGTACGTCTTCACGGCCCGACCGATCAAGCACCAAAACTACGGCACCTCCGAGTTCTAGCACACGTTCAGCTCGATGACGTCCCTCGAACTCCGATCCAGCCGAGTGTCGAGGGAGAGTTCCGTCAGCACGACGACGTTGTGACGCTCTTGATGTTCTACCATCGCAGGGCTTCGCCTAAGCACCGCTATAATATTATCGAGGAGGACTATGGTGGAGGGGGCACCGCACACGGCTAATAGATCTCAAGGATCAATTGTTGTTGTGTCTTTGGGGTGCCCCATGCCCCCATATATATAGGAGCAAGGGGGAGGCGGCCAGCCTATGGAGGAGATGCACCAAGGGGGGAGTCCTACTCCCACCGGAAGTAGGACTCCTCCTTTGCCTTGTTGGAGAAGAAAAGAGGAGGAGAGGGAGAAGGAAAAGGGGGCTGCCCCCCTTGTCCAATTCGGACCAGAGGGGGGGCGCAGGCCTCCTTTCTTTTGGCCTCTCTCCTCTATTCCCGTATGGCCCAATAAGGCCCATATACTCCCCGGCGAATTCCCGTAACTCTCCGGTACTCTGAAAAATACTCGAATCACTCGGAACCTTTCCGAAGTCCGAATATAGTCGTCCAATATATCGATCTTTACGTCTCGACCATTTCGAGACTCCTCGTCATGTCCCCGATCTCATCCGGGACTCCGAACTCCTTCGGTACATCAAAACTCATAAACTCATAATATAACTGTCATCGAAACCTTAAGCGTGCGGTCCCTACGGGTTCGAGAACAATGTAGACATGACCTAGAACTATTCTCGGTCAATAACCAATAGCGGAACCTGGATGCCCATATTGGCTCCTACATATTCTGCGAAGATCTTTATCGGTCAAACCACATAACAACATACATTTTTTCCCTTTGTCATCGGTATGTTACTTGCCCGAGATTCCATCGTCGGTATCCAATACCTAGTTCAATCTTGTTACTGGCAAGTCTCTTTACTCGTTACGTAATGCATCATTCCGTAACTAACTCATTAGCTACATTGCTTGCAAGGCTTATAGTGATGTGCATTACTGAGAGGGCCCAGAGATACCTCTTTGATAATCGGAGTGACAAAACCTAATCTCGAAATACGCCAACCCAACATGTACCTTTGGAGACACCTGTAGTACTCCTTTATAATCACCCAGTTACATTGTGATGTTTGGTAGCACCCAAAGTGTTCCTCCGGTAAACGGGAGTTGCATAATCTCATAGTTACAGGAACATGTATAAGTCATGAAGAAAGCAACAACAACATACTAAACGATCAAGTGCTAAGCTAACGGAATGGGTCAAGTCAATCACATCATTCTCCTAATGATGTGATCCCGTTAATCAAATGACAACACATGTCTATGGTTAGGAAACATAACCATCTTTGATTAATGAGCTAGTCAAGTAGATGCATACTAGTGACGTTATGTTGGCCTATGTATTCACACATGTATTATGTTTCCGGTTAATACAATTCTAGCATGAATAATAAACATTTATCATGATATAAGGAAATAAATAATAACTTTATTATTGCCTCTAGGGCATATTTCCTTTAGTCTCCCACTTGCACTAGAGTCAATAATATAGTTCACATTGCCATGTGATTTAACACCAATATTCACATCTGTATGTGATTAATACCCATAGTTCACATCGTCATGTGTTCAACACCCATAGGGTTTACTAGAGCCAATAATCTAGTTCATATCGCTATGTGATTAAGACCCAAAGAGTACTAAGGTATGATCATGTTTTGCTCGTGAGAGAAGTTTAGTCAACGGGTCTGTCATATTACAGAGTCATATGTATTTTGCAAATATTCTATGTCTACAATGCTTTGCATGGAGCTACTCTAGCTAATTGCTCCCACTTTCAATATGTATCCAGACTGAGACTTAGATTCATCTGGATCGGTGTAAAAGCTTGCATCGATGTAACTCTTTACGACGAACTCTTTTATCACCTCCATAATCGAGAAACATATCCTTATTCTACTAAGGATAATTTTGACCAATGTCCAGTGATCTACTCCTAGATCACTATTGTACTCCCTTGCCAAACCAGGGCAGAGTATACAATAGGTCTGGTCCATAGCATGGCATACTTTTATATAACCTATGACTGATGCATAGGGAATGACTTTCATTCTCTTTCTATTTTCTGCCGTGGTCGGGTCTTGAGTCTTACTCAATTTCACACCTTTGCAACACAGGCAAGAACTCTTTCTTTGACTGTTCCATTTTGAACTATTTCAAAACCTTGACAAGGTATGTACTTATTGAAAAACTTATTAAGTGTCTTGATCTATCTCAATAGATCTTGATGCTCAATATGTAAGCAGCTTCACTGAGGTCTATCATTGTAAAACCTTTTATTCAAGTATCCTTTTATGCTATCCAGAAATTCTATATCATTTCCAATCAATAATATGTCTTGCACATATAATATAAGAAATACTACAGAGCTCCCACTCACTTTCTTGTAAATACAGGCCTTTCCAAAAGTCTGTATAAAACCATATGCTTTGATCAACTCATCAAAGCGTATATTCCAACTCCGAGATGCTTGCACCAGTCCATTGATGGATCGTTGGAGCTTGCACATTTTGTTAGTACCTTTAGGATTAACAAAACCTTCTGGCTGCATCATATACAACTCTTCTTTAATAAATCCATTAAAGAATGTAGTTTTTGACATCCATTTGCCAGATTTCATAACATGTGACAATTGCTAACATGATTCGGACAGACTTAAGCATCGCTACAGTTGAGAAAATCTCATTGTAGTCAACACCTTGAACTTGTCGAAAACCTTTTTGTGACAAGTCGAGCTTTGTAGATAGTGACACTACTATCAGTGTCCTGTCTTCCTCTTGAAGACCCATTTATTTAACATGGCTTGCTGATCATCGAGCAAGTCAATCAAAGTCCATACTTTGTTCTCATACATGGATCCTATCTCAGATTTCATGGCCTCAAGCCATTTCGCGGAATCTGGGCTCATCATCGCTTCCTCATAGTTCGTAGGTTCATCATGGTCTAGTAACATGACTTCCAGAACATGATTACTGTACCACTCTGGTGCGGATCTTACTCTGGTAGACCTACGAGGTTCAGTAGAAACTTGATCTGAAGTTTCATGATCAATATCATTAACTTCCTCACTAATTGGTGTAGGAATCACTGGAACTGATTTTTGTGATGAACTACTTTCCAATAAGGGAGAAGGTACAATTACCTCATCAAGTTCTACTTTCCTCCCACTCACTTCTTTCGAGAGAAACTTCTTCTCTAGAAAGGATCCATCTTAGCAACGAATAACTTGCCTCCGGATCTGTGATAGAAGGTGTACCCAATAGTTACCTTTGGGTATTCTATGAAGACGCACTTCTACGATTTGGGTTCGAGCTTATCAGGTGAAAACTTTTTCACATAAGCATCGCAGCCCCAAACTTTAAGAAACGACAACTTTGGTTTCTCGCCAAACCACAGTTCATAAGGCGTCGTCTCAATGGATTTTGATGGTGCCCTTTTTTTAAAGTGAATGCAACTGTCTCTAATGCATAACCCCAAAACGATAGTGGTAAATTGGTAAGATACATCATAGATCGCACCATATCCAATAAAGTGCGGTTACGACGTTCGGACACACCGTTACGCTGTGGTGTTCCAGGTGGCATGAGTTTGTGAAACTGTTCCACATTGTTTTAATTGAAGACCAAACTCGTAACTCAAATATTTGTCTCCGCAATCAAATTGCAGAAACTTTATTTTCTTGTTATGATGATTCTCCACTTCACTCTGAAATTATTTGAACCTTTCAAATGTTTCAGACTTGTCTTCATTAAGTAGATATACTCATATCTGCTCAAATCATCTTGTGAAGGTCAGAAAATAATGATACCCGCCACGAGCATCAACACTCATTGGACCGCATACATCGGTATGTATTATTTTCAATAAGTCACTAGCTCGTTCCATTGTTCCGGAGAACGGAGTTTTAGTCATCTTGCCCAAAAGGCACGGTTCGCAAGCATCAAATGATTCATAACCAAGTGATTCCGAAAATCCATCTTTATGGAGTTTCTTCATGCGCTTTACACCGATATGACCCAAACGGCAGTGCCACAAATAAGTTGCACTATCATTATTAACTTTGCATCTTTTGGCATCAATATTATGAATATGTGTATTACTACGATCGAGATCCAACAAACTATTTTCATTGGGTGTATGACCATTGAAGGTTTTATTCATGTAAATAGAACAACAATTATTCTTTGACTTTAAATGAATAACCGTATCGCAATAAACATGATCAAATCATATTCATGCTCAACGGAAACGCCAAATAACATTTATTTAGGTTTAACACTAATCCCGAAAGTATAGGGAGTGTGCGATGATGATCATATCAATCTTGGAACCACTTTCAACACACATCGTCACTTCACCCTAACTAGTCTCTGTTTATTCTGTAACTCCTGTTTCGAGTTACTAATATTTAGCAACCGAACAAGTATCAAATACTCAGGGGCTACTATAAACACTAATAAGGTACACATCAATAACCGGTATATCAAATATACCCTTGTTCACTTTGCCATCCTTCTTATCCACCAAATATTCAGGGCATTTCCACTTCCAGTGACCATTTCCTTTGCAGTATAATCATTCAGTTTCAGGCTTTGGTCCAGCTTTGGGCTTCTTCGCGGGAGTGACAACTTGCTTGTCATTCTACTTGAAGTTTCCCTTTCTTTCCCTTTGCCCTTTTCTTGAAACTAGTGATCTTGTCAACCATCAACACTTGATGCTCTTTCTTGATCTCTACCTTCGTCGATTTCAACATCACGAAGAGCTCGGGAATCGTTTTCGTCATCCCTTGCATACTGTAGTTCATCACAAAGTTCTACTAACTTGGTGATGGTGGCTAGAGAACTCTGTCAATCACTATCTTATCTGGAAGATTAACTCCCACTTGATTCAAGCGATTGTAGTACCCAGACAATCTGAGCACATGCTCACTAGTTAAGCGATTCTCCTCCATCTTTTAGCCATAGAACTTGTTGGATACTTCATATCTCTCAACTCGGGTATTTGCTTGAAATATTAACTTCAACTCCTGGAACATCTCATATGGTCCATGACATTCAAAACGTCTTTGATGTCCCTATTCTAAGCCGTTAAGCATGGTGCACTAAACTATCAAGTAGTCATCATATTGAGCTAGCCAAACGTTCATAACATCTGCATCTGCTCCTGCAATAGGTCTGTCACCTAGTGGTGCATTAAGGACATAATTCTTCTATGCAGCAATGAGGATAAACTTCAGATCACGGATCCAATCCGCATCATTGCTACCAACATCTTTTCAACTTAGTTTTTCTCTAGGAACACATATAAAAACATAGGGAAGCAAAAACATAGGGAAGCAACAACGCGAGCTATTGATCTACAACATAATTTGCAAAATACTACCAGGACTAAGTTCATGATAAATTTAAGTTCAATTAATCATATTACTTGAGAACTCCCACTTAGAAAGACATCCCTCTAATCCTCTAAGTGATTACGTGATCCATATCAACTACACCATGTCTGATCGTCACGTGAGATGGAGTAGTTTCAACAGTGAACATCAATATGTTGATCATATCTACTATATGATTCACGCTCGACCTTTCGGTCTCCGTGTTCCGAGGCCATATCTGTTATATGCTAGGCTCGTCAAGTTTAACCTGAGTATTCCGCGTGTGCAACTGTTTTGCACCCGTTGTATTTGAACGTAGAGCCTATCACACCCGATCATCACGTGGTGTCTCAGCACGAAGAACTTTCGCAACGGTGCATACTCAGGGAGAACACTTCTTGATAATTTAGTGAGAGATCATCTTAAAATGCTACCATCAAACTAAGCAAAATAAGATGTATAAAAGATAAACATCACATGCAATCAATATAAGTGATATGATATGGCCATCATCATCTTGTGCTTGTGATCTCCATCTCCAAAGTACTGTCATGATCTCTATCGTTACCAGCACGACAACATGATCTTCATCATCTTGATCTATATCAATGTGTCGTCACATGGTTGTCTCGCCAACTATTGCTCTTGCAACTATTGCTATCGTATAGCGATAAAGTAAAGCAATTATTTGGCACTTGCATCTTATGCAACAAAGAGACAACCATAGGGCTTCTGCCAGTTGCCGATAACTTCAACAAAACATGATCATCTCATACAACAACTTATATCTCATCACGTTTTGACCATATCACATCACAACATGCCCTGCAAAAACAAGTTAGACGTCCCCTACTTTGTTGTTGCAAATTTTACGTGGCTGCTATGGGCTGAGAAAGAACCGTTCTTACCTACGCATCAAAACCACAATGATAGTTCGTCAAGTTAGTGTTGTTTTAACCTTCTCAAGGACCGGGCGTAGCCACACTCGGTTCAACTAAAGTTGGAGAAACAGACATCCGCTAGTCACCTGTGTGCGAAGCACGGCGGTAAAACCAGTCTCGCGTAAGTGTACGCGTAATGTCGGTCCGGACCACTTCATCCAACAATACCGCTGAACCAAAGTATAACATGCTGGTAAGCAGTATGACTTGTATCGCCCACAACTCACTTGTGTTCTACTCGTGCAAATAACATCAACGCATAAAACCTAGGCTCGGATGCCACTGTTGGGGAACGTAGTAATTTCAAAAATTTCCTACGCACACGCAAGATCATGGTGATGCATAGCAACGAGAGGGGAGAGTGTAATCTACATACCCTTGTAGACCGAAAGAGGAAGCGTTAGAACAACGTGGTTGATGTAGTCGTACGTCTTCACGGCCCGACCGATCAAGCACCAAAACTACGGAACCTCCGAGTTCTAGCACACGTTCAGCTCGATGACGTCCCTCGAACTCTGATCCAGCCGAGTGTCGAGGGAGAGTTCCGTCAGCACGACAGCGTGGTGACGATCTTGATGTTCTACCGTCGCAGGACTTCGCCTAAGCACCGCTACAATATTATCAAGGAGGACTATGGTGGAGGGGGGCACCGCACACGGCTAATAGATCTCAAGGATCAATTGTTGTTGTGTCTTTGGGGTGCCCCCTGCCCCCATATATATAGGAGGAAGGGGGGAGGCGGCCGGCCTATGGAGGAGGCGGCCGGCCTATGGAGGAGGCGCACCAAGGGGGGAGTCCTACTCCCACCGGGAGTAGGACTCCTCCTTTGCCTTGTTGGAGAAGAAAAGAGGAGGAGAGGGAGAAGGAAAAGGGGGCTGCCCCACTTGTCCAATTCGGACCAGAGGGGGGGTGCAGGCCTCCTTCCTTTTGGCCTCTCTCCTCTATTCCCGTATGGCCCAATAAGGCACATATACTCCCTGGCGAATTCCCGTAACTCTCCGGTACTCCGAAAAATACTCGAATCACTCGGAACCTTTCCAAAGTCCAAATATAGTCGTCCAATATATCGATCTTTACGTCTCGACCATTTCGAGACTCCTTGTCATGTCCCCGATCTCATCCAGGACTCCGAACTCCTTCGGTACATCAAAACTCATAAACTCATAATATAACTGTCATCGAAACCTTAAGCGTGCGGACCCTACGGGTTCGAGAACAATGTAGACATGACCTAGAACTATTCTCGGTCAATAACCAATAGCGGAACCTGGATGCCCATATTGGCTCCTACATATTCTGCGAAGATCTTTATCGGTCAAACCGCATAACAACCTACGTTTATTCCCTTTGTCATCGGTATGTTACTTGCCCGAGATTCGATCGTCGGTATCCAATACCTAGTTCAATCTCGTTACTGGCAAGTCTCTTTACTCGTTACGTAATGCATCATTCTGTAACTAACTCATTAGCTACATTGCTTGCAAGGCTTATAGTGATGTGCATTACCGAGAGGGCCCAGAGATACCTCTCCGATAATCGGAGTGACAAAACCTAATCTCGAAATAGGCCAACCCAACATGTACCTTTGGAGACACCTGTAGTACTCCTTTATAATCACCCAGTTACATTGTGACGTTTGGTAGCACCCAAAGTGTTCCTCCGGTAAACGGGAGTTGCATAATCTCATAGTTACAGGAACATGTATAAGTCATGAAGAAAGCAACATCATAATACTAAACGATCAAGTGATAAGCTAACGGAATGGGTCAAGTCAATCACATCATTCTCCTAATGATATGATCTCGTTAATCAAATGACAACACATGTCTATGGTTAGGAAACATAACCATCTTTGTTTAATGAGCTAGTCAAGTAGAGGCATACTAGTGACGTTATGTTGGTCTATGTATTCACACATGTATTATGTTTCCGGTTAATACAATTCTAGCATGAATAATAAACATTTATCATGATATAAGGAAATAAATAATAACTTTATTATTGACTCTAGGGCATATTTCCTTCAGTTGGTGCCAAGGCCTTCCGGGAACCATAACATCATTGTAACCAAGTGGATCTTCAAGGACAAGCAAGATGCTCATGGGAACATAATTCGCAACAAGGCAAGATTGGTAGCACAAGGCTACTCCCAAGTCGAGGGTATCGACTACGGTGAAACCTTTGCTCCCGTTGCTTGCCTTGAATCCATTCGTTTGTTGATTGCTTATGCTTCCCATCACAACTTTAAGTTGCAACAAATGGATGTGAAAAGTGCTTTTCTTAATGGTCCTATTAATGAGTTGGTCTATGTCAAGCAACCCCCTGGGTTCGAGGATCCCTTCTTTCCGGATCATGTATATCAACTCGATAAGGCACTCTATGGCCTTAAACAAGCCCCACGTGCGTGGTATGACCACCTTACCGAGTTGTTACAAGATCGTGGATTTGAAGTTGGGCTAATCGATCCCACTCTTTTTACTAAGAAGGTCAAAGGGGAGTTGTTTGTATGCCAACTATATGTTGATGACATTATCTTTGGTTCCCCTAACAAAGCTTTCAATGAAGAATTTGCCGCTCTCATGACCTCTAAGTTCAAGATGTCTTCAATGGGAGAGTTGAAGTTCTTCCTTGGTTTTGATATCAAACAAAGAAGAGAAGGTACCTTCATCAACCAAGCCAAATACACTCAAGACATGCTCAAGAGATTCAAGCTAAGTGATGTCAAGCCGACCTCTACTCCAATGCCCACCAAGTGCCAACTTGACATTGATCCCAATGGTAAAGCGGTGGATCAAAAGGTATATCGCTCCATGATTGGCTCCTTGCTTTACCTTTGTGCATCTAGACCGGATATCATGTTGAGTGTGGGGATGTGTGCACGGTTTCAAGCTGCATCGAAGGAAAGTCACTATGTGACGGTCAAGCGAATCTTTCAATATTTGGCTCATACCCCAAACTTTGGCTTATGGTACCCAAAAGGGGCAAACTTCAAGCTTGAAGGATTTACGGATTCCGATTGGGCGGGAGACGAATTGGATAGGAAGTCCACTTCCGGAGGGTGCCAGTTTCTTGGGTGCTCTTTGGTGAGTTGGTCTTCCAAAAAGCAAAGTTGTGTATCTCTCTTGTCCACCGAAGCTGAATATGTGGCGGCCGGTAGTTGTTGTGCACAACTCTTATGGATGAGGCAAACTTTAAAGGAATACGGTGTCATTTGTGACAAAGTGCCTCTTTGGTGTGACAACGAAAGTGCCATCAAGATTTCTCTCAACCCGGTGCAACACTTCAAGACGAAGCATATTGAGATTCGGTATCATTTCATCCGGGATCACATTAGGCGAGGAGAGATCAAGCTCAAGTATGTCAACACTCATGATAACCTTGCAGATATTTTCACGAAGCCCTTGGATGAAGCAAGATTTCACGAGTTAAGGCATGAGCTAAATATCGTTGATTCGAGCAATGTGACTTGAACCCTTGCACACCCCACCCCACTCAACTTGGTGTCTAGCTTAGATGTAGGCATGGACATAGGGGGAGTGTTGTTCTCTCAATGAACTCTCCCTTCCCCCATTATGCATAAATCGATCAACCCTTTCACATTAGCCATTTTTGATGGTACTTGTGCTTCAAAGATGAGTGTTGGTCATGGGCCCAAGGATAATTCTTCGTGGTGCCATACCAATTGACTCAAACATAGGTGGCTCCGGCCATCGTCCTCTCGTGAGAGAGGCCAGAGCTCGCTCTGTTTCGTGTGTTTGTTGTTGTTTGAGTGGCTTCTGGTCCGTTGTTTGTGTGTGCGCTGCCTGGTTGGTCTTCTCTTTCTCTTGCCCCTGCTTTCGTTTTTTTGGAGCGTTAGCCGTAGGTTTAGGAGCAGTGTGGTTGCTGAAGCGGTACTACCGCTGGTGGCGAGCGGTACTACTGCCCTCCAGCGCGGTACTACCGCCTTGAGGCGCGGGCCGGGGGTTATATCGGGGCCAGGGGGAGTTTTCTTCTCCCCCATACCCATTCGCTCGCCCCCTCGCTCTGTTCCTCTCTCCTCAGCAACCGGCACCGCGGGAGTGCTCCGGCGGATCTCCCTCTCCGGGGCGCTCCACTCCATTTCCTTCGGTGGAGTCGATCCCCACTGTTTCCTCTTGCCATGGATGCCCGTATTGCCCCCGTTCTCTTTTTCCTTTTGTCTAGATTTCCAATCTAGCTTCTTAGGGGTAATAGCAGTTGCATCTCTAGATTTTTTGCTAGATCTAGGCTTGAGTAGGATGGAGATTGCTTCTAGACAGTTTGGATTAGTGTTTGGTTGGAGTATTTTTGAATTTGGTAGGACGGTAGTACCGGATTTGACCACGGAAGTAGGAAACTGTTGTTTCCCCGCCTCGAGCACTACTACCGCTTTCTCCAGAGCGGTACTACCGCTTGGAGCGGTACTACCGCTTTCTCCAGAGCGGTACTACCGCTTGGAGCGGTACTACCGCTTTCTCCAGAGCGGTACTACCGCTTAGAGCGGTACTACCGCTGAAGGGTCACGGTACTACCGCCCCTCTACCAGTTTCCGTCATGCTCCTACCTCTCAGTGATCTTTTTGCTAGTGTTTTGTGGCTTACGCTCGTTCTTTCTGGTTGTTTGCGTGTTTGTGTGTGTGGTTCCAGGTGATGAGGTTCCTGAGCATTAGGCTCGTCGTGTCAACCCCGGTCGTGCCTCGTCCAAGCGCTACCGCACTACTGAGCCTACTGGAGGATCTTCTAGTGCTCCACCTCCTCCTCAATTGCAGAAGAAGCCTGGGGTCAAGCCAAAGCCAGGCAAAACCGTGCCAGAAATGCCGCCCAAGGAGTTCTGGGCAAGGCGCCGCCGCAACCCGTATGAGGTCGACCAAGATCCCACTTTGGTCAACCGTCCGTTCTGGAACAGGTTCCAGTTTGCCATCTTCTTTGATATTCTCAAAGCCAAGAAGAATCTCTATGTCAACATGCACTCCATCGACACCGAGCATATGGAGAATGACCCTGAATACTTTGGTGAAGCTCTTCAGATGTGCACTCAACTGAACATTCTCGGGATCATGCAATTCAACAAAGACTATGATGCTGATATTGTGGCCCAATTCTATGCCACGGTTCACCTTGGGACTGATGAGGACATGAAATTGACTTGGATGACCAATGGCAAGTTGCTTTCAGTCACGTGGAAAGTTTTCATGGAGTTGATTGGGGTGGAAGATCTAGGTCTTGAGTCTTCTGTCGGCTTTCGCCCCCACCGTCGCGCCAATGCCACTCACAAGCAAGCCCTATGGCCCTACTGCACTGTGAGGATCAACCCTGAGACAAAGAAGGAAACCTATGAGCTGCCTACCTATCTGGATATCCTTCACCGTATCTTCAGAGAGACTCTTTTCCCTCGTATCGGGAATCTGGACCAGGTTCACTCCTATCTCGTGGACATGCTTCTCTTCTGCCAGCGTGAGAAGGGACAAAACACCGGAGAGTCCTTGGATATCTCTCATGTTATGTGGTCTGAGCTGCTATCTGCTATCTCCGAGCGCAAGTGCCCGATTTATGGTCCGTTCATCATGCTGCTCATTGAGAAGGCCTGGGATCGTGTCTATCCCAAGGTGTTGCTAGAGACTGGAGAGTTGGTCTCTCACGATGTCAAGCGTCTGAGGAAGAAGGATAACTGGGGCACTCAGGCCCCTAGGACTGGAGTTCCTTCATCTACTACTGCCATGGAGACTGAGGAGGAGATTGGGGCTGAGGCTGAGGATGAAGATGATGACTACGTGCCTTCTGAGGCAGAGCTCTCTTGGGCCAAGAAACTCAAGCTCAAGGTGAAGAAGCTGTTCTGCATGGAGTCTCACGGTCAGTACATTACTCATGTGGCTGAGAAGAAGGCCCGAGGTCGCCACAAGGAGCTCATGCGTCAGATGGGTGCTACTGTGATCAGTGGAACTGAGGATCAGCTTACCGAGGAGGAGGAGTGGATTCAGCAGCACTGCCCATGGACCGATTCTGATGCCGAGCACTTCCATACTGACGACGGTGGTGCAGATGATCCCTCTGAGCTCTAATGTGTGTGTTCCTCGTTTGCTCTCACCTGGAGCCGTAGCAACACTCCCTCTCCTTTTTGGTGTCTCGATGCCAAAGGGGGAGAGAGTTTAGGGATTTGTGCTTTGTGCTTTGTGTCTTCCGTCTTCTGTGTTTGTGTTTTCCTCGCTTTTGGTTTGTGTTAGTGAGACCTAAGTTGTGTCAGTGAGACCTAAGCTCGAGTCATATGGTGTGAGACATATGCTATCTTATCTTTCCAGTATCTTTATCTATGTCACTATCTAGCTTATGAGTTGCATGCTTATCCTATTAAGTTATCTTTGCTATGCTTATCCTGTTAAGTTATCTATGCTTATCCTGTTAAGTTAACTTATGAGTTGCATGCTTATCCTGTTTAGTTATCTTTCCTACTCTCGTTTACCCCACTTAGGTGGTTGGTCTCTAAAATGTAGGGGGAGCATTGATCCTAGTATGTGTGCCGTGCAGTCCAAAGCACTTATCGAGATAGCACACATCTAGGGGGAGCACACCTACATTTTAGGACGTTGGGGTGTTTGCGCTTGTTCTATATCTCTCATATTGTGCAAATCCCATATTGTCATCAATCCACCAAAAAGGGGGAGATTGTAAGGGCATATTTATCCCCAAGATGTTTTGGTGATTGATGACAATGCTTGTGCGGACTAATCGCGTGCGTTAAGTTCTTTCAGAGATTCATCCTTTGGCACGAGACGATTTTCTCCCCTCGGTGTTTTATTCAAGACGATGTAGCTCCTTCGTTTCGTTGTTGGTGGACTAGTCCCATAGGAGTCACCGTACTATCAAGAGGGGATCCGCTTTGGTAAGACTATGGTGGAATCAACACGCACACATCCATATCACACCCGTCGTTTTCTTTCCGCTTCATTGGAGCTGCGGTTTTCCCCTTAGTATGCTTTTCTCTGCCCCAGCGGTAGTACCGCGACCCACAGCGATAGTACCGCCGAAGCTCCCCAGCGGTAGTACCACTCTCAGAGCGGTAGTACCGCTCCAAGCGGTAGTACCACTCTCTGAACGGTAGTACCGCTCGGGGTCCTCGGCCGTAGTACCGCAGTGCTTCCGGGCTACTGCCGCCTCGATTCGAGAATGATGTTTTTCGTGTCGGGTTTTGCGGTACTAAGGGCGGTAGTTGTGGCGGTAGTACCGCTCCAAGCGGTAGTACCGCGCCTACCCCCACGGTAGTACCGCCCTAGGGTCAGGGCCCTGTTAGCGCGGCAGTACCGCTGGGTTGAGCGGTAGTACCGCCCGGAGTGGTAGTACCGCCCTTCCCTAGCGGTAGTACCGCTTTGTGCGGGGCTGCTCAGTGGGATAACGGTTGGATTGATCCCCCCACTATATAAAGGGGTCTTCTTCCCCAAAGATGACCTACCTCTTTCCCCCAAAGCTCCATTGTTGCTCCAAGCTCCATTTTCGCCCGATCTCTCTCCCTAGCCAATCAAACTTGTTGATTTGCTCGGGATTGGTTGAGAAGGCCCAGATCTACACTTCCACCAAGAGAAATTTGATTCCCCCCCACTTATCCCTAGTGGATATTGTTACTCTTGGGTGTTGAGCACCATAGACGGTTGAGGTCACCTCGAAGCCATACTCCATTGTGGTGAAGCTTCGTGGTGTTGTTGGGAGCGTCCAAGTGTTGTGGAGATAGCCCCAACCTTGTTTGTAAAGGTCCGGTTGCCGCCTTCAAGGGCTCCAATAGTGGAATCACGGCATCTTGCATTGTGTGAGGGCGTGAGGAGATTACGGTGGCCCTAGTGGCTTCTTAGGGAGCATTGTGCCTCCACACCGCTCTAACGGAGATGTACTTCCCCTTAAAAGGAAGGAACTTCGGTAACACATCCTCGTCTCCACCGGCTCCACACTTGGTTATCTTGTCCCTTTACTTTTGCAAGCTTACTTGAGTTATATCTATTGCTTGCTTGTGTGCTTATTGTCTTTGCATCATATAGGTTGTCCACGTAGTTGCACATCTAGACAACCTATTTCATTGCAAGGTTTAAATTGTTAAAGAAAAGTCTAAAAATTGTTAGTTGCCTATTCACCCCCCTCTAGTCAACCATATTGATCCTTTCAAACGTCACATGAACTGCCGGTGAAATTTAGGGAACACTTTCTGCCGGGACACCTAGGACCCGGGCCATAAACTGCCGGGGACCGTCTTTGGCGCGAGACGGGCCTAAGCGCGCGAGAATGACTAATATTTGGCCCCAAAAAGAACTTAACGCGCGCTGGCCCTTCACCACATCAGACCACTCCATCTCTCAAAAAAAAAGCAGACCACACTCGTTCCCCCAGATCCACAAATCGACCCAAGCATCGGATCCCACCGCCGCCACCGCTGCCCAACCACCGCCGCCATGGCCGCCCCCAACCACTGCCGCCGCTGTATCCCCCATCCACCGTCGCCGTAGTCCCCAACCACCGCCGCTGTGACGCCCCCGATTCAATCGTACACTAATCATACACGCAAATGTGTACGATCAAGATCAAGGACTCACGGGAAGATATCACAACACAACTCTAGACACAAAATAAAATAATACAAGCTTTATATTACAAGCCAGGGGCCTCGAGGGCTCGAATACATAAGCTCGAATACATAAGAGTCAGCGGAAGCAACAATATCTGAGTACAGACATGAGTTAGACAAGTTTGCCTTAAGAAGGCTAGCACAAAACAACAACGATCGAAAAGGCAAGGCCTCCTGCCTGGGAGCCTCCTAACTACTCTTGGTCGTCGGTGTCCGTCACGTGGTAGTAGGCACCCTCGGGGTAGCAGCAGTCGTCAAAGGTGGCATCTGGCTCCTGGATTCCACCATCTGGTTGCAACAACCAGAAAGAAGAAAAAAGGGGGAAAAGGGGGAGCAAAGCAACCCTGAGTACTCATCCAAAGTACTCGCAAGCAAGGATCTACACTACATATGCAACATTATCAAAGGAAGGCTGTATATGTGGACTGGGCTGCAGAAATGCCAGAATAGAGAGAAGGTCTAGTCCTATCGAAGACTAGCATCTTCTGGAAACCACCATCTTGCAGCAAACAAGAGGGAGTAGAGTAGCATAAAGTAAAGTGGTAGTAGTGTTATCAACCTCGGCCAGAGATCCTTTCTCGACTCCCTGCGAGAAAGCAATCCCAGAGCCATACTATCCAGTTATCATCACAATCAAATCCTCATCACCATCCAGTTCTCATCACAAGTATCCAGTTCTAGTTGTATCGATCGGGATACAACTCCAAGTGTCCGTTACCGTAGGACAGGCTATGCGTAGATTAGTTCTTCCCTGCAGGGGTGCACCAACTTACCCACCACGCTCGATTGACTCCGGCCGGACACACTTTCCTGGGTCATGCCCGGCCTCGGCCAAACAATACGCCGCAACCCGACCTAGGCTTAATAGAGAGGTCAAGCACGCCGGACTAAACCTATGCCCCTAGGGGTCATGGGCCATCGCCCCGGGAACTCCTGCACGTTGTGTGGGCGGCCGGTGAGCAGACCTAGCTACCTCCCTAAAAAGGCAGGAGCTTACCAGTCCAACCCGGCGCGCGCCGCTCCGTCGCTGACGTCTATTAAGCTTCGGCTGATGTACACGACACAGAACGCCCATACTATGCCCACGTGATGGTTAGTGCTATCAGGCTAGAGGCCCCTCGGATCAAATATCCAAATCGTAGTGGATTAGGAACGCGCGGTAACAAGCAGAGACTCACGAAAGATGTGACCCCGTTGCCCCGTCTCGAGGACTTGCGGCAAGGGCTAGGAATGCCCGGCCACGCCTCGTAATTATCTCGCGGGCGCCCTCCAGGTCAACCCGACTCCACATCACTCGCAATTAAGCTCGCGCGGTTACCCCTCAGGGTCGACCCGTCTTTCCAAGTAACAGTGGTAAAGTCCAAGTATCCGTGTGTCCAAACATTAAGGGGAAAACCCGAGGAATCACCCCCGGTGAATTCCACTCAATGTAGTCATCAAGGTGAACGTAAGAGGAATCACCCCCGAGGTTCACACTTGAGGGGTTGCACGACAGAGTCATATCGGAAGTGGTTAAGGCGGAATCACCCTCGATGACCACGACCGAATAGCTACACTACAGGGTTAACATCAGAAGTGCTGTAGAGGTCTCACCCTCGGCACTCGATAGTAACCCAGCAGTGTCGAGCAACTAAGGGGAAAGTGATGTGTGGTGCCGGGGCCTGGTCTTCAATCCCGTTGATCGGGTCTTCAATGATGAAGCAGGGGCAACAAGGACAAGGTGGGGGTCACTGATGGATCACTAACCAACCTATACTAAGCAGTTTAGGATAAGCAGGTAAGGTACAACAGCAGATACAAAAGCAGGCTATGCATCAGAATAGGTGAAAACAATAACAGTAACAAAATCTAATGCAAGCATGAGAGAATGGAATGGGCGATATCGGGATGATCAAAGGGGGGGCTTGCCTGGTTGCTCTGGTAAGGAGGGTTGTCGTCGACGTAGTCGATCACAGGGGCATCGGCATCGGTCTTGGGGTCTACCGGAGAGAAGAGGGGGAAGAAACAGTAAATATAAAGCAAACATAGCATCACAAAGCATAACGTGGCAATATGTTGTGCCGGGTGTGACCTAACGTATGGCTACATGATATAGGCGAAGGGGGAATTCAACCGGGAATGTATTCCCGGTTCCGGGCGTGTGTCAAACAGATGACATGAGGGGGAATGTTCCATGTTCAGATAGTTAGAGGCTTCTGACAGGTAAACGGACCGCATATTTGGATTCGTCTCGTTTTTCTGGGCGTTTTTCATATATAAACTTTTACGATCCGAGCTATGGTTTAATTTCTATGAATTTTCAAAGATTAAAGCCATTTCTGGAATTATTTAAATTAGCAGAAAAGGAAATATGACATCAGCATGACATAGGTGTGACGTCAGCAGTCAACAGTCTGGTTGACTGGTCAAAGTTGACCAGGGGGTCCCACATGTCATAGAGAGAGTGCTAACAGTGGGTTATTTTAAAAGAACAGGGGGGGGGTAATTAGCAGTTTGGCCCCACATGTCAGTGGCTAATTAGATTAACTAATTAACTTTAGTTATATAAACATTTTAATTAACCGAATAACTGTGGGGCCTGCATGTCAATGACACTGGGCTGCAAAGTCAGCACGTTGACTGGGTCAACCCAGTCAACGGGGCCCGCGGGGCCCATTGGCAACGACACAAGGAGGGCCGCGTGGCGGACAGGTCAGCAGGCGACGCCGGAGTCGCTCCGGCGACCCTCTCGCGGTGGCTCCTCGCCGGAGTTCGCCGGAAAACGACCTCAGGGGCCCGTTTCGGCCGCGGTTTGAACCTACGGCACCGCAGGGCTCGCGCGCATTCGACTGCGGTGGTGGCTTGGCCGGAGCGCGCCTGCAGCGATGGCGGCGAGCACGAGCAGCGACGGCGCTCGGGTGCACGGCGGGGACATTGCTAGGGGCACGGCGAGGCGAGCCAGAAGGCTTGCTCCGCCTCTAGGAGCGTGCTGAGCATGACGTACGAGCTCCGCGAGCCATGGCTACGGCGGCGAACCCCACGATGGCGACAAGCTCGGGCATGACGGGGGAACCAGCTACGGGTAGCGGCAGAAGCAGGGAAGAGAAGGAAAGGGGGGGAGGTCCGGCGCTCACTTCCGTTGCTGGGAAGGCCCGAGGAAGAGTCGAGGTGGCCGGAGACGGCGTCGGTGTGCGGCGGCCCGAGGCGGACGGAGGTTGAAGAAGGCGATGTGATGGCGCTCTAGCGCCTCCGAGCTCTTGCGGATGGCACCAGGGGGCGTAGCGGATGATGGTGAGGAGCTACGTCATGGCGAAGACGTGCGTGGTGGCCGGTGACCACGAGGGCGACGGCGGCCATGGCGGCCGTGGCGTTCGGATGCGATGGGGAGGGGATCTGGGGTGCGAGGGAGAGACGAAGCGGGCAAGGGGAAAGGACTGGCGCGAGTGGGGTGGCAGAGCAAGTGGAAGGGGAGCCCGAGGCGTCGCCCTTATCCTCTCCCGGCGAGGTCGGCGAGGTGGTCGGGTGGCGCCGAGGCGCCCGGTCGGTCAAACAGTGGGAGGTGGGAGACGACAGGGGAGGGGTAGTGGGCCACATGGCCTGTTGGGCTTAGCCCGGAGGGTTAGGCCCGGGATGGGGGGGTCAGGGGCCTTTTCTCTCTCTCTCCCCTTTTCCTTTCTTTTGCTCTTTTCTTTTTACAGAAAAAATGATATGCAATATTTGAGCTGCCAAAAGGAGTTCTGAAAAATGTGGGACTTGGCCAAATAAATACATTACAATATTTGGCACCTGCCACAAAAAGTTTGGGAGGAGTTTGAAATGATTTGGATTTTTCACAATTGGAAAAGCATTTAAAAATGCTGATTTGGAACTGCTTTAATTCCCAGGGGAAATTAGCTATCTCAAATGATGTTGAATCATTCATGACATTTAGTCAGTGGATATTTTCAACCCAGCGAACATTTTTGTTTTACTGTTTGGAGGAATATTTTATTTGACTTTATTTTAAAATTGAATTTGAATTGGTTTTGAATCAACGTGAGATTAGCAACAGTAACAATGATGACATGGCGCCATTAACAGAGATTACTGTAGCATGACACTGGGGGTGTTACAAATCTCCTCCACTACAAGAAATCTCGTCCCGAGATTTAGGTGGGGAAGTAAAGAGCAACTTCAGAAGAGCTGACACTTATAGGGGTGATTGTCTGGTGAACAATTCAGGGAATGAGGTAGAAATATCTCCCGAGTTGAAACTTAAGAGAACATCGAGAGCAAATATGAAGGTACAATAGGAAGTTTCAAGCGAAAGGATAAACGATTGATACCTGAACAGAGTGTGAGAAAAGGGTTCAGAGCATCGGGAATAGATCATCTCTCGAAAGGTGGCTCGTGACATGATACGAAGCCAAATGCAATAATATTTCAGAATCAAAGATATACAGGAGAGTCAGGTTCCGATCCTGGGACCTGTGGGTTATGGGCCCACCATGTGGGTTAAAAGTAGGAAGGCGCTAACATCTTGAACGGTCATGATAGCAAGGCAGGTCAGAGGATAGCCTGTCAGTTATGTTGGCAACAATGTTTGGTACCAAGGGCGTGGGGCGAAGAGAACCATTTTCCTGCTCATTGAAACGAGGCGGACCAATAGGCAAAGTTCTCGTCCATCGGTGGTTACCGGAATGCCATCAACACTAGTGACAAGGTCTTACTGATAGAGCTTGTACACCGTGGTGTTTACATAAGCAGGGAATTATCTCTGCTCCTCAGACAAGTTTGATTACCAGAAAGGTTAAACAAAACAATGGAAAGGAAAATGTGATTATTATGATAATCAGACCAATGGAAAGGAAAGATGTTTATACCCAAGTATTAGAGTATAACTTTCCCAAGGAAAGGCAGAGCATGATTGGACTCCAAGTATTAAACCGTTTAGATAAAGGGGCAAGGAACTTGTGAGGTTTACCCATACAATGTTGTTTGGATAATTGATCAAGAACAGTTAGCGTTGCGCTCCCAATGTTTTTGTTGAGGATCGGAGTACCACACACATGCTTCGGGATAGTGTTGACATGGTCATCAGGGAAAGGTCGGACTTCGGATACACAAAGGATCCATCGGAAACAACTTAGAAAATAAGTCATATAATTTCAGCAAGGAAAGATGAGGATGTGGCCGACGGGATTAGCAACAACCCATCGACATGTCAAAAAGAATGTATTTTCAAAATTATATGAACAAGTTTGTGTTGGGGAAGGCAAGAATGTTGTCCATGATAACACAAATCATCAAGGGGCAAGGATTGTATTTCTCATCATGAATTCGGTTGATATCCTGGGAGAGCTCAAAAAGTTGATGATGATAATGACACATTTCTCGAGAGATTTCAGGAAGATGTAATCGATCAGCGATGACATCAAGTCAATGGAATGATGAAGCGAAAGGTTATTGGAACCACGAGTACGACACAAACTCGAAAGCAAGCTTGTTGCTCATGGCAAAATGGTATGACGAGGAAGATCGACATAAGCTTAGCTCGTCGTCAAAAATTGTGCTCCGGAAAGGACCATGGTAGCACAGTTAAAATTTAGCATGATAATGATATAACCGATCAAGCTAGGAATGATGTGATGGAGTATCATTCCAATGAGAATTCACAAGTGGTAGTGCAATGACACAATATCCTCGAGATAACAAGGGGCAATACTTGACGTAGATCAAAAATAGAGGTTAGATAGATGAAATGATTGCAGAAGACAAGTATTTTAACTTGTCCAGGAAATGGAGTTAAGGAGAAACTATGGTCGGAACCACGGTTATGAATGATGAAACCACCGATACAAGATGAACTTATAACAAGGGGTAATCATTTTTACGAGCAGCTTCCACGATAAGTTCTACATCGGTCCATGGGCATGAACACAAGGGTTCAATGTCGACTCCCACTTCTTCAATGCATAACCTTTCATTCACTCCTCGTTTTTCAAAGAAATTGTAGTGCAGGGGATTTATCTAGCGAAGTACCAGAAGAGTAAGACTCGTGAGAACTCTCGGGTTCACTGGGATTATGGAAGGCATAAGGTCAACCCATCGGGGCATTTTTACGAATCTATATACAACCATCAACCAAGCAAAAGATACGAGTTCAAAAGCAGAGTATCAGAGTCAAAGCAGATGATACAATTTACCGAAGGTATTATGTATCAGGGGAAGAGCGCACGAGATTTTGAATATGAAGGACATTGCTGGATAATAATCCAACCAAGGATATGGCGGTCCATAACAGATCTGATGTGAGTATCGATACTCACCCAGAAGAAGAAAGAATGCAAAGGCATCGGGTTATAGATATAACTAGATAACTTCAAAGCTTGAATACAAAGGAATTACGATTTTCAAATCAGAAGATCTGAAGCAGAGGCTCTGATCAAAAGATAATTGAGTTGACTCGATACAGATCAACAATCAATCAAGGTTTGATTTGACAAGGACAAGCTCATGTTTGGAGTGACATCTGAGCCGAAAGGATGAATGCTAGGATCTGATTGAGGATTACGATCATTCGCGACATATTGGATCAAGGGACTCGAAACGATAATGATAGAGTATGTCAACGAAGATTACTAGAAATATGGAACTAACCATAATGCAAGCAAACAAGAATTCCAACAACAATTGGCTGCTGAGGATTTTCGGAAGATCGAATGGTATTTCGAAGACTTTTGTGAAATACCTAAACAATTGGGATGAACGAATCCCCGATAATTGTGAGGAATTATTCATACACGTATTCAGGCAGAAAAGGAGCTGCAATGCAGCAGGCACAATGGATTCTCAAAATACCTGAAAGTATGACAAGGCATCTTGTAATACAAGATCAACTGGGGATGACAACATGAACGACAGGTGTATGTAGTTATCCAGAGGGATTTATCGGTGATATGGAATTACCACGACGAAGGGCACAAGGGATTTGGGGAAACATCGGAGAGTATCTTCGAAATCTTCTGAAGCAGCAAGTGATCATCTGTACTGAAGGGGCTCTCCGAGAGAAGTGGTTACGAGAACCTAATGTCAGAGTTAGTAAAATGTTTAACCCGGATAAAAGAGAGATTAGAGTCCCAGAGTATAGACGAGGAGTAAAAGATCCTAATACCACCCAATGGCGACGTGAGCCCGTAAGACACACAGCCAACGTTAGTAAAAGTTTTTCAGTGACTAGACTCAACTTCGGCCAAGGAGTTGGAAAGGGGGCTACCTACAGGCAGTCGGCTCTGATACCAACTTGTGACGCCCCCGATTCAATCGTACACTAATCATACACGCAAATGTGTACGATCAAGATCAAGGACTCACGGGAAGATATCACAACACAACTCTAGACACAAAATAAAATAATACAAGCTTTATATTACAAGCCAGGGGCCTCGAGGGATCGAATACATAAGCTCGAATACACAAGAGTCAGCGGAAGCAACAATATCTGAGTACAGACATGAGTTAGACAAGTTTGCCTTAAGAAGGCTAGCACAAAACAACAACGATCGAAAAGGCAAGGCCTCCTGCCTGGGAGCCTCCTAACTACTCTTGGTCGTCGGCGTCCGTCACGTGGTAGTAGGCACCCTCGGGGTAGCAGTAGTCGTCAAAGGTGGCATCTGGCTCCTGGACTCCACCATCTGGTTGCAACAACCAGAAAGAAGAAAGAAGGGGAAAAGGGGGAGCAAAGCAACCGTGAGTACTCATCCAAAGTACTCGCAAGCAAGGATCTACACTACATATGCAACATTATCAAAGGAAGGTTGTATATGTGGACTGGGCTGCAGAAATGCCAGAATAGAGAGAAGGTCTAGTCCTATCGAAGACTAGCATCTTTTGGAAACCACCATCTTGCAGCAAACAAGAGGGAGTAGAGTAGCATAAAGTAAAGTGGTAGTAGTGTTATCAACCTCGGCCAGAGATCCTTTCTCGACTCCCTGCGAGAAAGCAATCCCAGAGCCATACTATCCAGTTATCATCACAATCAAATCCTCATCACCATCCAGTTCTCATCACAAGTATCCAGTTCTAGTTGTATCGATCGGGATACAACTCCAAGTGTCCGTTACCGTAGGACATGCTATGCATAGATTAGTTCTTCCCTGCAGGGGTGCACCAACTTACCCACCACGCTCGATTGACTCCGGCCGGACACACTTTCCTGGGTCATGCCCGGCCTTGGCCAAACAATATGCCGCAACCTGACCTAGGCTTAATAGAGAGGTCAAGCACGCCGGACTAAACCTATGCCCCCAGGGGTCATGGGCCATCGCCCCGGGAACTCCTGCACGTTGCGTGGGCGGCCGGTGAGCAGACCTAGCTACCTCCCTAAAAAGGCAGGAGCTTACCAGTCCAACCCGGCGCGCACCGCTCCGTCGCTGACGTCTATTAAGCTTCGGCTGATGTACACGACGCAGAACACCCATACTATGCCCACGTGATGGTTAGTGCTATCAGGCTAGAGGCCCCTCGGATCAAATATCCAAATCGTAGTGGATTAGGAACGCGCGGTAACAAGCAGAGACTCACGAAAGATGTGACCCCGTTGCCCCGTCTCGAGGACTTGCGGCAAGGGCTAGGAATGCCCGGCCACGCCTCGTAATTATCTCGCGGGCGCCCTCCAGGTCAACCCAACTCCACATCACTCGCAATTAAGCTCGCACGGGTACCCCTCAAGGTCGACCCGTCTTTCCAAGTAACAGTGGTAAAGTCCAAGTATCCGTGTGTCCAAACATTAAGGGGAAAACCCGAGGAATCACCCCCGGTGAATTCCACTCAATGTAGTCATCAAGGTGAACGTAAGAGGAATCACCCCCGAGGTTCACACTTGAGGGGTTGCACGACAGAGTCGTATCGGAAGTGGTTAAGGAGGAAATCACCCTCGATGACCACGACCGAATAGCTACACTACAGGGTTAACATCAGAAGTGCTGTAGAGGTCTCACCCTCGGCACTCGATAGTAACCCAGCAGTGTCGAGCAACTAAGGGGAAAGTGATGTGCGGTGCCGGGGCCTGGTCTTCAATCCCGTTGATCGGGTCTTCAATGATGAAGCAGGGGCAACAAGGACAAGGTGGGGGTCACTGATGGATCACTAACCAACCTATACTAAGCAGTTTAGGATAAGCAGGTAAGGTACAATAAGCAGATACAAAAGCAGGCTATGCATCAGAATAGGAGCAAACAATAACAGTAGCAAAATCTAATGCAAGCATGAGAGAATGGAATGGGCGATATCGGGATGATCAAAGGGGGGGCTTGCCTGGTTGCTCTGGCAAGGAGGGGTCGTTGTCGACGACGTAGTCGATCACCGGGGCATCAGCGGCCTCGGGGTCTACCGGAGAGAAGAGGGGGAAGAAACAGTAAATATAAAGCAAACATAGCATCACAAAGCATAACGTGGCAATATGTTGTGCCGGGTGTGACCTAACGTATGGCTACATGATATAGGCGAAGGGGGAATTCAACCGGGAATGTATTCCCGGTTCCGGGCGTGTGTCAAACAGATGACATGAGGGGGAATGTTCCATGTTCAGATAGTTAGAGGCTTCTGACAGGTAAACGGACCGCATATTTGGATTCATCTCGTTTTTCTGGGCGTTTTTCATATATAAACTTTTACGATCCGAGCTATGGTTTAATTTCTATGAATTTTCAAAGATTAAAGCCATTTCTGGAATTATTTAAATTAGCAGAAAAGGAAATATGACATCAGCATGACATAGGTGTGACGTCAGCAGTCAATAGTCCGGTTGACTGGTCAAAGTTGACCAGGGGGTCCCACATGTCATAGAGAGAGTGCTAACAGTTGGTTATTTTAAAAGAATAGGGGGGGGGTAATTAGCAGTTTGGCCCCACATGTCAGTGGCTAATTAGATTAACTAATTAACTTAGTTATATAAACATTTTAATTAACCGAATAACTGTGGGGCCCGCATGTCAATGACACTGGGCTGCCCAGTCAGCACGTTGACTGGGTCAACCCAGTCAACGGGGCCCGCG
Organism: Triticum aestivum; assembly: GCF_018294505.1. Lineage (NCBI taxonomy): Eukaryota > Viridiplantae > Streptophyta > Magnoliopsida > Poales > Poaceae > Triticum > Triticum aestivum. The sequence continues at coordinate 432,344,275 of NC_057801.1, forward strand.
GGGCCCATTGGCAGCGACACAAGGAGGGCCGCGTGGCGGACAGGTCAGCAGGCGACGCCGGAGTCGCCCCGGCGACCCTCTCGCGGCGGCTCCTCGCCGGAGTTCGCCGGAAAACGACCTCAGGGGCCCGTTTCGGCCGCGGTTTGAACCTACGGCACCGCAGGGCTCGCGCGCATCCGACAGCTGTGGTGGCTTGGCCGGAGCGCGCCTGCAGCGACGGCGGCGAGTACGAGCAGCGACGGCGCTCGGGTGCACGGCGGGGACATTGTTAGGGGCACGGCGAGGTGAGCCAGAAGGCTTGCTCCGCCTCTGGGAGCGTGCTGAGCATGACGTACGAGCTCCGCGAGCCGTGGCTACGGCGGCGAACCCCACGATGGCGACAAGCTCGGGCATGACGGGGGAACCAGCTACGGGTAGCGGCAGAAGCAGGGAAGAGAAGGAAAGGGGGGAGGTCCGGCGCTCACTTCCGTTGCTGGGAAGGCCCGAGGAAGAGTCGAGGTGGCCGGAGACGGCGTCGGCGTGCGGCGGCCCGAGGCGGACGGAGGTTGAAGAAGGCGGTGTGACGGCGCTCTAGCGCCTCCGAGCTCTTGCGGATGGCACCAGGGGGCGTAGCGGATGATGGCGAGGAGCTACGTCATGGCGAAGACGCGCGTGGTGGCCGGTGACCACAAGGGCGACGGCGGCCATGGCGGCCGTGGCGTTCGGATGCGATGGGGAGGGGATCTGGGTGCGAGGGAGAGACGAAGCGGGCGAGGGGAAAGGACTGGCGCGAGTGGGGTGGCAGAGCAAGTGGAAGGGGAGCCCGAGGCGTCGCCCTTATCCTCTCCCGGCGAGGTCGGCGAGGTGGTCGGGTGGCGCCGAGGCGCCCGGTCGGTCAAACAGTGGGAGGTGGGAGACGACAGGGGAGGGGTAGTGGGCCACATGGCCTGTTGGGCTTAGCCCGGAGGGTTAGGCCCAGGATGGGGGGGGTCAGGGGCCTTTTCTCTCTCTCCCCCTTTTCCTTTCTTTTGCTCTTTTCTTTTTACAGAAAAAATGATATGCAATATTTGAGCTGCCAAAAGGAGTTCTGAAAAATGTGGGACTTGGCCAAATAAATACATTACAATATTTGGCACCTGCCACAAAAAGTTTGGGAGGAGTTTGAAATGATTTGGATTTTTCACAATTGGAAAAGCATTTCAAAATGCTGATTTGGAACTGCTTTAATTCCCAGGGGAAATTAGCTATCTCAAATGATGTTGAATCATTCATGACATTTAGTCAGTGGATATTTTCAACCCAGCGAACATTTTTGTTTTACTGTTTGGAGGAATATTTTATTTGACTTTATTTTAAAATTAAATTTGAATTGGTTTTGAATCAACGTGAGATTAGCAACAGTAACAATGATGACATGGCGCCATTAACAGAGATTACTGTAGCATGACACTGGGGGTGTTACAGCCGCCCCCAACAATCGCCGCTGCCGTATCCCCCATCCGCCGCCGCCGCCGCCGTCCCCAACCACCGCCGCCGCCATAGCCCCCATCCCATTGTGACGGCCTCTACCAAGAGCACGTCGTCGCTCCCCACCATCGCACTCCTCCCCCGCCCAACCCACACCCCATTGTTGCACCCTCCACCAGGACCCCCGCGCCATCGCACCCAAGCTTCAGAGCTTGGGCCATCGCCCCCAAGCACTCCGACGGCGACCATCGCATCAGAGTCGCGCCATCGACCCCAAGCACTCCGACCATCCTCCTCCGATGGTGATTCTTTTATTTGAGAGAAGAGAGCATAATTGAGTTCTTTTTAATCTGGAGGTTTTTCTTCTAGCATAGGAGTGAGACTTGGATCTCCATCTATAAAACCGAATTCACTAGTTAGAGAGTACCCCACGAAAGTCACTTCGCATGGCGCCCCAGCGCAGCAAGTGTCGCTTTGTGTGTCGAGAGGATTTCCTGTTGCGTTCCATTATTGACATGTGGTGTAATGAGAGATGATCGTGCATGTTTCTTGTTTCCGGTATCCAGCTTCCAGTTTTAGGATTTCTATTTTCACTTTAGTCCCTAAGCCTTTTAGATTTCTTAACCTACCTTCTGTATTCCTCCATCTGTGTTTCTTCCTCGCCCTCGCACCGCTGTCACACTTGTTTCCTCCACCTTTGTTATTGCCCCTCACGTCGCCGCCTCCTATTGTTTTTCCTCCATTCGCGGTCCTTTGATGACCGTCGCCTCCTCTTATCCTCTGCCCCAATCGTCTTTTTTTGTTGAATTACTGATTTTTCGTGGGTTGTGGTTAGATTGTCGCTTCCATCGCTCTCACTTTTTCAATTTCTTTTTTCCATTATATTTCTGGGATACTGAGTTTATGGGGTAAAAATTGGTGGTACTTTCAATTCTATCAAATGATAGCTTTCAACTTGATGAAAACATGTTTATTGATTCAGTTATTAGAAATATATCTCTTTTTCTGTTTTTGCAGCTATGGCTTGCCCTTCTTGCGACGGACCAAATTGTTCTTGCCCCCGGCGATGATTCACCCGACCAGTTCACTATGGTCTTGGATGGGTGGCGCTCGAGGTGTGAGATAAGTTCAACAATTTCTTGAGTTGATATTTTTTGTAATAAGTGTGGTGATGTATAGTTAGTTCTAGCTTCGTTATTATGCATAATTAGCTCTAGGTTTATTCTTATGCATGTTTATTGTTTAATGTGACTTTGCATAATTGGATAAGTTTCACTGATAATTAGTTGATGACATTAATTGTAAAATTTAAGTTGTTTTTCATTTAATTTGGTTTTGTTTGTTCTTTGTGTGTAATGTCAGGGCTCATCTTGCATAGTACATTGAGCAATGCAGGGCTTTAGCTACTCAGAGGAGAGGGGCAGGGATACTAAACCTGGCCTTCACACTTCTGAATGTATACCATATGGTCAAATCAGTAGAAAATTTCATGGTCCTAACTGGGAGGAACTAGTTGCTGATTACGGACTTCGTCCTCACGATTCATTGATTGTTGGACTTGATAATTTTGGGATGTTCCTTGATGTTGATATTTATCAGTGTGCAATATTGTTGCTCCCTTTACCTTGGGTTGGTAAGTTGTTGGTATTCCTGTGTATTTTTTATCAACAAACAACGGGTTTGTCTCATGTCTCAACTTTCCCTTTTTGTATCCTTTGTAGCTCTTGAGGAACTTAGTGAACCTAAAAGGAGCTTGTTGACACCTGCTATTACACTTGCGGGGTCAATCTTAACTATCGTTAGTTATTCTCCATGACACATGCTCTCTTCAGTGACACTTACATAGTGTATCATCCTTTTGTCCATAAGTTGATTGTTGCTAATGTTAACCACCATCACATGGTCATTCTCTACAGTGAATCCCAACTCTCATGGTCATTTTGCCGACAAAATGTATGGGGGTGTGCATAGAAGAGCACATTGACTACCAAAGATGCAAATGGGTGTATAAACAAGAAATTATACATGCTTAGGCCCTAAATGATAGAGATAATACCCTACTTCATGTGTGTTGTTTTCTTCCTTGTGTATAGGATTAGTACAAATGACGTCACCTATGACCCTCCTTGTTTTATATAGAGTGTGACATGAAGAGCAGCAATAACTATCGGTACAATAAATATGGTTAACGATGCATTGACGGTTGAATATGACTACATACGGTTATTACAAAAGGAGCTTGATGTCTACTGCTACGTCTTGAGCTTGCGTTGGTTTTCCTTGAAGAGGAAAGGGTGATGCAGCAATAGTAGCGTAAGTATTTCCCTCAGTTTTTGAGAACCAAGGTATCAATCCAGTAGGAGGCTCCTCAAAAGTCCCACGCACCTACACAAACAAACAAGAACTCGCAACCAACGCAATAAAGGGGTTGTAAATCCCTTCCCGGCCACTTGCGAAGTGAGATCTGATAGAGATAATATGATAAGATAAATATTTTTGGTATTTTTATGATATAGATTGGAAAAGTAAAGATGCAAATAAAAGTAGATTGAAAGCTTATATGATAGGAGATAGACCCGGGGCCATAGGTTTCACTAGTGGCTTCTCTCAAGATAGCATAAGTATTACAGTGGGTGAACAAATTACTGTCGAGCAATTGATAGAAAAGTGAATAATTATGAGATTATCTAGGCATGATCATGTATATAGGAATCACGTCCGTGACAAGTAGACCGACTCCTGTCTGCATCTACTACTATTACTCCACACATCGACCGATATCCAGCATGCATCTAGAGTATTAAGTTCATAAAGAACGGAGTAACACATTAAGAAAGATGACATGATGTAGAGGGATAAACTCATGCAATATGATATAAACCCCATCTTTTTATCCTTGATGGAAACAATACAATACGTGCCTTGCTGCCCCTGCTGTCACTGGGAAAGGACACGGCAAGATTGAACCGAAAGCTAACCACTTCTCCCATTGCAAGAAAGATCAATCTAGTAGGCCAAACCAAACTGATAATTCGAAGAGACTTGCAAAGATAACTTAATCACACATAAAATAATTCATAGGAGATTCAAATATTTCTCACAGATAAACTTGGTCATAAACCCACAATTCATCGGATCTCGACAAACACACCACAGAAAGAGTTACATCGAATAGATCTCCAAGAATATCAAGGAGAACTTTGTATTGAGATTCAAAGAGAGAGAAGAAGCCATCTAGATAATAACTATGGACCCGAAGGTCTGTGGTAAATTACTCACAACTCATTGAAAGGGACTTGGAGATGATGTAGAGGCCCTCCGTGGTCAATTCCCCCTCTGGCGGAGTGCCGACGAAGTCTCCAAGATGGGATCTCGCGGATACAGAAGGTTACGACGGTGGAAATAGTTTTTCGTGGTCGCTTCTGATGTTTTCAGGGTACATGGGTATATATAGGAGGAAGAAGTAGGTCGGTGGACGCTCGAGGGGCCCACGAGGGTGGGGGCACGCCCACCTATACGGGGCGCGCCGGGCACCCTCGTGGCCGCCTCGCTTGTTTATTGACTTCCACTCCAAGTCCTCTGGACCACGTTTGTTCCAAAAAGATTGCTCCCGAAGGTTTCGTTCCATTTGGACTCCGTTTGATATTCCTTTTCTTTGAAACACAGAAATAGGCAAAAATATAGCAATTCGGGTTGGGCCTCCGGTTAGTAGGTTAGTCCCAAAAATGATATAAAAGTGTAAAGTAAAGCCGATAAACATCCAAAACGGGTAATATAATAGCATGGAACAATCAAAAATTATAGATACGTTGGAGACGTATCAAGCATCCCCAAGCTTAATTCCGGCTCGTCCTTGAGTAGGTAAATGATAAAAACAATTTTTTTGATGTGAAATGCTACCTAGCATAATTCTCAATGTAATTTTCTTTATTGTGGCATGAATGTTTGGATCCAAATGATTCAAAATAAAAGTTCATATTGACATAAGAAATAGTAATACTTCAAGCATACTAATCAAGGCAATCATGTCTTTTCAAAATAACATGGCTAAAGAAAGTTCATCCCTACAAAATCATACACTTAGGCTATGCTTCATTTTCATCACACAAAAATGCTCCAATCTTGCACACACCCGATGACAAGCCAAGCAATTGTTTCGTACTTCAATAATCTCAAACTTTTCCAACTTTCACGCAATACATGAGCATGAGCCATGGATATAGCACTATGGGTGGAATGGAATATGATGATGGAGGTTGTGTGGAGAAGACAAAAAAGGAGAAAGTCTCACATTGACGAGGATAATCAATGGGCTATGGAGATGCCCATCAATTGATGTCAACATGAGGAGTAGGGATTGCCATGCTATGGAGGCACTAGAGCTATAAATGTATGAAAGCTCAACAAAAGAAACTAGTGGGTGTGCATCCAACTTGCTTGCTCACGAAGATTTAGGGCATTTGAGGAAGCCCATTGTAGGAATATAAAAGCCAAGTTCTATAATAAAAAATTCCCACTAGTATATGAAAGTGACAACATATGAGACTCTCTATATGAAGAACATGGTGCTACTTTGAAGCACAAGTATGGAAAAAGATAGTAACATTGTCCCCTTTTTTTACTTTCTTTTTTTGGGCCTTTCTTTTTTTTATTTGGCCTTTCTTTTTTTATTTGGCCTTTCTCTTTTTTTTATTTGGCCTTTTTTTACTTGGCCTTTTGTTATTTGGGGACAATGCTCTAATAATGATGATCATCACACTTCTATTTATTTACAACTCATGAATTACAACTCAATACTAGAACAAGATATGACTCTATATGAATGCCTCCGGCGGTGTACCGGGATGGGCAATGAATCAAGAGTGACATGTATGAAAAATTATGCATGGTGGCTTTGCCACATATACGATGTCAACTACATGATCATGCAAGGCAATATGACAATGATGATGCGTGTCATGATGATGAACGGGATGGTAGAAAGTTGTGTGGCAATATATCTCGGAATGGCTATGGAAATGCCATAATAGGTAGGTATGGTGGCTGTTTTGAGGAAGATATAAGGAGGTTTATGTGTGATAGAGCGTATCGTATCACGGGGTTTGGATGCACCGGCGAAGTTTGCACCAACTCTCAAGGTGAGAAAGGGCAATGCACGGTACCGAAGAGGCTAGCAATGATGGAAGGGTGAGAGTGCGTATAATCCATGGACTCAACATTAGTCATAAAGAACTCATATACTTATTTCAAAAATCTACAAGTCATCAAAAATCAAGCACTACGTGCATGCTCCTAGGGGGTAGATTGGTTGGAAAAGACCATCGCTCGTCCCCGACCGCCACTCATAAGGATGCACAATCTAAGAACACCTCACGTTTCAAATTTGTTACACAACTATTACCATACGTGCATGCTACGGGACTTGCCAACTTCAACACAAGCATTCTTTAAATTCATAATCACCCAACTAGCATGACTCTAATATCACCACCTCCATATCTCAAAACAATTATCAAGTATCAAATTGATTATAGCATCCAATTCACTTCCTATGATAGTTTTTATTATACCCAACTTGGATGCCCATCATTCTAGGACCAATTTTATAACTATAGAAAATTCCATGCTGTTCTAAGAGACTCTCAAAATAATATAAGTGAAGCATGAGAGATTAACAATTTCTACAAAATTAAGCCATCGCCATGCTCTAAAAGATATAAGTTAAGCACTAGAGCAAAAACTATCTAGCTCAAAAGATATAAGTGAAGCACATAGAGTATTCTAATAAATTCCAATCAAGTGGGTTTCTCCCAAAAGGTGTGTACAGCAAGGATGATTGTGTTAAACTAAAAGGCAAAGATTAATACCATACAAGACGCTCCAAGGAAAACACATATCATGTGGCGAATAAAAATATAGCTCCAAGTAAAGTTATCGATAGACAAAGACAAAAGAGGGGATGCCTTCCAGGGCATCCCCGAGCTTAGGCTTTTGGTTATCCTTGAATGTCTTGGGGTGCCATGGGCATCCCCAAGCTTAGGATCTTGCCATTCCTTATTCCATAATCCATCAAATCTTTACCCAAACTTGAAAACTTCACAACACAAAACTCAACAGGAAATCTCATAAGCTCCGTTAGTGCAAGAAAGAAAAACCACCACATAAGGTACTATGAACTCATTCTTTATTTATATTGGTGTTAAACCTACTGTATTCCAACTTATCTATGGTTCATACCACTAATACTATCCATAGATGCATCAAAATAAGCAAACAACACACGAAAAACAGAATCTGTCAAAAACAGAACAATCTGTAGCAATCTGTAACTCTCGAATACTTCTGGAACTCTAAAACTACTACCAAAATAGGAAGTCCTGGGAAATTTATCTATTTATCCACAGAAAAAACAATCAACGCAAAAGCGCGTTTCTGTGAATTACTAAAATTATTTTCGTGCGTGCAAAGTTTCTGTTTTTCAGCAGAATCAAATTAACTATCACCATAGGTTATCCTATAGGTTCTACTTGGCACAAACACTAATTAAAACATGAAAACACGTCTAAAAAGAAGGTAGAAGAAAAAATTATTACTAAAAAGAAGCAAAAACAGAAGCAAAAACAGAAAACAAAAATAAAATTGGGTTGCCTCCCAACTAGCGCTATCATTTAACGCCCCTAGCTAGGCATAAAAGCGAGGATAGATCTAAGTAGTGCCATCTTTGGCATCTAATTCTTCAATAAAGCACTTATAATTTTTAGGAGTTTCTTTATTTTTAGCAATTATTAAACTCCTAAACAAGAAATCAAGAAATTCATTTGAAGCAAAAGGTTCCTTTATGATAGAGAGACAATTGGGGTGAACACTTATTGATTTTAGATCCGCATTTTCCTTACTAGAAGATTCACCCTTATTTTTAGGAACATACATTAATTTGGAAATTTTAGTAGGCGGAGTGGAAGTATTTTCATGGACAAAAAAGCAGCCCCTAAGTTGGTGATGATATCCTCAAGTTTACCGATTCTTGAAGAATTTTGATCTATTCTTTTGTTAACTATAGGTTCTTTATCCTTAAAACTTTTCATAGTAGCTCCAACCTTAGATCCAAATTGGGTGATCTGATTGTGGATCTTTTTATCCAAATTTTCAATTAACTCAACAATGGCAACTTTATTTTCAATAATTTCAAGCCTTTGCATAACATGTTCTAGAGTTAAGATAGTTCCATTAACCAAGAGAGGTGGTGGACCAGACAAATCTAACATAGCATTATAAGCATCAAAAGTGTGGCTACCCAAGAAATTCCCTCCGGTAATGGCATCAAGAATACATCTATTCCAAGGAGTAATGCCTACATAAAAATTGCGAAGGAGAACGGAAGTAGATTTCTTCCTAGTAGATCTATTTTGAGCATTGCAAATTCTATGCCAAGCATCTTTTAAATTTTCTCCCTCCCTTTGTTTAAAATTGAGAACTTCATGATCGGGAGTGTTAACGATAATAGGAGGGCTAGCCATAACGACAAGCAAACAAAAAGGCAAGCGAAAGAGAGAGGAGATTGGGAAAGAGAGGGCGAATAAAACCGCAAGGGTGAAGTAGGGGAGAGGAAAACGAGAGGCAAATGGCAAATAATGTAAGTGCGAGGGAGATGAGTTTGTGATGGGTACTTGGTATGTCTTGACTTGAGCGAAGACCTCCCCGGCAATGGCGCCAGAAATCCTTTTTGCTACGTCTTGAGCTTGCATTGGTTTTCCTTGAAGAGGAAAGGGTGATGCAGCAACAGTAGTGTAAGTATTTCCGTCAGTTTTGGAGAACCAAGGTATCAATCCAGTAGGAGGCTCCTCAAAAGTCCCAAGCACCTACACAAACAAACAAGAACTCGCAACCAACGCAATAAAGGGGTCGTCAATCCCTTCACGGACACTTGCGAAAAGTGAGATCTGATAGAGATAATATGATAAGATAAATATTTTTGGTATATAGATTGGAAAAGTAAAGATGCAAATAAAAGTAGATTGAAAGCTTATATGATAAGATATTGACCCGGGGGCCATATGTTTCACTAGTGGCTTCTCTCAAGATAGCATAAGTATTACGGTGGGTGAACAAATTACTGTCAAGCAATTGATAGAAAAGAAAATAATTATGAGATTATCTAGGCATGATCATGTATATAGGCATCACGTCCGTGACAAGTAGACCGATTCCTGCATGCATCTACTACTATTACTCCACACATCGTCCGCTATCCAGCAAGCATCTAGAGTATTAAGTTCATAAAGAACGAAGTAACGCATTAAGAAAAATGACATGATGTAGAGGGATAAACTCATGCAATATGATATAAACCCCATCTTTTTATCCTCGATGGCAACAATACAATACGTACCTTGCTGCCCCTGCTGTCACTGGGAAAGGACACCGCAAGATTGAACCCAAAGCTAAGCACTTCTCCCATTGCAAGAAAGATCAATCTAGTAGGCCAAACCAAACTGATAATTCGAAGAGACTTGCAAAGATAACTTAATCACACATAAAAGAATTTAGAGGAGATTCAAATATTTCTCATAGATAAACTTGGTCGTAAACCCACAATTCATCGGATCTCGACAAACACACCGCAAAAAGAGTTACATCGATTAGATCTCCAAGAAGATCAAGGAGAACTTTGTATTGAGATTCAAAGGGAGAGAAGAAGCCATATAGCTAATAATTATGGACCCGAAGGTCTGTGGTAAACTACTCACAACTCATCGGAAGGGCCTTGGAGATGATGTAGAGGCCCTCCATGGTCGATTCCCCTCTTGCGGAGCGCGGGCGAAGCCTCCAAGATGGGATCTCGCGGATACAGAAGGTTACGACGGTGGAAATAGTTTTCCGTGGTCGCTTCTGATGTTTTCAGGGTACTTGGGTATATATAGGAGGAAGAAGTAGGTCGGTGGATGCTCAAGGGGCCCATGAGGGTGGGGGGGCGCCCACCTGTAGGGGGCGTGCCAGGCACCCCCGTGGCTGCCTCGCTTGTTTCTTGACTTGGTGCTTCCACACCAAGTCCTCTGGATCAGGTTTGTTCCAAAAAGATCGCTCCCGAAGGTTTCATTCCGTCTGGACTCAGTTTGATATTCCTTTTATTTGAAACACTGAAATAGGCAAAAAAAATAACAATTCGGGTTGGGCCTCCGTGTCGGGGAGGCTGATTCCACCAACACCTATGGGGACAGGGCCCCCTTTCGGTTCGGTGAGGGCGGAGGCCGCACAAAGAGCGGATCGAGGCGGTACACGCGAGCAGTTTTTACCCAGCTTCGGGCCGCACGGATGCGTAAAACCCTACTGCTGCTTGTTTGTGTATATTGGATTCTTGCTCAGGAGCGATGGACGCTGCCAGACTGAGCGTGAGAGTGTTCCTGGTGCTTCCGGATGAGCCGAGCCGGCCCAACCCCTTCTACGTTGCGCTTGGGCCTCCTTTTATACTTTCAAGGGGTCACCGACAGGTGGCAACGTAGACTAGAAGGGTAAAATGGAAAGGGACGCGGTAGGTGCAGCTACCGCTACTGTGGATACAGTGCACCCTACCTAACTCTGACGGCAGGGGACAAGGGCATTAAATGCTTGTCTGAGTTGCCTAAACAGTGCAAAAAGTGACTGTTAGGAGCACCACCGTTTGCCACGATGGCCTTCTCTTCATCTCCGCTTGCCACCACTCACCCCTAGCTGCACAGCCTCCTGCCACGTGTGCTTGGGAGAGTCCTAGAGCGACACGTTAGCAGGTGTGCTGGAGCGCAGGCACGAAGTGGGGGTTTCCCGCGGCAAGCTCCTTGCCGCGGTCGTCGTCTTGTCGTGTTTGGGAGCTTGTTGCTCACCGGCAAGCTTTCTTGGTATGCCTTGAGTGGCCTTCCCGGCAAGCTCCTCTTGCCGGGGTCTTGTCTCTTCCCGGCAAGCTCCTCTTTCCGGGGCCTGGGTTGGCCTTCCCGGCAAGCTCCTCTTGCCGGGGCCTTGGTTGGCCTTCCCGGCAAGCTCCTCTTGCCGGGGCCTTGGTTTGAGTACTTTATTCTTGAATGGTCTTCAAGGGAGCCACGGAGGGTCTTGGCGGTCACCCGGCAAGCCTTGCCGCGGGATGCTGCGACTGCCCGTGCACAAGTTCGGGGTACTAGAGTACCCCTACTCTAGTACACCGACAGGAGCCCCCGGGCCTGGGCCATACACGGTGCCGAGCGCTGTTGGGCTAGGCCCAAAACAGTGCACGGGCGCGCGCGACCTAGGTCAGGCCGCATTTCTCTCCGCTCCCACCGCGCACGCCCAGAACGGCACGCGTCAAATGCGGCGTCGTGGGTGACGCGGGCGGCGTGCGCGGGGCTAAGCCCCTCGAGCATGCGTGGTAGGTGTGGGGGCGTGGTGCATTTACTGGACGGGGCCGGTGCGCGGTTTTCGGGATGTCCACTCCCCGCGATCACGGGGCGGAGCGAGGCCGCCTCACCCGTCGCCTTGGTTCTGCATCTCCGCCACGCGGCTCCCATGCGCTTGGGGTCGCGGACGGTGGAAGTGGGAAACTGGGACGTCGCGAGCAGAGGCAGCGGGATGGCCCCGACTCCCTGCTCTCCCCGTGCCTTGATTCGCTGAGCGGGGCGGCCGAGCCCCCACCTTGCTCCTTTATAAAGAGCGGGAGGGGAGCACAGGAAACCGCACTCTCTCATCTCCTCCTTTCTTCAGCTTCTGCTCCCCTTTCTCTCATTCGCCATGGAGAAAGGGAAACCAGGCCCTTCATCGGTGGCGGCGAGGGTCGCCGCCAGACAGCGCATCTATCCATCTTCCGCGCCCGTGGTGGCAGAGCCAGCCATAAGGGGAAGAGGGAGGGGGAGAGGTCACGGACAAGGTCGAGGACGAGGTCGAGGCGCTCGGGGAAGAGGCGGACGGGGCGGCGCATCAGCTTCACCTCCGCCGGCGGCTCCTCCCCCCACGGCGGTCCATATAGGGGATGACCCTTGCGAGTTCTTCGTCAGGCTGCGTCGGGCGCCTCGTCGTCGCCTCCGGCTTCCAGCTCCGTTTGTGCGCGCGATGGAGTTGGACCCACCCGAGACACTAAGACTGCACATGAGGGGCTGTGGGATCAGCGGCACGCGAGTCCGTGTTGTATTCCCAGCCCCTAATGTGATGTATCTTGATCGAGGATGGAAGACGTTCGCCCGCATCCACAGCTTGATGGAGGGGTTTACCCTCCATTTTAAGTTGATGGAGGGCGACCTCCTCTCCGTCAAGGCCTTCGGGTGCTTCGGCACTCGGGCGAAGTGCTGCATGGACAGCTCCTCCGACAGCGAAGGCTCCTCCTCGAGCGAGAGTGACGAGGAGGGGAGCGACAGCGATGATGAGGGTAGCGGGCGGCGGAGCGGCGGGTCCGACTAGGCGTCGGGCGCCGCTTCGCGCGGCACCGGCGGCCCCATCATCCGTGTCGCCGGCTCTTTGAACTCCCCGGGGTCGTCTCCTTGGGCGGCTGGCGTAGGGAGGCTACGAAAGGGGAAGAGGGCTGGCGACAAGGCCGTTAGGTCGGAGTACGAGGGCGTGGTGCCCTCGACAGCATGCTGACGTCCTGTCGCCCCGTCTTCGGGCCCCGCTTCCGGCGCCGCCATCGCCGTCCAGCCTTCGGACGGCCCCGGGGATGTTCTCTTGGTGTCTTTTGGCACCCGTAGCTCGCCTAGGCGCTCCTTTTGCCCTTTTCGCCTCCTTGACCTGCCTCCTGAAAAGAGGGACAGGAAAAGGATTACGGGCATCTTATCCTTTTAATTTGTAAGCCTTCGGGCCTTAGCTGTATCTAGAACTTGTAATCCTCTCTTTCATGCTTTTCATCCTCTATGGACTGTACCTGAGTGGGATGTTTTTTAATGAAAAGGGGATGCTTGCCGGGTTATTTGTCTCGTGAGTTGAACCCACGCCAAGGAGCAAGTCCTTGGTGTCCCTCTGACAGACATTTCATCTCCCGGCAACAAGCCCTGCCGCCTTCCCACGTCGCTCGACCTTTCTCACGCCTTTGACAGAGGCGGGAACGAGGTGGGTGCGGTCTCCTCGTTTCATCTCTTTGCTGCCGCGACTACGACCAAACTTGGCCCCGGGAACGAGCCCCAGGGCCTAGAGTTGAGGGAGCACGGAAGTTTTCAGGAAGAAACGCGGTTTCGCATTCCCCAGTCCATAAGAGGATGCATGGTGAGGGATGAAAGACTTATCTGATACTGCAGCCCCCGGCAACTCTGGTTTGCTGTGGACGATTCTTGGCACTCGCAGCCCCCAGCGATACTGGCTTGCCGGGGCCCAGGTGCCGTCCGTTTTCTTCTTCTCTTGTCGCTGCCAGTCATGTCATGGGAACACTTTATTACAGGCGCGACAAGTTATTTTTGTAACATAACTCTATCTTAGGCAAAAAATTGATGTGTTACTTCCTTTACTCGACTCTTGGCTTTGTATGGTTCTGCCCTACACTTTCTAGGGAAACTTGCCAGCGCAGGTACCCTTGCCGCGAGCGCCGAGTGCGGAACTTCAACAGCCTGCTGGCGGGGTCGCTACCGACAAGCAACCTTGTCGCAACTAGTTACAGCTCATTTAAGTTGTTGAGCGGACTCGAAACAACGTAAGGGCGCTAGCGGCTCACTTAAGTTGCTGAGCGGACTCGAAGCAAAGTAAGGGCGCTAGCAGCTCACTTAAGTTGTTGAGCAGACTCGAAACAAAGTAAAGGCGCAACTAGCTACGAGTTGGTTCCTCCGCGCACAGGTTTTCCATACAAAGCACGGTCGTTCAAGGAAAATAACTCAAAAACTTAAAAAACTGATTGCTAAAGCTTTAGCAACTTAGCTTTTTCGTCGTCTGCTTCCCGGCAAGGAGAAACTTTCTTGAACGGCCTGGTCCACACCATTATCTTCTCCTCCCCCCCCCTGGTAAACCTTGTGGGCGAGGGAACCTTCCTTCTTTTGAGAAAGAAACAGAGAAATAAAGTAATGATATGGAGCCTTGGGCTCGTTATTGCTTACCGGGGTCTAGTGCTGCACAAAGTGTCAGATAACATATGCGAAAAAGGATTATAGCATAAAAAACTGACAAGATGTGCGGGGCACATGAGCTTTACTGGTGCACGGGGTCTGTGCCCGGCTTTGTACAAAGGATTACATGCAACAGTGGCAAGACTTGTACAAAAGGTGGTTGCCGGAAAAGCTTCCGGCAACCGCGCCTTACGGGTAAAACTTACGAAGATGTTCAATGTTCCAGGAGTTGCTCACCGGAATGCCATCTTCGGTCTCAAGGCGGACAGCGCCGGGCCTAATGACTCGTTTCACCCGATAAGGGCCTTTCCACTTCGGCGTCAACTTGTTGGAATTCTTGGCGGACTGAGCGCGCCGAAGAACAAGGTCGCCTTCCTCGAAGCTCCTGGCTTTAACTTTGCGGCTATGGTAGCGACGCAAAGCTTGCTAGCAGCGAGCAGCTCGCACAGCAGCCTGGAGACGGTCTTCCTCAAGGAGCAGCGCGTCATCTTGTCGCAGCTGCTCTTGCTCGAGCTCATCATAAGCGAGCACTCGAGGTGACCCGTAAACGAGTTCCGTGGGGAGAACTGCCTCTGCTCCATAGACTAGAGCAAAGGGTGTCTGGCCAGTGGTTCGATTTGGCATCGTCCTGATCGACCAAAGAACCACCGGCAGCTCCTCGATCCAGTTTCTTCCGCACTTGTGCAGCCTGTCGAAAGTTCTGGTCTTGAGGCCTCGCAGCACTTCAGCATTTGCCCTCTCCGCTTGACCGTTGCTTCTCGGGTGAGCATCAAAAGTGAAGCAGACCTTGGCGCCAAGATCTTGGACATACTGCATGAAGGTGCGGCTCGTAAATTGTGTGCCGTTGTCGGTGATGATCCTGTTAGGAACCCCGAAACGGCAAACAATCGACCTGAAGAACTTGACTGCTGACTGTGCTGTCACCTTCCTCACTGGTTCTACTTCCGGCCACTTTGTGAACTTGTCGATTGCAACGTACAAGAACTCAAAGCGCCTGACAGCTCGGGGGAAGGGGCCGAGGATGTCGAGCCCCCAGACCGAAAATGGCCAGGATAAAGGGATCGTCTGGAGAGCTTGAGCTGGCTGGTGTATCTGCTTGGAATGGCACTGGCACGCTTCACACTTGGTTACTTGTGCAGTTGCATCCTGGAGGGCTGTCGGCCAGAAGAAGCCTTGTCGGAATGCTTTGCCGACAAGCGCTCTTGCGCCAATGTGGTGACCACATATGCCTCCATGTATCTCTGCCAACAGCTGTTGTCCATCTTCCCGGCGAATGCACTTCAATTTCACACCGTTGAGTCTTATTCTGTACAGTGTGTTGTCGACAAACTTGTACATACTTGACTGCCGGGCTACTCTTTCACCTTCGTCTTGCTCTTCGGGAAGCTCTCCTGTCTGAAGGAAACGGACAATCTGCTGCGCCCATGCTGGAGTTTGCGGCTCGACAACAAGGACTAAAGGCGTATCTGTTGCTGCGGGAACATCCGCTTCTACGGCAAGAACCTGCGGCTTTGTCGGAGCGTGATATTCCCCGGCAAGCTTGCCGAAGCAAAACTTGTCGGGAGCGTTTGCTTCAACGGAACAAACCAAGAGGTTCGCCGGAGTAGACTGCTCCTCAGCACTCTTGGCGTCGATCTTGGGGACCTTCTTGGCGGCGGCTTCGGGAAGCTCTGCCGGAAAGTAGTCACCAGAAATCAACTTCCTCTTCTTATTCTGTCCAGTTGATGGTGTCACGGATGGTTGAGTCAGCTTGAGCACAAAGATCCCTGGTTCCACAGGTAACTTTAGTGCAGCGCACTTTGACAGGCCATCAGCAATGTCATTCTGAGCTCGCGAAACGTGTTCCATTTGCAGGCCGTCAAAGTGTGCTTCTAGCTTTCTCACTTCATCAACATAAGCTTCCATCAATGGACTCTGGTAGTTCTTGTTCACTTGGCGGACGACAAGCTGCGAGTCACCCCTTACAATGAGTTGCTTGATCCCAAGGTCGGCTGCGATTCTGAGGCCGGCAAGCAAACCCTCATACTCTGCAGTATTGTTCGTTGCTTGCTCCTTGGGAAAGTGCATCTGGACTACGTACTTGAGGTGCTCTCCGGTGGGTGCGATAAGCAGCACGCCAACACCGGCGCCTTGCAGCGAGAAGGCACCATCAAAGTACATCAGCCACTCTTTGCTTGTCTCCTTGACGGGGATGCTCGTCTCTGGAATTTCTTCATCTGGAGTTGGCGTCCACTCTGCTATGAACTCTGCCAATGCCCTGCTTTGGATCGTTGCAGTGCTCTCAAACTTGAGGCCAAAGCTTGACAGTTCCAATGCCCACTCGACAATCCTGCCTGTTGCTTCTGGATTCTGCAGTATCCTCTTCAGCGGAAAGCGAGTGACGACTGTGATCTCGTGTGCCTGGAAGTAATGGCGCAGCTTTCTCGAGGCCATGAGAAGGCCGAAAAGCAATTTTTGCACACCAGAGTACCTCGACCTAGCCCCCTGGAGAAGGGAGCTGACAAAGTAAACTGGGCGCTGCACCATCTTCTTCTGCACCTCCTTGCACGTCTGCGCATATTCATCTTTGTCGGGACCAGAGCTTGTCGGAGAAGCCCCCTGCTTGTCGCTGGATTCACTTGCCGCGGTTGCTGGCTCATCGTCCGCCTCCCTCTCCGCTACTAATGCAGCACTAACCACTTGATTGGTTGCCGCTAGGTATAGCAGCAACTTCTCTTGTGGCTTAGGTGCGACAAGTATTGGAGTGGAGGACAGGTACCTCTTCAAGTCCTGCAGCGCGGCCTCCGCTTCCGGAGTCCATTTCATTGGACCTGCCTTTTTCAATATTTTGAAAAACGGCAGGGCGCGCTCAGCAGACTTAGAGATAAACCTGCTGAGAGCAGCCACGCAACCGGCAAGCCTTCGCACATCCTTGACGCGCTTCGGTGCTTCAATCTGCTCGATGGCCTTGATCTTATCGGGGTTGGCTTCAACTCCCCACTGAGACACAAAGAACCCGAGAAGCTTGCCGGAAGGGACTCCAAACACGCACTTCTCGGGATTGAGCTTGAGGTTGATCTTGCGCAGATTTGCAAAAGTTTCATCTAAATCTTGGATCAGGGTAGCCTTGTCCTTGCTCTTGACCACTATATCATCCATGTAGGCTTCCACATTTCTGTGTATCTGTGTCTCAAAAGCGACATGGACTACCCTTGCAAATGTTGAACCAGCATTCTTCAACCCAAAGGGCATCCGTATAAAACAGTATGTGCCGCAAGGGGTGATAAATGCGGTTTTTTCCTCATCTTCTTCTGCCATGAAGATCTGATGGTATCCTGAGTATGCATCAAGAAATGAAAGCAAATCACATCCAGCTGTGGAGTCAACAATCTGGTCAATGCGCGGCAAGGGAAATGGATCTTTGGGACAAGCTTTATTGACATCAGTGAAGTCTATACAAAGCCTCCATTTCCCGTTCGCCTTGCGCACGACTACAGGATTGGCCAACCACATGGGATGGAGCACTCCTCTGACAAGGCCTGCTGCTTCCAATTTCCTGATCTCTTCTGCAATGAACTCTTGGCGCTCCACCGCTTGCTTCCTGACTCTCTGCTTGACGGGCCGCGCATGAGGACAGACGGCAAGGTGGTGCTCGATTACTTTCCTGGGAACACCGGGGATATCAGACGGTTGCCATGCAAACACGTCGACATTCGCCCACAGGAAAGCAACGAGCGCGCTTTCCTATTTGGGGTCAAGCGTGGCACTGATGGTGAAGGTACCACCAGTGCCGTCCTTCTTGGCGGGCACCTTCTTGGTCTCGGGTGGAGCTGCCATCGTCTTCTTGCACTTGCCGGTGGAGCTCGATGGTGCGTCCTCGACGGTAGCGCAGCACTCCGAAGAGGTGCGCTTGCCGGAGTGTGCATCAGAGCTCTTGCCGGACTTTGTCTTCTTCTTCTCCCCGGGAGCTTCAGCGGCAAGTATGTTGTGATCAGCTGCGGCTGCTGCTTCCCGGTAGATTTTTTCGACGCAGATAAGGGCATCCTTCTTGTCGCCGGGGACAGAGATGACACTTATCGGGCCTGGCATCTTGAGCATGTTGTATGCATAGTGAGAGGCTTCCATAAACTTGGCGAGCGCTGGACGGCCAAGGATCCCATTGTAGGGCAATGGAAAATCGGCAACGTCAAATGTGACCCTCTCAGTTCTGAAATTCATCTCGCTGCCAAATGTGACCGGTAGCGTGATCTTTCCCTTCGGCTTGCTTCTTCCCGGGCTGATTCCTTGGAATGTGCCGGTCTCCTCGAGCTCGCTGTCAGGGATCTGGAGTTTCTGAAGGACCGCGGAGGAGATCATATTCAAGCCGGCCCCGCCGTCAACTAGCATCTTCATGACCTTGAGGTTGCAGATAGTTGGTGAAACCAACATCGGCAAGCACCCGACCGCGGTTACGCGATCAGGGTGATCCTCAATGTCGAAGACGATAGGCGTGCTGGACCATTTCAGAGGCTTGCGTGACTCTAAGGATGGCTCTGCTGCATTCACTTCTCGCATCCACTGCTTGAGTTGGCGGTGCGAAGTATGCAGAGAAGCACCACCGTCAACGCACAGGACCTCTGTGGCTTTCTGAAATTCCTGCTCATCGGCCTCGTCATCATCCATGTCTTCATCGTCGTCGTCATCTTCATCCTTGTCGCGGCTGCGGGGAGGTCTGTCTCCTTGCCGCTGCTTGGCCTTTCCGCGGCGTCCTCCTCGGCCAGGACGTTTCTTGCCGGATCCACCAGCACCTTCCTGGGCCTTCTCCTTGTCGCGCCGCTCGTACTTAGCTTTCTGTAGCTCAACGAGCTGCTCAACCTTCTTGCAATTCTGGAGATCGTGACCCCTGGTGCGGTGGATCTTACAATACTGCTTGCCCGAGCCGTCCTGCTTGTCGGCGGTCGCCACAGGCTGGGCCTCCTTGTCGGAGCCACGAGCTTTAGCTTCTTTGGCACCACCTCCGTTGCCGGTCTGCTCGACAGCTAGCACTTCCTTGCCCTTTTTCCTTCTATTGTTCCGCCGCCGGCCTTTCCTTGTCGGGGCGGCATCCTCACTATCAGATCCTCCTGCTCCTGTATCCTCTCCGGGGAGCCTCCTCCCCTCTTCAGCGCGTGCACACTTGTCGGCCAGGGCATAAAGCTCACTGACGTCTCTGATCTTACACATCGCCATCTCCTCCCTCATCCTTCGGTTTTGCACGTTCTGATGGAACGCGCTAATGATCGCGGCGGGGTGGACGTCTGGGATGTTGTGCTGTACACGGCTGAATCTCTGAATGTACTTGCGCAATGGCTCTCCTTCCTTCTGGGCGAGCAGATGAAGATCGCTTTCTTGGCCATGTGGTTTGTGGCCGCCTGTAAAGGCGCCGACAAACTGATGGCACAGATCAGCCCAGGAGGATATGGAGTTGTCCGGCAAGTGCATGAGCCAGGATCTGACATTGGGCTTGAGTACCAGCGGGAAGTAGTTGGCAAGGATCTTGTCGTCCCGTCCCCCGGCAGCCTGCACCGCGATGGTGTAGATGCTGAGAAACTCCGACGGATGCGTCTTGCCATCGTACTTCTCTGGTACGTCTGGTTTGAAATTCTTTGTGCTGGGCCACTGGACTTGCCGTAGCTCACGGGTGAACGCAGGACAACCTACCGCGTACGGCAGATCGCCTGGTTCCCCTGGCGCATGCATGTCAACAGAGGGCCCAACGCGCTTGTCGGATTGACGCCGCGCTTCTCTTTGGCGCTCGATGCGGGTTCGAGCGTCTTCTTGTTGTCGTTCATGGAGAACTTGGCGCTGGTCGCGACGAGCTCGTGGGTTCGACGACGTGGTGGAGCCGCTGTCGGGGTGGACCCGGCGAGTCGGCGACTTTGCCCTTCATAGTGGAGAGTGCATGGAAGTCGCACCTCCCCCGGTCTTGTTGCCATCGGCTCGCGTCCGGCTGTCCTGCCGCGGCAGTGAGGTGCTTGGTTGCCGCGCAGTGTCGCCGTTGGTGAAGCCGATGAGGCTCTGGATAGTGGCCCTCCATTCGTCGGTCTTGTTCGCCGTCGGAGGGTAATCCAGGAGTAGCTGGGCCCGCGCCGGCGTGGTGGGCGGCAGAGGTGAACGGTGCGAGGAGCGGGACATGCTCGGACTCCTAACCAAGTTAGAAGAAGCAGTGTCCCGTCCAGGCGACCGCACCTCACTGGGGCCAGTATGCTGGCGTGCATGCTGGTCTTGAACGCCACGCGAACCACCAGCTTGATCTTGGGCCAGCGGACGTATGGTGCTGCGAACGCTATGACGCTGCTGGTCCCGCCCTTCCTGAGATGGGCGCGGTGGGCGTATGGACGCCGAGGTCTGCGCGGCCTTGTCCTTGGACTTGGCAGCGCTGTGGGCACCCTCGTCGATGTCCATTCTTCCGCCGGCGTCCACTCCACCGTCCGCCTGCTCCGGAGGTGGTGGAAGCGACGCAGACGGGGCTGTTGCCCCCGAAGCCTTCTTCTTCGGTGGCATGTTGGTGAAGACGATGAAGATTTAGCTCGCGTGCACGCCGGATCGGGTTCGCACAATCTCGACGCCCCCTACCTGGCGCGCCAGAGATGTCGGGGAGGCTGATTCCACCAACACCTATGGGGACAGGGCCCCCTTTCGGTTCGGTGAGGGCGGAGGCCGCACAAAGAGCGGATCGAGGCGGTACACGCGAGCGGTTTTTACCCAGCTTCGGGCCGCACAGATGCGTAAAACCCTACTGCTGCTTGTTTGTGTATATTGGATTCTTGCTCAGGAGCGATGGACGCTGCCAGACTGAGCGTGAGAGTGTTCCTGGTGCTTCCGGATGAGCCGAGCTGGCCCAACCCCTTCTACGTTGCACTTGGGCCTCCTTTTATACTTTCAAGGGGTCACCGACAGGTGGCAACGTAGACTAGAAGGGTAAAAATGGAAAGGGAGGGGGTAGGTGCAGCTACCGCTACTGTGGATACAGTGCACCCTACCTAACTCTGACGGCAGGGGACAAGGGCATTAAATGCCTGTCTGAGTTGCCTAAACAGTGCAAAAAGTGACCGTTAGGAGCGCCACCGTTTGCCACGATGGCCTTCTCTTCATCTCCACTTGCCACCGCGCACCCCTAGCTGCACAGCCTCCTGCCACGTGTGCTTGGGAGAGTCCTAGAGCGACACGTTAGCAGGTGTGCTGGAGCGCGGGCACGAAGTGGGGGTTTCCCGCGGCAAGCTCCTTGCCGCGGTCGTCGTCTTGTCGTGCTTGGGAGCTTGTTGCTCACCGGGCCTTGCTGGGACGCAGGGCGTGTCACGGCAAGCTTTCTTGGTATGCCTTGAGTGGCCTTCCCGGCAAGCTCCTCTTGCCGGGGTCTTGTCTCTTCCCGGCAAGCTCCTCTTGCCGGGGCCTGGGTTGGCCTTCCCGGCAAGCTCCTCTTGCCGGGGCCTTGGTTGGCCTTCCCGGCAAGCTCCTCTTGCCGGGGCCTGGGTTGGCCTTCCCGGCAAGCTCCTCTTGCCGGGGCCTTGGTTGGCCTTCCCGGCAAGCTCCTCTTGCCGGGGCCTTGGTTTGAGTACTTTATTCTTGAATGGTCTTCAAGGGAGCCACGGAGGGTCTTGGCGGTCACCCGGCAAGCCTTGCCGCGGGATGCTGCGACTGCCCGTGCACAAGTTCGGGGTACTAGAGTACCCCTACTCTAGTACACCGACACTCCGGTTAGTAGGTTAGTCCCAAAAATGATATAAAAGTGTAAAGTAAAGCCCATAAACATCCAAAACGGGTAATATAATAGCATGGAACAATAAAAAATTATAGATACATTGGAGACGTATCATCTACTATGCAACTTTATTCTTGTAGACTCGTGTTGGGCTTCTAAACGCAGAGTTTTGTAGAATAGTAGCAATTTTTCCTCAAGTGGATGACCTAAGGTTTTTAAATCCGTGGGAGGCGTAGGATGAAGATGGTCTCTCTCAAACAACCATGCAACCAAATAACAAGGAGTCTCTTGTGTCCCCAACACACCCTATACAATGGCAAATTGTATAGGTGCACTAATTCGGCGAAGAGATGGTGATATAAGTGTAATATGGATGGTAGAAATATATTTTTGTAATCTAAATAAATAAAAAAGCAAGGTAGCAAACAATAAAAGTGAGCAAAAACGGTATTACAATGCTTGAAAATGAGCCTAGGGTTCGTACTTTCACTAGTGCAATCTCTCAACAATGCTAATCTAATTGGATCATATAACCATCCCTCAAAATGCGATGAAGAATCACCTCAAAGTTCTTATCTAGCAGAGAATGTAAGAAGAAATTATTTGTAGCTATTCTTTCTGATCGATCAATCCAAGTGTTCGTACTAAAATAACACCAAGTTATTCTTTCCCATCGATCTTTCAAGAGTTCGTACTAAAATAACACCAAGTTATTCTTTCTGATCGATCTATCAAGAGTTTGTACTAAAATAACACCAAAGCAAATTCAGATTCATAATACTCAATCTAACACAAAGAACCTCAAAGCGTGCCCCAAGATTTCTACTGGAGAAATTAGGATGAAAACGTGCACCAACCCCTACACATAGATTACCCCAATGTCACCTCAGGAATCCACGAGTTGAGTGCCAAAACACGTGTCAAGTGAATCAATATAATACTCCATTGTAACCATGGGTACTCATATGCAAGACATATATCAAGTCTTCTCAAATCCATAAAAATATTCAATCCAACAAGAACGAAATCTCAAAGGGAAAACACAATTCATTACAACAAGATAGAGAGGGAGAAACACCATATGATCCACCTATATTAATAAAGCCCGCAATACATCAAGATCGTGCCATCTCAAGAACATGAGACAGATAGAGATTAAACGCATAGCTACTAGTACAAACCCTCAGCCCCGAGGGTGGACTACTCCCTCCTCATCATGGTGGCCGTAGGGATGATGAAGATGGCTTCGGCGATGATTTCCGTCTCCGGCAGGATGCCGGAACATGGTCTAGATTGGTTTTTTGTGGATACAGTGGCTTGAGGTGGCGGAACTTCCGGTCTAGGGATATTTCTGATGGTTACCCTATTTATAGGATTTTTCAGGATTGGAATCATGCAAAGATGGGCCACGAGTGGGCCACAAGACGCTAAGGCGCGCCTGGGGGGCTGGCGCACCCTGGTGGGTTGTGCCCACCTCGTGGCTCCTTTGACTCTCCCATGAAGCTTCTAGTGCCTCTTTTCTTCCAAAAAAACCATCAAAAAGTTTTGCTGCATTTGGAGAACTTTGATTTCTGCACAAAAAACAACACCACAGTAGTTCTACTGAAAACAGCGTCCATCCGGGTTAGTTCCATAAAAATCATACCAAATCCATATAAAATTGTTGTAAACATGGCATGAATACTTCATAAATTATAGATACATTGGAGACGTATCAGCATCCCCAAGCTTAATTCCTACTCGTCCTCGAGTAGGTAAATCATAAAAGAAATAATTCATGAAGTGTGAATGCTTGCAAAGTGCATAAGTTTGATCAATAATGTTTTAATCACTTTTCCTAGCATCATAACAATAACTCTTTCTCATAAAACTCATCAATATAAAGTAGCAATTGAAAGCAGAATTTTTGTTGTGAAATTCTACCTATCATATTCATCATATACTCTTTATTTTGTAGCATGGATATTTGGACTTGAATGATTCAAAGGAATAGTCTATAATTTGACAAGAAAACTTCAATACTCAAGCATATCAACAAGCAACCATGTCTTTCAAAATATCAACACTAAATAAAGTTATCCCAAGCCCATTATGCTCAATCATTGATCCATTCATGAAACACACTCGAATATTAACTATGCCCAATGCACAAGTATGATCATAATGCTCCCTAGTTGGTACTTTATAAGAGAAGATGGGGACTCAAATAAAAATAAAAATTGCATAAAATAAATAGATAGACCCTTCAGAGAGGGAAGCAGAGATTTGTAGAGGTGCCAGAGCTGAAAGCTGAAATTGAGAGATAAGATATTTTGAGAGGCAAGCTTTTCCCGTCAATGAAAACGGCCGAGTAATTCCCAATACTTTTCATGCTAGATACCATAGGCGGTTCCCAAACATAAAATAAAGTTTATTCCTTTTTCCACCATTCTTTCACAATCCATGGCTATGCGTATCCACGGGTGCCCTCCATACCAAGACTTTCCAAGGAATTTACTATTTGACAGCATGAAGTAAATTTCTTTTTCATTTCGGGACTAGGCATCCCTATTACCGCCACACTCTCGTGCAATGACAAGTGAATAAACACTCATCTTGACAATAACACATCTAGCATGAAAAATATTGGACTCCCCCTGCTGCTTCATGAGCGGTACATGCACACAAGAAAGAAATTCATTTTGAAAATTAGAGTTGGCACATACAAGTTTACTTGGAATGGCACGGAAATACCACATATAGGTAGGTATGGTGGAATCATATAGCAAAACTTGGTTTAAGGATTTCGAATGCACAAGTATTATTCCTACTTAGTACAAGTGGAGGGTATCAAAAAGATTGAAAAGCAACCAACCAAGAAACTAAAATTCTCATAAACGAACATTAAGCGTAACTAACACCAAATAATGCACCACAAGTAGGATTTAATTTCATTGCATAAATATTGACTTTTGTGCTTGCATAGGGAATCACAAGCCTTAACACCAATATTCCTACTAAAGCAAAATTACTCACCAACATGACTCACATATTATTATCTCCATATCGCAAAACTATTGCAAGGAATCAAACTCATCATATCCAATGATCTAGATGAAAGCTTTTATTATATCCTTCTTGGATATTCATAATATTAGGACCAATTTCATAGCTTGTGCAATATTTCATCACTATTATAAACTCTCAAAATAATATAAGTGAAGCATGAGAGTGTTCGACAAACTACTCCAAAAATATATAGGTGAAGATCAAATGCATAGTTAAGTAAATAGGTAGCTATGTGAGGACTCTCTCTTATTTAAAAGTTTCAGATCTAAGGATTTTATTAAAATAGCAAGTAAAACAAAATAAAATTGCATTCCAAGGATAGCACACATCATGTGAAGAAGCAATAACGTAGGCTTAACTGAGGCTAACTGATAATTGTTGATGAAGAAAGGTGGGATGCCTACCGGGGCATCCACAAACTTAGATGCTTGATACTTCTTGAGATATTATCTTGGGATGCCTTGGGCATCCCCAAGCTTGAGCTCTTGTGTCTTCTTCATTCCTCTCATATCATGGTTTCCCTAAATCTGAAAAACTCCATCCACACAAAACTCAACAAGAACTCATGAGATAAGTTAGTATAAACCAATGCAAAGCCTTATCATTCTCTACTACAACAAATCATTAAATTTATAATCTAAAGTTGCATACTAAATGCCTCTGCCTATTTAATAGTCCTATCCTCAAATAGAATCATTAAACAAACAAACATATGCAAACATAATAGCAATCTGTCTAAACATGACAATATGCAAAGAATGCAAGAAGATCCATACTTCTCTAACTCCAAAAATTCTGAAAAATTACCACACTGTAGAAAATTTATCATAGCTTATTGTGCAAAAAAATCAATATTTTATCACATTCTTACTTTTCTCAAGAATTCACGCACTAGCATGCAACTTTTTTTTCAAACAGCCACATCTAGACTTGCAAAATAAACATGGCAAAGGCTATACTTGACACTTTTTATTGAAATAAAGACACAAAACATTATCTAAATAACAGAAAGCAAATCCTAACAAAAGAAAATGATGCTCCAAGCAAAACACATATCATGTGATGAATGAAAATATAGCTCCAAATGAGGTTACCGCTAATGTTGGAGACGGAAGAGGGGATGCCTTCTAGGGCATCCCCAAGCTTAGTTGCTTGGATCTTCCTTGAATATTAACTTGGGGGTCCCTTGGGAATCCCCAAGCTTAGGGTCTGGTCACTCCTTATTCTCCACATATCAATATCTGACCCAAAACTTGAACACTTCAATCACACAAAACTTAACGGAATGTGACACCCCCGATTCAATCGTACACTAATCGTACACGCAGACGTGTACGATCAAGATCAGGGACTCACGGGAAGATATCGCAACACAACTCTAAACACGATTATAAGTCATACAAGCTTCATATTACAAGCCAGGGGCCTCGAGTGCTAGAATACATAGCTCGATACATAAGCGAGTCAGCGGAAGCAACAATATCTGAGTACAGACATAAGTTAAACAAGTTTTGCCTTAAGAAGGCTAGCACAAATAGCAACGATCGTAGAGGCAAGGCCTTCTGCCTAGGACCTCCTAACTACTCCTGGTTGTCGGTGGGCTCCACGTAGTAGTAGGCACCCTCGGGGTAGTAGTAGTAGTAGTCGTCGGGGTGGCATCTGGCTCCGGGGATCCACCATATGATTGCATCAACCGGAAAGAAGAACGAAGGGGGAAAAGGGGTAGCAAAGCAACCGTGAGTACTCATCCAAAGTACTCACAAGCATCATATCTATACTAAATATGCATTGGTATCACAGGGAAGGGTTGTATCTATGGACTGAACTGCAAAAAGCCATAATAGAGGAGAAGGCCTAGCCTATCAAAGACTAGCATCTTCAAGCAGCTCCAAGTGTCTTGCAACATTCAGTAGAGTACATAATAGCATATTAATTAACAAGCCTATTGTAGCATTAATGCCCAGAGATCCTTCCTCGACTCCCTGCAAGAAAGCAACCTCGGAGCCAACATGTCCATCACATCTCTCGAGTATCCATTTCTAGTTGTAATAGATCAGGATACAAGTCTGAATGTCCGTTACCGTGGACACGGCTATTTGAATAGATAATCTTCCCTGCAAGGGTGCACCATGTTACCCAACTGAAAGGATCGAGATGGACCTAGAGGGGGGGTGAATAGGTACACTTACAAATTTTAATTATTACTTAGCAATTTTAGGCAATAATGCGGAATATGAAGGTGAGCCTAACAATTGCAAGTGAGTACTAAGTACTAAGCAAGTAACACGAGCACCTAAACAAGCAAGGACAATATGATGTAAGTAAGTGCAAAGAGACAAGTAACCACACGTATAAAGTTAGGGTTAGGAATAACAGCAACTCCGGGAGACGAGGATGTATGCCGATGTTCACTTCCTTGGAGGGAAGCTAGTCACCGTTAGAGAGGTGGGTGTTACCACGAAGGCACACCAACGCCACAAAGGCTCACCCTATTCTCCCTTTGAGACAACACCACAGAGGCGTTTCTCAACCACTAGTGGTAGGCATTGGGGTGGTCTCCAAACCCTCACAAACTTTTCCGGGGGTAATCACAATGGTTGATTCCTCACCGGAGCACTCCTACCGCCTAGGAGTCTCCAACCTCCAAGAGTAACAAGATGCACCACAAAAACAAAGGGGAAATCAACTTTCGCTTTGGTGAATGTGTAGATCGAGCACTTCTCCTTTACTTCTCAAAATATCAAGAGCTTTGGTTGGCTAAGGAGGGAGATCTCCAAGAAATCGAGGTCTGAAAATGGAGGTGAGAGAAATGGAGTCGTCAAGTTCTTCGTGAGGAAGAAGAAGACAATTTATAGGTGGGGATGGAATCTGGCTGTTGGAGGCAGATTTCTGCGTAGTCTGGAAGTTCCGCCGATGGACAAAAGTTCTGGACCCCGGAAGTTCCAACCAAGTTCTGGCCAGGTTCCAGGATACACAGAGAGTTTGCACCACTTAGTTGTACCCCGGAAGCTGCAGAAACAAGGGACGGAAGTTCCGGCGCCCGGAAGTTCCGGCCGCCCCGGAAGTTCCGGGGGACAGATGTTTCGGAGAGGTTCTGAGCTACACAGAGAGATTGCACGAAAAGTGCAATTTTTCTGGGTACCCCGGAAGTTCCGGTCGTCTCGGAAGTTCCGGCCTAAACAGAAACATGCCACTAAGATTTTCAGATCAATATGAGAAGGTAAGTTGATTCCATGGATGTTTTTATGATGCACCCCCTCTTAATAGTGCGGCTGCCCTAAGGACTTAAGAAATAAGAAAACTTCATGAAACTTCTACTTTTCTTGAGCACACCACTTTTCCTTTTTCCAGTAAGAGAGGGAATAACCATCCATGCTTCACTTTGACTTAATCAAGGCTGTTAACACTTAGAGCATGTGGTTAGAGACACAAATGAAGTTGTCATAGATGTCAAAAACAATTTAGTGCAATATTGCACTTTCAATCTCCCCCTTTTTGACATGGATGACAACAATGCTTGAGAGGATAAACTCATAAAGTATGTACAATATTGAGCAATTTCAATGACGGAAGGTACTCCCCCACAACCCATGCCTTATTTAAGATTGCATTTGAATGAAATGACATGGTTAAAGGATTCTCCCCTATCACTGTGCGTACCCACACAAGACTGATATATCAACATAAAACGCTTTACTAACCTTTGTTCTCACAATATGAGCAAATAGACTATGCCATGTAACCCCCTTGCCATAAGTTTCTCACACACGGATATGTAATTTAACGGAACATAGATAGGTTCAAATAGCAAGCTAAGATCCAAATGAAGGCAAATAAAAGCAAAGGTTCAAGGCTCAATGGAACATAAAAAGGCAGATAAACAAAGATAAGCGATAAGTCCTATCAAGCACCACAACATCTCCCCCTGTTGTCACCAAGATGGCAAAAAGGAAAGATGGACGAATCCATAAACGACCCCTAGGAGTAGGACGCAGAAGGGTCATCAGACGACTCTCCAAAAGACATGGAGCCATGAGGGTGGTGAGAGGAGGATTCATCGTCGTCTTCAACATCAAACCGAGCAAACTTGGACTGGTATCTCTCAAAAGAAGTCACACGAGACTCAGAGCTGTGAGCAATATCCATCCCAGATGCACGCATACCATCCTTAAGAGCCTTCATGCTCTCCTTCCTAGATTTGTGCTCCTCCCACTGCTTCCGATGCATATCTTGCTGTAGACAAAACATGTTCTTGAGAAGGCGCCAAATTTTGTTGCCCTTCTTTGACCCGGTGTCACTGGGCTCCCCACGATGAAGAGTGTGAGAGCGGGAACGAAACTCAAAGCGGTGGGAATCTACAGCATGTAACTCCTCTTCCTCCTCATCCTCACCCTCATGAGCAGTTGCCTTGCCCTTCTTGACAAGCAAGTTAACACTGGAGTGTCCAGTCAGACGCCGTCCCGCAAATGCTTTAGGAGCAATCTCAGCAATCAAGGCAGTAAAATAAGGAGCATAGATAGGAACCTTTCGGTTCATTACCGCACTGTACATCTCATGCCACATAAAGTCCATCACATCAATGGGGCCCTGCTCGGAGTTGTGACAAGTGTAGTGAAGAAGGTTGATGAGGTGACCACGAATCTTGTTCTTTTCTCCCACCTTGACCGCAAGGATCTCGGTGCATGATGTCATAGAAGGGCAGGAGATCACCAACAGATCCAACCTTTCCGGATGGAGGATACAAATCAGCCATGTGAATAGCCTGGTAAACCCGTTTGTCGTAAATCTTGTAGCCACGGTCAACCGTAATGTCAGTATACTCATAGCCCAGAAGCCCGACCAGTACTAAGAAAGGAGCAGAACACTTCTCATCACCACTCATCCAAGTAAGATGCGTTGCATATCAGTCCCAAAATGCACCGTGGCATAGAACTGAGCCACAAGAGGCGGAGACACATCATGTTGAAAGCGCATGAGTGGAAGGAGGTTGAGCTTCACACACATGTTTTGGATCCCCTCAAAGTAAACATAATTTGTTGGACTCTTGTCAAAGTGAGCGATGTTGATACTCTTCTGAAGGACATACTTGTTGACGAATTGAGAGAAAATCTCTTCATAGTTGCGTTGCTGGGAAAGTGTCCAAAGCTTGGAATCAGCCACATGATCACGGTCTTGATGATAGGGATTGACTTGGCGCAGAGCAATCCACTCCGGTGTAGGCATTTCCTTCATGGTGACTGGTTCAGGAGGTGGAGGTTGAACATTTAGTGCTTTGGCCTTCTTGGAAGTAGTCTTCCGCTTCTTGGAGTGAACGGGAGCAGCAGGAGGAGATGCACTATCTTAAGCCTTAGCATCTTCTTCAGGGTGGCAGTCAAACATGTTCTCACGCCCCAAAACAACCATTGTTGTCTTCTTGACCCTAGATTTGGATTTCCGTTCATACACCTTAGATGAGTGAGCACGCGAACCAGATCCTCCTGCTGACAAAGAGAGATAGAGAGAATAGCATGGCGACAGAATAAGTGCAGAAGCCTAAAAAAATCAAAGAATCTCACTGGTCGACGAAATTTGACAGAACTCTTCTTAGGCCGGAAGTTCCGGGGAGCCCAGAAGTTCTGGCCAACGGAAGTACCGGCCCTATCCCGAACATGGAAACCCTAGCGAGGCCGGGAGGTCCGGCCTGCCCAGAAGTTCCGGGCACCAGCATAGTCGCAGGGCTCCTTCCGAAGCTAAGCAGGGGATAGACATAGTGTCAGGACCCCGACTCAAAGTCACATCGATCTAGCTTGTAACACCTCATATCACTTTGCGGCCTCACGCACGGTATCCCCACGGGTGTTGCCTTACCTTTTCCCGGGACCGTTTGCGCCTTTTGGCTCACGTATATGATAGTGTCGCTAGCATCCATATGATAAGGAGCCCGGGCTGACATGACTAGTTGTAAACCCAAAGTGGCGCAGACTTACAGGGACAGGCATCCATGACCCAGCTTCGAACGTGTCGGTCATCAGCATGTGGGTCCGGGCTGTAGCACTGGGCTAGCAGGACTCCGGTAAACCGGGCTGTAGCGGGCTAACAGGACTCCGGTACTCAATGCGTGACATTTCCCCGAAGGGACAGACACAGGAACGAAGAAGGACACATGTCGGCCAGCCTAAGTGTTTCAGAGCAGTAGCAAGCTACCATGGCTCAGCGGTAACACTAGGAGACATTTCCCGGTAAGAGAGGCTACCAAAGATAAACAACTAGATAGTCAGATCCCACACATACCAAGCATTTAAATATCATACACACAATATGCTCGATATGTGCAAATACAACATGGCATCACAACATGACTCTATGACACAAGTACTTTATTTAAGGCTCAGAGAGCCATACATAACATACACATAGGTACGGGTCACATGACCCAGCATTCAAGTCATACAGTCATACAAACCAGCAGCGGAAGTAACTTGTCTGAGTACAGACAACTAGCAAAATAAAAGAGGCTTGGAAAGCCTAGCTATACTACGTGGTTCTTCACAAGCTCAGGATCACCACCTGGGCCTTAGCCTACTCATTGATGTCAACGTCTACGTAGAACCCATCAGAAGGGGTTGCAGCGTCTTCTGTAAAAATGTAAATTATAGCAACATGAGTACAAAGGTACTCAGCAAGACTTACATCAGGTCCTACATACATGCACATTATCAAGAAGGGTTGGTGGAGTTATTGCAGCAAGCCAGCTTTGACTCTTGGCTAGGCTATCCTACGAGACTCCAACTTGAAATGGTTTTGCGCACACGAGTCCACTACTCACCACTTCAATACACCACCGAGGATCCACCTCTGTCTTCCTACGGAAGAGCCATCCTCGGCACTCACACTTATCTTGAGGCTTTTAGTAGTTTCCATTTACTTGTCTATGAACTGTATAGGCAACCAAGTAGTCTTTTACCGCGGACGCGGCTATTCGAATAGATCATGATAACCCTGCAGGGGTGTACTTCTTCATACATGTTTCCACCACTTAGCGTCTGCACACGACATGTGCTCGGCAGACTTCAAGCGAAAGCCGACGTGGGTGTAGACCACGACCTACCTAAACACCTAAGTCTCTAGTCCAGGTTTATCGCCTATCCAGGTTCCATCCGCAGGGAGTCCGGCCGAGGTTTCCCATACGGCCCCGAACGATGTGAACAGGGTTCCCGAGATACCTAACGGGTATTCGGTACACCGTGCCACGTACCTACCGCATCACAGCCCACCCCTACGGTCAGCGCTGTCCACGGCCTCCAGTAGGCTACAAACACCAGAAACTACTTGCAACTCCTGGACAGAGAACTAGGGTGGATAAGCAGTCGAGCGGGGTCATATTTCAGGGCCCAATGCATGGTAGTAGCTGTATCTTAAATCACACATACAGATCTCAGTGCTTAAGGTCGGTTTCAATGAAACAACCCACCATGTACTCCTACATGGCCTCTCATCGATACCTTTACCAAATCGTGTTTACCACACCATTCTCATTACCGACATAACCATTTCACTCTAGCCCATCACCCAGATGAACCAGACCTGACACGACTCTAAGCATAGCAGGCATAGCAAGGTAGGAACAACACATACATATGGCTCAATCAACTCCTACACATGCTAGTGGGTTTCATCTAGTTACTGTGGCAATGACAGGTCATGCAGAGGAAATGGGTTCAACTACCGTAGCACACAGCAGTTTGAAACGCGTTGTCTTAATGCAATAAAAGAGAGCAGGAGCGAGAACATGGGATTGTATCGATATGATCAAATGGTTGGTTGCTTGCCTGATGATTCGATGCACTGATACGGTTCTTCGTTAGGGTAATCACGGTACTCCTCAGAGGCAGAACCTGCCGCAAAGAACACCGATACACAACCATCACCAAACAATGTGCAACAATATGATGCATGCATGAAACATGGCAATATGAGTGAGTTGGGCTAATGCAACTAGGACCAGAAGGGTTTGAACCAATTTGAATCAAAGATTCAAATTTTAGACCCAAACATGGCCCTTTAAAGTGTTTTTCCTTGTTCTGCATTAAACATCAGGTTAACTTGTTTAATCATGCATGAAAATAGTACAGATTGATAGATTGGATTTTTCTGATCATTTTTCATATATAATTTGTCTGATTTGGAGTTACAGAATAAAAGTTATGAATTTTTTAAAGTTTAAACTATATTCTGGAATTTCCTATATTAGATTAAATCCAGAAAATCAATTATTGTGTCAGCCTGACATCAGTGTGACGTCAGCAGGTCAACGGGACACGTCTGGGTCAAACCTGACAGTGGGTCCCGCGTGTCAGTGTGATTAATTAAACTAAAATTAATTTAAACTAATCCTAATTAGTTAACAGGGCTGGGCCCCACCTGTCATTGACTCAGGGGAGTCAACCAGGGCCCACCCGTGGTCAAACCCGGGTCGGCTGCACCGGCGTTTAGCCGCCAGCGAGCCCGACGCGGCGGTGGAAGTGATTTTTGCCGTTCCGGCAACCAAACGAGCCGCGGAGGCCACCGGAGAGGAGCTGAGGTCGAGCCGCAGCTCTTGGTGGAGTCCGTTGGGGTCGGGGTGGCCGGAGTTGGCGCCGGCGACGACTTTGGCGGCCACCGGAGTTCGGCCAAAGTCGGACTTGTCGCTAGGGGGATCGGTGAGGTGCGGGGAGTAGCTAGTTAGGTGCTACATGACGCGGTGAGCATGATGGACACCGTGGAGTGGCCGGAGGATGACCGGGAGCACGTCGGCGACGAGCTCCATGGCGGTGGGTGTGGTTGAGCTCCGGGAGGTCGCTACACGGCTCGGGAGCAAGAACGGAAGGGAGGGGAAGATGGCTAAGCTCACAGTGAGTGCGATGAAGCCCTTGGTGCGGCCGGGGATGGACCGGAGCGACGACGGCGTTGAAGGGGATATCTGGCGACGGCGGACTCGGGCGAGGTCGGTGCGGTGGACTCGGGCGTTGCGAGCGCTCGGGGCTCGGCTTGCTCGATGAAGTGGACAGCGGCGGAGCTCCTGGACACGAGGAGAGGACGCACGGGCGGCGGGGAGCGCGGCTACGACGCAGGCACGGCGGCGGTAGCGTCGGCCATGGCTGGGGCGCGTGAGGGGGAGGAGCTGGAGAGGAGAGGGGGTGTCTGGGGGGTTCGGGGGAGAGAGGGGGAGCGATCCACGACGTCACCCGGCGAGTGGAGCGGCGAGGCGGCGAGCAGGTGCGTGGCGCGCGCTGCGGTCGCCGTCGGGCACCTGCCTGCCTGCCTGGCCGGCAAGCAGCTAGCTGGAGCGGTGCTGGGCTGGGCCGGCAGGTGGGCCGGGTGCTGGGCGCCAGGTAAGTTTTGCTATTTTCTTTCTGTTTTCTGTATTTTTAATACTTCTGCAACTTTGTTGAATTATTAAAAATACTTAGGCAACTCCTAAAATCACCAAACTACTCCTGGTCCATAGTTGGATTATTTCCAACATGAAACATTTTAGTTTGGAGATATTTGAGCATCTGAATATTTTATATAATTTTAAATGCCCAAATTCAAATATTTATGATTTAATTCACAAACCCTAAGATGGCCTAGGAAAATGTGCATCACTTTTGGCAGAGATTCTGAACCAAGACAAAAATGGTGGGCATTTTAGAAGGGCATTTCAGGTTCATTGAAAAAGTTTTTAGTAAACCCTAATTGATTTCAGAGGGGACTGGGGATTCTGTCATCCCCATTTCAGGTTTCTGATGCAAAAATAAACATGATGCAACACTCTAATGCATGACTAGCTAGGGTGTGACACATAGATTGACCAACGAGGAGTGAAAGGCATGGAGTGCTGCAGATCTAGAGTGGATGCAGGACTCGAGATGTGAAGTTTGTATGTATTCTAGAACCATAACCCTAGCCTACAATCCCTAGGAATCTAGAGAGAGCAGAGAGAAGCTTAGGTTACCTTCCTCCATGGAGATGGTGGAGAGGATAGATCCCCTCCAAGCACGATGAAGGGGAAGAAGGAGCCGGAGGTTTCGGGGGCCGGCAGCTCACCCCGGAAGTCGTCGAAGGGTGAGGGGCGTTGCAGGGAAGGAGAGCAGTGGAACAAAGGAGAAATGGGAAAAGACCCCTTTGGTAGCCCCTGCCCTTAATAAGTGCCCCACGACCCGCGACGCCCGGAAGTTCTG
Organism: Triticum aestivum; assembly: GCF_018294505.1. Lineage (NCBI taxonomy): Eukaryota > Viridiplantae > Streptophyta > Magnoliopsida > Poales > Poaceae > Triticum > Triticum aestivum. The sequence continues at coordinate 432,379,665 of NC_057801.1, forward strand.
GGCAAGGCCGGAAGTTCCTGCGACCGGAAGTTCCGGGCACATCCCGGAAGTTATGGGATATCCAGAGAGATTACAACCTCTCTGAACTCCTGAGAACTAGAGGGATGAAGTCCGAAAGCTCCCAAGACCACCACACACCACATCAACATTTGTATGGTTATGAGTTGAAGGTTGTGTACTAGACAAATATCAGATGGCTTTGAGATGAGAGAGGCTTGGGTAGAACCTAAGCTAGGGGCAAAGCACAAGAGCAACAACGAGAACACTCAAATAGAGAACAAAAAGAACACCGGACAAACACACAGAAAACAAAAGTAAGAAGAAGAGAATAAGTCCAGCCTCTCTATGAGAGGGCGGTGGACGAGTCCACCATGTTTGAGTATACGTGACTTGGTATTGCGAAGATTTTACCCTTGAGCCCAACATCACAACTCCATCATTTAAAGTACTAAGTCACAAAGTAATAAGATAGTAACTTTGAGAGTGTTTGGTTTATTTAAGCATCATATAGGGTGAGATAACTCATGAGTTGAATGTCTCCCCCTAAATACATGCCTACATCTAGACAAGACATGAAGTAAGTGCATGGATGAGTACTAGATTTCACATAATGTAGTCAAGCTCCAAGATACCGAGTTCACGCCTAAGTCGACAAAACCTTGCTTCGTCCAATGGTTTGGTGAAAATATCTGCTAGTTGCAAATCTGTACAAATATGATCAATGTGAATATCACCCTTTTCAACATGATCTCTCAAGAAGTGATACCCAATATCAATGTGCTTGGTACGGGTATGATCCTTGGGGTTCTCAGCAATATTGATGGCACTTTCATTATCACATAGAAGAGGCACGTGTCTATAGGTGATACCGTAATCCTTCAAAGTTTGCCTCATCCATAGTAATTGAGTTGCACAACTGGCGGTTGCAATGTATTCAGCTTCTGTGGTAGAGAGGGCAATACAATTTTGTTTCTTCGAGGACCAACTTACCAAGGAGCGTCCAAGAAACTGACATGCACCTGAGGTGGACTTACGATCCACTTTGTCTCCATCCCAATCCGCATCCTTGTACCCAATGAGATCAAACTTAGCATCCTTGGGGTACCATAGACCCAACTTTGGGGTGTGAACAAGGTATCTAAGAATATGCTTAACCGCCTTATGATGACTTTCCCTAGGGGAAGCTTGAAATCTAGCACACATGCATACACTAAACATGATGTCTGGTCTAGGTGCACAAAGATAAAGCAATGAACCAATCATAGATCGGTATTTAGATGGGTTGAAAGGGATATCGTTTGTGTCTTCAGTGAGTGTAATTTTAGTTGGCATGGGTGTCTTACATGGACTAGCATTGGACATACCAAACTTCTCTAGGATATCCTTGAGGTATTTTGCTTGAGACAAGAAAATTCCTTCTTGAAATTGTTGAATTTGAAATCCGAGGAAGAACTTCAAATCCGCATTGAGTGACATTTCAAAATTCTTGGTCATTGAAGCCGCAAACTTCTTGCATAAATGAATGTTAGGAGAACCAAAAATGATATCATCTACATAGATTTGGCATAAGATCAAATCACCCTTATCCCTCTTAGTAAAAAGAGTGGGATCGATCACCCCTCTCACAAAACCATCATCGAGTAGAAACTTCTTTAAATGATCATACCAAGCACGAGGTGCTTGTTTGAGGCCATACAAAGCCTTATGAAGTTTGTACACATAGTCTTTGTGATCGGGATCAATGAACCTAGGTGGTTGTGACGCATATACTTCTTCTTGTAGAGGACCGTTAAGGAAAGCACTCTTCACATCCATTTGATGTAATGTAAAGCCATTGAAAGTGGCATAAGCAAGTAAGATGCGAATGGATTCAAGACGGGCAACGGGGGCAAAGGTCTCACCAAAGTCCAAACCTTCAACTTGTGAGTACCCATGTGCCACTAACCTTGCTTTGTTGCGGATGATTACACCATTCTCATCTTGTTTGTTCTTGAAAATCCATTTTGTTCCAATGACGTTGTGCTTGGTAGGTGGCCTCTTGACTAATGAGCACACTTGGTTGCATTCAAAACTGTTCAACTCTTCTTGCATAGCAACGAGCCAATCGTTGTCCATTAATGCATCTTGTACCTTGAGGGGCTCAACACTAGACACAAACGAGAAGTGAGCACAAAAGTTTGTCAAATGTTTACGAGTGACTCTACCTTACGATATGCCGGTGAGAATTTTTTCAACATCAACACGACCGGCCACTCGAGGCATGATGGAGGTAAGGGTTTCACGAGGTTCAACTTCATGTCCATCATCCACATCTTCAACATATGGATCATTAATGTGTGGTGGAAGATCCTCTTGTTCATATTGCATTTGTTGAGGTTCATCATCAATGATTTGGCTTTCTTGTTCTTGCCCTTGATGATGATCTTGTTCTTGAAGATTATCATGAAGAGGAACTTGATCATCTTTTTGTACTTGGACTAAGGGCATCGGTTGAATAATAGGAGTTTGTGGTGGTATGGGTGTTGAAGGAGTTTGATGATGTGTGAAACCTCCATCTTGTTCTTCATCATCATGAGGTTCTTGTTCCATTGGAAGAAGAGCACCAACTCCCATAGTCAAAATATCTTGAGAGGAATCTTCTTCACCTGCATCACTTAGATCAACTTGCTCCCCATGGGAGCCATTAAATTCATCAAACACCACGTCACAAGTTTCTACAACACATCCATTGTATTTCTTCTAGACTCTATAGGCGTGAGAGTTTGATCCATAGCCAACAAATATGCCCTCAATCATTTTGGATTGGAATTTTCCTAACCATTCTCTTTTGTTGAGGATGAAACATTTGCACCCAAATACACGAAAGTACTTGACATTTGGCTTGTTCCCAGTTAGGAGCTCATATGGAGTCTTCTCCAATATAGTGCGAAGGAAGAGCCGGTTTGATGCATGGCATGCAGTGTTGGCAGCTTCGGCCCAAAAACTATGTGTTGACTTGTATTCATCCAACATGGACCTTGCCATCTCTACAAGTGTACGGTTCTTCCTTTCGGCTACACCATTTTGCTGAGGAGTGTATGGAGCTGAATATTGATGCTCAATCCCTTCATCACTAAGGAATTCTTCCAAGGTATAGTTCTTGAACTCAGAGCCATTGTCACTTCTTATTGCCAAGATTTCTTTGTCAAACTTGCGTTGTGCTTGCTTGGCAAAATCAATGAAGGTGATCTTCGTCTCGTCCTTGGACTTGAGGAAGAACACCCATGTGTATCTTGAGTAATCATCAACAATGACAAGTCCATAGTTTTTCCCACCAGGACTATCCCATGAAGGAGGCCCAAAAAGATCCACATGAAGGAGCCCCAGGGGCCTTGAAGTAGATACTATGTTCTTGGGTGGGTGCTTTGATTGATGTTGCTTCCCGGCTATGCATGCACTACACACACGATCTTTCTCAAAAGAGACATTGGTTAGTCCAAGGATTTGATTCCCCTTTAAGAGATCTTGAAGATTTCTCATGCCGACATGGGCTAGCCGGTGATGCTATAGCCACCCCTTGTCAGCCTTGGCCATTAGACAAGTTGCATGGAATGTGCTCTCTTTCGAGAAATCAACCATGTAAAGGTTGACATCCAACTCTCCAACGAAGGTGTATCTCTCTTAAATACTTACACATCCGTTAGCCCAAAGAGTGTGTCATAACCAACAGAAGCCAATTGGCGAACAGAAAGCAAATGATATTTAAGGGATTCGACAAGAATGACATTTGCAAGAGACATGTCATTTGTGATAGCCACCTTGCCCAACCCGAGTACTTGTCCTTTTGAACCTCCACCAAACATAATGCTCATGAATGGTTGAATAGCTTCCATGAAATCATAGAGCAATTTGCTATCTCCGGTCATATGATTGGTACAACCACTATCAATCACCCATTTTACTCCACCAGAGAAAGCAACCTACACACAATTATGACTTGGTTAGAGGCACCCATTTTGCAATGGGACCTCTCACGTTAGTCACAAGGGTCTTTAGGACCCAACTAGCGTAGAACCGGAATGCATTTCAAGGACCAACAAATTTTGCATAAACTTCTCCATCCTTAGTTTTACAAAGTACATAGGATGGAGGCATGAACTCTTTTGGCTTGTTGAGAGTGGGCATGCCCCTTGTGGCCTTCCCACTAACAACCTTACCTTTCTCCTTGTGCCCTTCTCGCACAAATGTTTCCTTTAGAGGGGTTGTACACTTTTGAGAGGACGTCTTCTTCTTGCTTGTGCTTGGGTCAAACCTGAGTCCCTCTTTGGCTAACACCTCATTGTGTTGGCTGAATATCTCATTAAGGTTCCTTTTCCCTTGAGCACATGTCATGAGACCTTTCTCGATTTGAGCCTTGAGAAAGCGATTTTCCTCAAGAATAGATGCTAGATCACTACTAGAGTTAGTAGTACAAGCATCAACATTGATAATAGGAGAAGAGTAAGCCTTGGCTAGAGTTTCAAGATAAGTAAGTTTGAGTGTCTCAAAACTCTTTGTAAGAAGGGTGAGCTCTCATTCCTTAGTCTTGAGAGACACAGATAGAAGCTCACAATCCTTAGAGAGAGAAGCATGAGACTTTACAAGCTTACTTTTATCATTCATCAACTCTTCACAAGAGTCAATAGCCTTTTTCAAGGAGGCAAGATCATTAGTATGAACATCAATATTTACACCAATTTTTAAACATAGTTCATCATTTCGTGCTTCCTCATATTGGACTTTCCGCTCAAGGATTTCACATTTTTCCTTTTCCTCGGTGACCAGGGTTTCGAGTTCCTTAATGGTGATGGTGTGCTTACTCACCATCTCCATAAGCATGCGAAACATAGTGAGCTTCTTTCCTTTGAGGGAGCACATGAACTTATTAAGTTTAGCAAGCATAGGATCATCTAGATCATCATCCTCATAACTATCCTCCGCATCAAGATACTCATCACTAGGAGTAGAAGGAGTGAAAATAGGAGGATTTGATCGTGGAGTTACCTTGACCTTGTCAGGAGAGCTTTGGTCCTCTCCATCTTCTACCACGGCCTTTTCCATTAGGAACTTGTGAGCATTGCCCTTGTAGTCTTTAATGTAGTTGTAGGTGACCACATCACCACTCTTGTTTACTAACCTCACAGTGTTTTGAGAGTCTTGAGCAACTCCGACAACACCACTAACATCATCCGGATTAGATTCTTCTTGAGCAACCATTGCTTTCCCATCTTTATTCTTGAGCTTGGAGTTCAAAGGATTTGGCAACTTCTTCTTGGGAAAGGTCTTGGGAAACCTTGGTTTATCTTCTCTCTTCTCATAAGGGCACTTGTTGGAGAAGTGGTTGGTTTCCTCACAGTTGTAGCATTTTATTACTTTCTTCTTTTGAAATCTTCCCTTGAATTTTCCCGCGCTAAACTTCTTGACAAAGAGAGCCATGTCTTCATATGAAGGGCCCTCATCGGATTCAATCTCATCACCATCTTCATCATCATCATCATCTTCTCCTTCTTCACTTTGCTCATCTTCACATTCATGCTTGGCCTTCAATGCAAGATTGATCTTTGATGATGGGGTACCATGCATGGCAAGATGTTTTGTGGCATTAGCCTTTGACTCTTCAAATAGTTGGAAGGTGGATATGATGTCATCTATAGTCATTTCCTTGAAGGTATGGTGTTGTCTTATGTCCCACACCATTTGATGGTGATATGGGGTAAGAGCATGAAGCAACTTATCCACAAGGAATCGCTTAGTCATGTTGAATCCATCTTGTGTCTTGTCACACTCACATGACTCAATGTCGGCAGTGAGAGTCATGAGACGCTCATGGAGTTGATTGGGGGTTTCACCTTTCTCCATACAAAAGTTTTTCAATTGCCCCTTGGCAATTTCATATTGAGCACTCCGGAGGGTAGAGGTGCCAGTCTTGGATCTTATAATACTTTCCCATAGTTCCTTTGCACTTGTGATGTGTATGAATGGTCTCCTTTGCTTTTCATCCATACCTCTCCTTATACACATGATTGCAGTGTCATTGAGATTCTTGTCATAAATTTCTCTTGGTGTAGGGTTCTTTGGATCAACCACATGATACCCATACTCCATGATCTCCAGCATCTCATCGTTTCCATGTCGAAGATGATCCTGCATATCAACTCTCCACAAAACAAAATCGGAAGTGGCACTAAGTAAAGGAGGTTTGCCTTGAGAATTATATCTTGGTTTCTCAACCTGAGGTCTTGCATAAATCCAAGGAACACTGGTGTGTTCATTGCTAGGAGGTTGTTGACCAAGTGATGAAGCAGGCATAGTTGGCCTTGAAGCCGCACCACCCGAGAGTGGTGCAAGCACCGTGGACAATGTGGCTAATCTCATTTGGATAAAGGCCTCAAGAGAAGCATCATCCTCCTCTTTTTGCTTAGCAAGGGCCCATTCCAGATCCTCAGACTTAAAGGACTTGACTTCATAGGAAGCCTCGCCTTTATCCTTCAAATCTGCAACTAGGGGAGTCCCATCCGGGTTCATCTCGCTTTGAGACAACACCACGGAGGCATTTCTCAACCACTAGTGGTAGACCTTGGGGTGGTCTCCAAACCCTCACAAACTTTTCCGGGGGTAATCACAATGGTTGATTCCTCGCCGGAGCACTCCTACCGCCTAGGAGTCTCCAACCTCCAAGAGTAACAAGATGCACCACAAAAACAAAGGGGGAATCAACTTTCGCTTTGGTGAATGTGTAGATCGAGCACTTCTCCTTTACTTCTCAAAAGATCAAGAGCTTTGGTTGCTAAGGAGGGAGATCTCCAAGAAATCAAGGTCTGAAAATGGAGGTGAGAGAAATGGAGTCGTCAAGTTCTTCGTGAGGAAGAAGAAGACTATTTATAGGTGGGGATGGAATCTGGCCGTTGGAGGCAGATTTCTGCTTAGCCCGGAACTTCCGGCGATGGACGGAAGTTCCGGACCCCGGAAGTTCCGGCCAAGTTCCGGCCAGGTTCCAGGATACACAGAGAGTTTGCACCACTCAGTTGTACCCCGGAAGCTGCAGAAATAGGGGATGGAAGTTCCGACGCCCGGAAGATCCGGGGGACGGAAGTTCTGGAGAGGTTCCGGGCTACACAGAGAGATTGCATGAAAAGTGCAGTTTTTCTGGGTACCCCGGAAGCTTCCCGGACCTTCTGGTGCCCGGAAGTTCCGATCGTCCCGGAAGTTCCGGCTTGAACAGAAACATGCCACTAAGATCTCCAGATCAATGTGAGAAGGTAAGTTGATTCCCTGGATGTTTTTATGATGCACCCCCTCTTAATAGTGCGGCTTCCCTAAGGACTCAAGAAATAATAAAACTTCATGAAACTTCTACGTTTCTTGAGCACACCAATTTTCCTTTTTCCAGTAAGAGAGGGAATAACCATCCATGCTTCACTTTGACTTAATCAGGGCTGTTAACACTTAGAGCATGTGGTTAGAAACACAAATGAAGTTGTCATAGATGTCAAAAACAATTTAGTGCAATATTGCACTTTCACCAACACACTTGATTACTTTGGCTGGACACACTTTTCTGAGTCAATGCCCGGCCTCGGAAGATCAACACGTTGCAGCCCTACCTAGGCTGAACAGAGAGGTCCCCGCCGGTCTATATCACAAGCACTCTAGGGTCTTGGCCCCATCACCCGTTGCACTCCGGGTCGTTGTGTGCAGGGCGGGTCCAGGCTCCACCACTATAGGATGGTGTCGGCCCAACCGTGCCGCAATGCTGAACTGGACGTCTGACAAAGCTTTGGTTGATGCTCCGACATCGAGGCCCATAACTATTTTCGCATGGTGGTTAGTGCGTAATGGACAGAGACCAACTCAAAACAAATACCCAAACCTGTTAGTGCATTATTGAAAAGAGGTGACAGCTGTTGGGACAAGTCCGGATCTACCACCACTCCTGGGTGATACTGCTAAACAGCCAGCCGCCACCGTAACTCATGCGGGTGCTCTCCGGGCCCGCCCGGCTTTCACAAGAAACTGAAGTGAAGTCAAGGTAACCGTGTGTCCAAAATATCAAGGTGGAAAACCCGAGGAATCACCCTCGACGGATTCCACTCGATGTAATCGTCAAGGTGAACGTAGGAGGAATCACCCTCGAGGTTCATACTTGAGGGGTTGCACGACAGAGTCGTATGGGGAGTGGTGAAGGAGGAATCACCCTCGATGACCACGATCGAAAAGTGACACTACAGAGTTATCATCAGGAGTGTGTTACGAGGTGTCACCCTCGGCACTCGATAGTAGCTCTACAGAGTCGTACAACTAAAAGGGGGCTGAGGTGATGTGTCGGGTTCTAGTCGTCGATCATGTTGATTGAGTCATCAGTCAACAAGCTGGGGCAACTGGGACAGGGGGTCACTGGTGGATCACCAAGCAACCTATACTAAGAAGTTTAGGATAAGAAGGTAGGTAACAATAGCAGGTACAAAAGCAGGCTATGCATTAGAATAGGAGCAAATAATTACAGTATCAAAATCTATTGCAAGCAAGAGATAGAATGAAATGGGCGATATCAGGATGATCAAAGGGGGGGGGGGTCTTGCCTGGAAGCTCTGCTGAAAACGGAAGAAGAGTCGTTGGTGACATAGTCAATCATTGTGGCATTAGTAGCGGTCTCGGGGCCAACCAGAGAGAAGAGGGGGAAGAAACAGTAAATACAAGCAATAGATGCATGATAAGTCAACAGGCAGAGCTATAGGTGTTCTAATGCGGTGCTACACGATACTGGCAAAGGGGGATAACATCCGGGAATGTTTTCACGAAGTTTGGCATTTTCGGACAGATGAAATGGAGGGGAACGGTTGCATGTTGGCTATGCTAGGGGAACGTAACAGACGTACAGGGAGCGTATTCGGATTCGTCATATTTTTCTGAGCAACTTTCATTTATAAAACTTTTTCATTCAAGATACAGATTATTTTAAATGATTTTCTCAAGTTTTAACAATATTTTGAAAATATTATTAATTCGAAAATAATAAGTAAATGCTAGGTGCACCCAGATCTGTGTACATAGAAGTCTACCAGCGGGTGACATGTGGGTCCACGGAGTCCCAGTTGACCAATTAACATTTGACTGGTTAACAGGGGGTGGGGCCCTGATGTAGGGCGGAACCCTATGTGGATGATCTTTCACGTTTGGAGTGGATCCTACGGGGAATCACGAAGAACACGCGGAAGAACTAGAGGGAAAACACGGGGGAGAACGAGAGAAACACTCAACCGACATGGAATCAATCACACAAGTGCTAGATCAAAGAACACAAAGAGATACACGAGATCCAAAGTCAACAAAGGTAAGGATACAAAGGAACCGTTCTTCTCCGTGAGGAGGCCTTGAAATCCACGAGGGGATCTTCCCACGAGGGGGTCTTGAATCCGATAGGATCTTCTCCGAGGAGGTCGCGGTCTCTCACGAGGAGGAGATCCGGAGCGAAGCTCTATCTCTAATTGAGCTAAATCAATGCTAAATCTAAATAGGAGGAGGTGGAGGAGTATATATAGTCTAGGGCCACGAAGGGGTAAGTGAAGGGGGTACATGGGCTATGGCCCAACACATGGCAGCGCACAGGCGTCGGACGTCCGACAGGTTCCGGAGGTCCGGAGGCTCGCGAGGGTCCGGTCGTCCGGTGCATGTCAGACGTCCGGCGTTTTGGCTCTGGACAGGTGGTGTCGGACGTCCGGTCGGCGTCGGTCGTCCTGGCGCTGGAGAGAGGTCGGACGTCCGGTGGCTCCGGTCGTCCGTGGATTCGGCTCGGGTCCTCAGGGTCCGAACGTCCGGGCTGGGCCGGTCGTCCGGTGGCTGTAGCTTCGCGCAGCTTCTTCTCTGGGTCCTTGTACTTTGCGTCCTCGCTAGCTCTTCCGTTGGATGTGGTGGCTTCGTGGCTTTCCTCCAAGTACCTGATCATGCATAGAACACACGTTGGAGGTAGTAGCCATATCTCACATGTAGAAAGTGATGGTTCAGAGAGGAGTGAGTTCACCTTGTGTCCAATGGCCTATGTTCGAGGTCTCATCATATGTCCACTTGGGGTTTGGAGAGTAGTCGGAGTGTACATGGGGATGAACGTGGGATGCTCCGCATCATCTCCCCCCTCCTAGGAAAGATCCGACCTCGGATCGTGATCCTCATCACCATGGAACCGGTTGTCATAGATGGACTTGTAGTTGGACGAAGTTGAAGACATGGTGCCATCCGAGGAGTCCAAGGTGTCGCCGGAATGAGAGACATGCAAAAAGAGCAAACACGAGCAACACTCGGAAATACAATGGTTAGCAAACACAAAGTGTCCATCATGTAAGAATGAGTCCGTGCGGCAAGAATGGTCGTGACAAAACACATGAAACTTATCAAGATGATCTAGAATGAGATGCAAAGCATTCATGGGAGGAAATGCAATCATTGTGCACACAAATGTGTTGTAAATATGATCAATGCAACCACGGTGCAAAATGATGTCATAGTGAGACGGTTTATCAATAACATGAACATGGCAATGGATGCTCAATATGTGTAAGCTATCATGCAATTGATGGTCGACAATATGATCATGATGTATGAATATATCGTCAAGGAAGATCACAACAAATTTGCTAAGGAAGTGAACAAGCTCAAATATCATGGATGACATGGGAATACAAGATGCAACAAGGCAATCATAATGTGAGTCAATCCATGCATAGGGTGTAAATTTGTCATGGGTGGTGTTGTACCATAGCTCGATGTCGTGGCACTCCTCAACTTGAAGGTCCATAGGGTCCATCTTCAAAGTCGATCCTCCATCCAATATATGTATCATGTAGACAATAAGAAGGAAACAACAATGAAAGAATTACCCGTCCAATATGTGTATTTGAGGATGGCTCAAATGGAAGGAGGTCACCTTTAGGAGGTTCTCAAGGATGATGGAGTTGCGCATCTTGTATGCCTTCACATAACCAAGTTGTCTCGTGATGTTACCGCCTTGTGAATCCTTCAAAATGAAAGAACATGACAAACACTCAAAAAAACAAATGAGGTCAGCGGACATGCAAAACCTATCATTCGAGTGGTAATATACCCAACAACTGTATGCATCATGCTTGTCATAAGAAAGGACAAGGGAGCATTTCATAGTATGGAGGCATATGATGCGATAACAACCAAATGCAATAGGCTCAATCAAACAATCATGCATCACAAGTAAAGTGTCCAAGTCTCCAAGATCAATAAGCATAGCAAGTTGGCACTCAATACAAGGTGATATGAGAGATGCAACTAATGGAGACAAGAGGCAATGATCATGACAAATCAAGTGAGAGGCATCAACATATATGTCATCAACCCAAGAAAGCGAGTAATAGTGGAACATGGGTGATGCAACATAGCAAACAATCAAGTTAAGCAAGCTAGTAGTGCGAAGATGCAACATACTAGAAGGAATCATGGCAAGCATGTCATGTGTGCAAATAGCGGGCATGAATAATGCACATGACATATCACAAGCATGAAAGCAAGATATGAGAGAAATATCATCAATGTATTGGCGAGAGGCCACATGTAAATAGCAATGGGGTAGCATGACTCTCCCAACACAACAAGCATCAATAGCATGGGGCACATGATAAACATGGCAATAGCAACAAGGATCTCCACCAAGCATGCAAATACACATAGAAGTATCATAATGGCGAATCATGGGTAGATGCAAGCAAGGGTCACAAATGCATGGCAAATGCATAGAAGCAAGTATAACATGCAAAGTGAACACAAAAGTATGGGCATAAGGTGACAAGTGGTAAATAGCCCATAGCCGTGTGAGAGCCAAGTAGAATAGAAACGCGTAGCCTTTGCACGAGTAGAACGGTGGAAAGGATAGTCCACGGGATCCCAAGTCGTCGTTGCTCTCAAGAGCTCTTTTCATCAACTCATGGGATTGTGAGGTTGACGAGTGTTCATAAGTACCTACACAAAACAAAGACAAAGAGAAAATTGTGTGTGCATGGTATATGTACACATCATCCATCATGATGCGCACATGCATGTGTCGGTTAGCACAAAATATCCAATGCTCAAATAAATGAGATGTGTGATATAGAAATATGTCATCCATCATGAGAGGTTTGTTATTATGTATGGCATAATGGAGACTCAAAGGATGTAATGCATCATGAGAAATATCTAGAGCATTGTTATTCATGGAATGCCTATGATGCACGCAATTATGGGAATCATGCAAAGTATGGAATGCATCAAAATCTCCTAATATGTATGAGGAAACTATGGGGGTCTCCTCATGAGCATTAGTAGGAACATCACATGGAGAATATTGACAACATCCAAAACAATGCATATTTGGAACAATGTGATCATGGCATGACATAGTATATGAATTGCGCAAATCATGTAAAGGAAGCATGGCAATATCATCACAAGAGAAGCAAAAGCCACTGACCATCATCTCGTCATCTATGCCATAAGTGCAAATGGGATTGATTTTAATGGGGTATGCATAGTTACCATGTTGAGATTGTAATGAGGCAATATGGGAGATCTCACTCATAGCATATGACAAGTTCAATGGATTTTCAAACATGATGTGACCAATAGAATTTTCACATGATATCCTATGAAGCATAGCATCACAACTAGGCAACTCAACATGCTCATCATCATATTCATCATAAATTGGTAAGTCAAGGCATGAAGAAGTCTCACTAGCATGAAGCATGGAAATAGGTGGGTCAACATCATGGAAGCAATCTTTGTCAAGAGAGTCCACTAGTGTGACAAGAGAAGCACCATCACCTATGTTACCTTTGGAGCGTCGCTCATGTGTTGTAGGTGAGGTGTTGAAGATCAAGTCATGGTCATCGTCATCTTGATGGAACCATGTGGGGGGTGTATCATCATCCACCATGGCCATCGTCGTCTCCAATGGAGGAATAGACTCGTCAAGGATAGGTGTGTCGTCATGTAGGAGACCTGGCACCAAAGAAGAAAACACACTAGGAGTAGAGGGTAAGTCGTTAGAAATCATAGTGGCCTCACATGCCATGTCAACTACCTCACTCTCTAAGTGTTGTGGCTCACTCACTCCCTCAAGGATGCTCTCACTCACATGGTTGGTGGAGTCACTCAAATGGCGCTCAACCTCACATAGGATGTGTGGCATGCTCTCATATGTGGGGCTAGTGGTGGTCACACTCATCCTCTCATAGGAAATGCTCTCAATGTCACGTATGGTGGAGTCACTCATGTCACTCATATGGTTGTGGCTCTCCTCACATGGCACTTGGTGCATCTCAACATATGTGGGTGTCGGAGAGATGTTGGTGCAAATGTCTCCATGCGCGGTCGCGTAGCTTGACTCGGAGGAGGAGTCCAATGTGGGTGTCGTCTTCATGTTGTTGAAGAGGTTCGCGCTCGTCGCCGTGGTCGAAGGGGATGGCCCTTGCTCGACCGTCTTGTCACCGTCTTGGTGTTGGAGGCCCATATGATGTGGCACCTCGTAGCTCGTCTCCATGACCGAAGGGAATTTCCCATGCTCAGCCATCTTCCTTGGGGGGCTTCCAAAGATGGAAGTGTCACCCTCGCTTGTAGGTGGTCGCCTTGGACTTGATGAAGTCGTTGTAGGCGTACTCGTGGGAAGTAGGCGAAGATGCCGTACGTCCAACGGCGAAGATGCCTTAAGAACACTTGGCGAAGATGCTGGAGTGGTTGATGTAGCCGTAGCGCCGTCTTGGTAGTGGTCGTCTCGCGGTCTTCTTTTGTGCTTATGAAGCTTGGACTTGGCGTGTTGGGACTTGTGCATTTGCGCTTGTGGAGCATCTTCATGATGATGGTGTTGTTGTCGCGCTTGAGCTCGAAGGCGTTCGTCGTCGTCGTGCACATGATGCTTGGAGGTGACTTGCCCTTCATGACGATGTGGATCACGAACGTGATGGTGGTCGCCATGTAGATGTGGACGAGGACGATTTGCACTTGCATCTTTTTCGCGCTCTGAAGACTTGTGGCTTGAATGTCGCCGCCTTGAAGATGACAAAGGGGAAGTAGACTTGAGCACGGTCCGAATCTCCTCCATCCTTGCATCTTGCTCCTCTTTATGTGCGGCAAGCTTCTTGTCGATGTAGTCCCTTCTCCTTGCTTCGGAGTGACGAATGTCGATGGAGATTTTCTCGATGCGCTCTCGCAATCTTGATTGTGTGCCTTGCACTTGTCGTTGTAGATCAAAGATAGAAGCTTTGGTTATGTAGTTGTTCACGCCGTCGTTGTTGTCGTAGACCGGAGAGGAAATGCCTTGCCTATCCATCACAAAACTCGAGCAAATATGAGTGGGAGAAAGAGAAGAACTTATACCAATGTACCTTGACCGAAGTTGACAATGAATCAAGTTCACTCAAAGGCAGACAATGAAATAGCACTATTGGTACCAATCCTTGTCGGTTCTCACACCTACACAAGTGAAGCTTATAGTGGAGCTCGGTGAGGATAGTGGCACAAAAATTTAATGCAAAATGTTAGCAAGAGTCAATAATGTTGAAAGAGATTCACAAATTCGCAAGTGAAACAAATGGACCAATAGCAATATGTGGCACATGGAAATACACACACGGATAGATAAATGGGGTCGTGCAACCAAGGAATGAGCACAAAATGTGGAATCCACGGGAAACGCTCGTGTTGCACAACTCAAGAGAGACGCTAGCACGATTGCTCAATAGGCGGATACGACACTTGTGCACAACCTATAAGATGCAAAATGGATAAACTTCTATCACAAGTATGTTATGTATGTATGGTTCTCGGTGTTTCTCGCACAATGATCCAAGATGATCAAATATGATACCATATGATATATTTTGATGCTATGGCTATTGCTTACAAGCTCTTTGCTCTCTTCTCTTTTGCTTAAAAGCTTTATTCTCTTTTTTTCTATGGCCACTTTTGCACAATGCACAAACCAAGATAGCAATTGTGTATATGCGGGAACAAACTTGTGACACAAGATATGATACCAATATGATATGGTATGTATGCAATGGGAAGTATGATCACTAATGTGCACGAGTAACGTTGCCTGCAATACTCAAATGGCTAGTCTCGATAGGCAAGTAACGCAAAATGGGCTAGGGGTTAACAATACAATGGCAAGGGGAATATACAATGGTGTCGTTGAGGTGACCGTCCTTTGCGATGATGAGTGGCGGTGTTCTTGATGTAGATACCAAGAAGATGGAGACTCGTCCCTAAGTAGCCGAAACACCTTAGGAAACGGAAAAACCGCGAACTCAAAATCTCAAATGACAAATGTCAAATGGTGGTAGCGGTAAAGCGGTGGTGGTTTGCACTCGGCAATGCGGAAGTGGAATGATGGGCTATACACATGTCAGAGTTGAAGTTGCCGTCCCTAAGTAGCCGAAACATGTTAGGAGACACAAGCCACAACTCAAACAAGCTCAAACAACTATTGGGTTAAGTTGGGGGTGGTGGAACTGTATGGTGGACAAGGTTATGTGGAAGTGGTGGTGGTGGTTGATGAAGGAGCAATTGTCCCTAAGTAGCCGAAACACCTTAGGAGACTCAAATCACTACTCAAGCAACCACTAATGCTATGGCAAGCAAAATGGGTTAGGTTGCGGAAGTCGGTGGTGGCTATGCGGATGATGTGGTGGAGGGCCTAGGCAAAGATGCCAAAATTCAAAAAATTTGATGGAGTCAAATGATGTTGCTGGTATTTTTCTGGGATGGGGGATTTCAAGAGCTTCAAAACGAGCTAAATAACGTCAAAATCGGAGTTCGGATGAATTAGTTACGGCCGAAACAAGAATCAGCCGAAGTCTAAAACTACAGGTTACGGACGTCCGTAAAAGGTCGGACATCCGTAAATTCAGTTCGGGTTAGGGGTTCCGGTCGTCCGGAAAAGGTCAGACGTCCGGTCGTTCCAGGGGCTCCGGACATCCGTAAAACTCCGGTCGTCCGGTGGGTCGGGGTCAACGCGAGATTTGAGTTCGGGGGCGCGATTTTGAGCGGAAAATGGAGATTTCGGGGTCAAAATTCGCGGTATTTTGTGGATGGAAGATGGGGAAACTTGGGGAAATGCTAGATCCACTTGAAACCAAGCAAATCCACGGATCAAAATCAACAAAACATCATCAAACCAACAAATCACAAAAAATTTGGGGGCTATTTTTGGTGGGGATTTTTGAAATTGGGGAAGAACACAACAAAATCAAGCTAGAAAAAGAGGGGTAGGGGCTCCAAAAACGTGATCAACCTTGCTCTGATCCAAGATGATGTAGGGCGGAACCCTATGTGGATGATCTTTCACGTTTGGAGTGGATCCTACGGGGAATCACGAAGAACACGCGGAAGAACTAGAGGGAAAACACGGGCGAGAACGAGAGAAACACTCAACCGACATGGAATCAATCACACAAGTGCTAGATCAAAGAACACCAAGAGATACACGAGATCCGAAGTCAACAAAGGTAAGGATACAAAGGAACCGTTCTTCTCCGTGAGGAGGCCTTGAAATCCACGAGGGGATCTTCCCACGAGGGGGTCTTGAATCCGATAGGATCTTCTCCGAGGAGGCCGCGGTCTCTCACGAGGAGGAGATCCGATGGATGAGCGAAGCTCTATCTCTAATTGAGCTAAACCAACGCTAAATCTAATTAGGAGGAGGTGGAGGAGTATATATAGTCTAGGGCCATGAAGGGGTAAGTGATGGGGGTACATGGGCTGCGGCCCAACACATGGCAGCGCACAAGCGTCGGACGTCCCACAGGTTCCGGACGTCCGGAGGCTCGCGAGGGTCCGGTCGTCCGGTGCATGTCGGACGTCCGGCGTTTTGGCTCTGGACAGGTGGTGTCGGACGTCCGGTCAGCGTCGGTCGTCCGGGCGCTGGAGAGAGGTCGGACGTCCGGTGGCTCCGGTCGTCCGTGGATTCGGCTCGGGTCCTCAGGGTCCGGACGTCCGGGCTGGGCCGGTCGTCCGGTGGCTGTAGCTTCTCGTAGCTTCTTCTCTGGGTCCTTGTACTTGGCGTCCTCGCTAGCTCTTCCGTTGGATGTGGTGGCTTCGTGGCTTTCCTCCAAGTACCTGATCATGCATAGAACACACGTTGGAGGTAGTAGCCATATCTCACATGTAGAAAGTGATGGTTCGGAGAGGAGCGAGTTCACCTTGTGTCCAATGGCCTATGTTCAAGGTCTCGTCATATGTCCACTTGGGGTTTGGAGAGTAGTCGGAGTGTACATGGGGATGAACGTGGGATGCTCCGCATCAGGCCCCCTATCATTGACTCACCTAACTAATTACTGATTTAACTAAGTAATCTAGTTAATTAGGTTTATTAATTAAGTTAATTAATCATTTAACTAATTAATTAGTTAATTATTTTTCAATCGAGCGTAGGGGAGTGAGCCGCGGGCACGGCTAGGCACCGGCGGGCGCTGCAGTAGCGGCGGCCGCCGCACAGGAACCAGCAGCAGTGGGTGAGTGGGAGCAGTAGGCGCGGCGCCCAACAGTGGTAGCAGACGGCGCGAGGAGCAGCTGGCTGCGGCGGCGACATCACGCGGCCAGGAAGCAGGGTGGGTGAGGCCAGTGCATACGCGGCAGGCGCGGGGCGCACATGTGGGAGGCCGTGCGCAGCGGAGATGGCCGTGGGGTGGGCGCGTCGACGGGGACAACGAGGGGGGCAGCGGTGAGGAGCGGCAGCTGTAGCATCATAGCAGCAGTAGTAAGTCATAGAGAGGCCACGCACGGGGACACGCACATAGCAGCAGTAGCGACAACGCAGGAGCAGCAACTGCACGTACTCGTACACAGGGTTCGGGTACGACGGTGACGGCGGCCTACTATGCCAAAGAGGCTAGGGGAGAGAGGGAGGAGACGTTTGTGATCACCGGGTGGCACACGGCGGCCGGTGAGTGGATTAGGAGTAGCAGAGGTGATGGCCGCAGTCGAAGAAGGCGGCGGCGACCCGAGGCAGAGGGAGGTTGAGGACGGAGAGGCAACGGGCGCCCTGGTGGCTTCCGGCCCAAGCTCGCCCATGTAGTCGAAGTAGGCGACAAAGGCGGTGCCCTTGGCGCGGTCTCCGGCAGCGGGGATGGCAGCGACAACGGCTATACCGGAGGCGCGTCCATTGCGAAGCTCGAGAAGGAGGGGGATTTGAGAGGGGAACGAGCCCGTGGGTGAGAGAGAGAGATAGAGAGAGAGAGAGAGGAGTGGAGTGGATGAGAGCGGACAGGGGGGATTCTTATCCCCTCCCGGCATTGGCACCGGCGAGGTGGTCTGGGGCGACCAAGACCCTGTAGCGGCACGGTCGGGGGAACAGGTCGATCGACCGGGGTGGAGGTTGGGCTGGCTTGGCCCGGGGGGACGGGGAAATTTTCCTTTTCTTTTGCCCTTTTCCTTTTTCATTTGTTTTCTGTTTTGTTTTCTTTTAACTTTTCATTTATTAGAGTTCTATAAAATTTAAAATTCGTTCCTAAAATTAGCAATGTAAATTAAGCCTCTGCCATAAAAAGCTTGGCAACTAAATAAAATAGTTTAGAATTTTATAAATTAGAAAAGACATTTAATTAGTTGTGAAAGCAACTATTTTAATTATTTTTTAGCACTTTAACATTTTATAAAAAATTAGTTTATTCACCAATAATGCTTATGAATTATTTTCCACAGTTTGCACATTTTAGTTTTGACATTTGAAAACTTTTATTTTTGACTTTAATTTTAAATTTGAATTTGAATCGGTTTCGAATCAAGGAGATTTCTATCAACAGTAAAAGCGATGACCTGGCATCATTAACAGGGGATTACTGTAGCTTAATTATTCGGGCGTTACAAATCTCCTCCACTACAAGAAATCTTGTCCCGAGATTTAGGAGGTAGAAGGAATCAAAAAAATGAGGTATTCATCAGGAAGACGATCCTCGCGTTCCCAAGTGGCTTCACCTTCAGAAGGATTTGACCACTGAACTTTAAGCAATTTGATAGCCCTCTGACGGTTGTGACATTCAACTTGATTGAGAACATGGACCGAACAGATACTTCAGACTTGAATGTAGCATTTTCAATTCTCACAAAAGGAGAAACATTTCACGCATTCAAGGAATAACTCCGTGCTTCGGCATTTTGAACAAGATGAGCATAGTAGCTCACTATCTCATTTGATGGATGTAGTAGATGGACGGTTTTAGTGGCACAAATGATAGAAGCGGTATGTGTTTTCAACCATTCTATTCCCAGAATGAGGTCGATATTGGACAACTTTAAAACAATGGGGGAAACATGGAATTCCAGTCCTTCAAGTTCAATGGGAAAGTTGTGACTAACCATGGTGGTTCGACATTGGCCCGCGGAATGAATCTTGGAAATCCGACCAAGTGATGACCGTTCCAGCAAGTAGTGATCGCCTATGGTTTTCCCACCATTGAGCAGCAGGACCCTTTAGATAATATGCCGCAAAGGTGACATAGTTGGCAGGGGCTACACTAGCAGACTCTAGCTCAAAAGTGATGTCACGGAGCCAGACATCAGCATCAAGTGGCAGAATTGAGCTGCGGTAGATGCTTGGGTTGAGATGTGCAAAGTCTTGCAGAGTCACTAGGCCTGGTTGCTGATTCATATTGGGACGCGAGAACTGAGCCATGACTCCTTCCATGAACTGGCATTTAGCTCAATTGTTGTATCATTCCGGCCATGTATTTGGGCAGTGGTGGATTGTCACCACCACGACCACGACGAGCGGGTCTAACCATCCTACTGAAATGCAACAGGGAATAGTTTAGCAAGGGGTGGAGCAAGTGTATGGAGTCATTCATGACGTAACCTGAACAGTGATCAAAGGCGCAGTATGTACCAAGCAGTAGTCATTGAAGACACACTGATACATATTTAGAGCCAATTACACATTGTTCATATGAGTCCGGGCAAGAGAAACATCCTAGACACACCAGGCAGCACGCATGCACGCGATGGAGGGCTACAACAGCAGGAAATAGCAAAGGCTACACCAGGGTCAGAGGATAACACTAGAGTGAGGGATTTGCAAGTGACGACGCAGGGTGCCCTCAATAAGAGGATCCTACGGTCGGTGAATATTGTGAAGCAGATCTTGGCCCTCAATGCAAGAAAGGTGTAATACAAATCTTTGGGTGGAAGTGATCACGAGATCCTAATGTTAGATTTAACAAATTCATTTAACCCGAATTGACGAGAGATCAGAGTCCCAGAGTATAGACGAGGAATAAAAGATCCTAATACCACCCATTGGCAACATGGGCCTGTAAGCCACACAACCATGTTAGTAAAAATAGTTATTCAATGACTAGACTCAACTTTGGCCAAGGAGTTGGAAAGGGGGTTTCTACAGGTAGTCGGCTCTGATAACAACTTGTGAGGCCCCTGATTCAATCGTACACTAATCATACATGCAAACGTGTACGATCAGGATCAGGGACTCACAAGAAGATATCACAACACAGCTTAAACACAAATGAAAGTCATACAAGCTTCATATTACAAGCCAGGGGCCTCGAGGGCTCGAATACGTAGCTCGATACATAAGCGAGTCAGCAGAAGCAACAATATCTGAGTACAGAAATAAGTTAAACAAGTTTTGCCTTAAGAAGGCTCGCACAAACATCAACGATCGAAGAGGCAAGGCCTCCTGCGTAGGACATCGTAACTACTCCTGGTCGTTGGCGGGATCCACGTAGTAGTAGGCACCCTCGGGGTAGTAGTAGTCGTCGGGGTGGCATCTGGCTCCGGGGATCCACCATTTGGTTTCATCAACCAGAAAGAAGAAAGAAGGGGGGAAAGGGGTAACAGAGCAACCGTGAGTACTCATCCGAAGTACTCGCAAGCATCACATCTATAGTAAGTATGCATTGGTATCAAATGGAAGGGTTGTATCTATGGACTGAACTGCAGAATGCCAGAATAGAGGGGAATGCCTAGTCTATCAAAGACTAGCATCTTCAAGCAGCTCCAAGTGTCTTGTAGCATTCAAAAGAGTACATAATAGCATATTAATTAACAAGCATGTTGTAGCATTAATGCTCAGAGATCCTTCCTCGACTCCTTGCGAGAAAGCAATCCCAGAGCCAACATATCCATCTCATATCTCAAGTATCCATTTCTAGTTGTAATAGATCGGGATACAAGTCTGAACGTCTGTTACCATGGACACGGCTATTTGAATAGATAATCTTCCCTGCAGGGGTGCACCAAGTTACCCAACACGCTTGATTACTCTGGCCGGACACAATTTTCTAAGTCAATGCCCGGCCTCGGAAGATCAACACGTCGCAGCCCTACCTAGGCTCGGTAGAGAGGTCCCCGCCGGTCTACATCGTAAGCACTCTGGGGTCTTGGGACCGTCGTCCATTGCACTCCAGGTCGTTGCGTGCATGGAGGGTCCAGGCTCCACCACTACAAGATGGTGCCGGACTAGCCGTGCCGCAATGCTAAACTAGACATGTGACAAAGCTTCGGCTGATACTACAACGTCAAGGCCCATAAGTATTGTCGCATGGTGGTTAGCGCGTAAAGGAAAGAGGCCAACTCAGAACAAAACCCAAACCTATTAGTGCATTATTAAAAAGAAGTGATGGCTGTCGGGACAAGTCCAGAGGTACCACCCCTCCTAGGTGATACTGCTAAACAACCAACCGCCACTGTAACTCATGCGGGTGCTCTCAAGGCCCACCCTACTTTCACAAGAAATTGAAGTAAAGTCAAGGTAATCGTGTGTCCAAAACATCAAGGTGGAAAATCCGAGGAATCACCTCGACGGATTCCACTCGATGTAATCATCAAGGTGAGCGTAGGAGGAACCACCCTCGAGGTTCATAATTGAGGGTTGCACAATGGAGTCGTATCGAGAGTGGTGAAGGAGGAATCACCCTCGATGACCACGACCGAAAAGCTACACTATAGAGTTATCATCAGGAGTGTGTTACGAGGTATCACCCTCGGTGCTCGATAGTAGCTCTGCAGCGTCGTACAACTGAAAGGGGGGTGACGTTATGTGTCGGGTTCTAGTCGTCGATCATGTTGATCGAGTCATAGGTCAACAAGCCGGGGTAACGGGGACAGGAGGAGGGTCATGGGTGGGTCACCAACCAACCTATACTAAGCAGTTTAGGATAAGAAGGTAGGCAACAATAGCAGGTACAAAAGCAAGCTATGAATAGGAGCAAACAATTATAGTAGAAAAATCTGATGCAAGCAAGAGAGATAACGAAATGGGCGATATCAAGATGATCAAAGGGGGGGCTTTCCTGGAAGCTCTGCTGAAAATGAAAGAAGAGTCGTCGGTGACATAGTCGATCACAGTGGCATCAGCAACATGAAGGGAATATGCCCTAGAGGCAATAATAAAGTTGTTATTTTATATTTCCTTATTCATGATAAAGGTTTTTTATTCATGCTAGAATTGTATTGATCGGAAACCTTAATACATGTGTGAATACATAAACAAACACCATGTCCCTAGTGAGCCTCTACTAGACTAGCTCATTGATCAAAGATGGTTAAGGTTTCCTAACCATGGACATGAGTTGTCATTTGATAACGGGATCACATCATTAGGAGAATGATGTGATGGACAAGACCCATCAGTTAGCATAGCATTATGATCATTCGGTTTTATTGATATTGCTTTCTTCATGTGAAATACATATTCCTTCGACTATGCGATTATGCAACTCCGGGATACTGGAGGAATGCCTTGTGTGCTATCAAACGTCACAACGTAACTGGGTGATCACAAAGATGCTCTACACGTATCTCCGAAGGTGTCTGTTGAGTTGGCGTGAATGTAGATTGGCATTTGTCACTCCGTGTATCGGAGAGGTATCTCTGTCCCCTATCGGTAGTACACATCACAAGAAGCTTGCAAGCAAAGTGAATAAGGAGTTAGTTGAAATATGATGTATTACAGAACTAGTAAAGAGACTTGCCAGTAACGAGATTGAACTAGGTATAGAGATACCGATGATCAAATCTCGGGCAAGTAACATACCGACAGACAAAGGGAATTATGTATGTTGTCATAAAGGTTCAATCGATAAAAGATCTTCATGCAATATGTGGGAATCAATATGGGCATCCAGGTCCCGCTATTGGTTATTGACTGGAGAGGTGTCTCGGTCATGACTACATAACTCTCGAACCCGCAGGGTGATACGTCTCCAACGTATCTATAATTTTTTATTGTTCCATGCTATTATATTACCTGTTTTGAATGTTTATGAGCTTTATTTTACACATTATTATCATTTTTGGGACTAACCTACTAACCGGAGGCCCAACCCGTATTGCTGTTTTTTTGCCTATTTCAGTATTTCGAAGAAAAGGAATATCAAACGGAGTCCAAACGGAATGAAACCTTCGGGAGCATGATTTTTGGAACAAACGTGATCCAGAGGACTAGGAGTGCAATTCAAGAAGCAGCCGAGGCGGCCACGAGAGGGTAGCCCCCCCCCCTATAGGGCGTGCCCCCCTGTCTCGTGGGCCCCTCGGGCGGCCACCGACGTACTTCTTCCTCCTATATAAGCCTACATACCCCAAAAACATCCAGGGGGCCACCGAAGAAATATTTCCGCCACCGTAACCTTCTGTATCCGCGAGATCCCATCTTGGAGCCGTCGCTGGCGGTCTGCCGGAGGGGGATTTCACCATGGAGGGCTTCTACATCAACACCATAGCCCTTCCGATGAGTTGTGAGTAGTTTACCATAGACCTTCGGGTCCATAGTTATTAGCTAGATGCCTTCTTCTCTCTTTTTGGATCTCAATACAATGTTATCCCCCTCTCTTGTGGAGATCTATTCGATGTAATCTCTTTTTGCAGTGTGTTTGTCGAGATCCGATGAATTGTGGGTTTATGATCAAGTTTATCTATGGATAATAATTGAATCTTCTCTGAATTCTTTTATGTGATTGAGTTATCTTTGCAAGTCTCTTCGAATTATCGGTTTGGTTTGGCCTACTAGATTTGCCATGGGAGAAGTGCTTAGCTTTGGGTTCAATCTTGCGGTGTACTTACCCAGTGACAGAAAGGGTTGCAAGACACGTATTGTATTGTTGCCACCAAGGATAAAAAGATGGGGTTTATATCATATTGCTTGAGTTTATCCCTCTACATCATGTCATCTTGCTTAATGCGATACTCTGTTCTTATGAACTTAATACTCTAGATGCATGCTGGATAGCGGTCGACGTGTGGAGTAATAGTAGTAGATGCAGGCAGGAGTCGGTCCACTTGTTGCGGACGTGATGCCTATATACATGATCATGCCTAGATAACATTATAATTATTCACTTTTCTATCAATTTCTCGACAGTAATTTGTTCACCCACCGTAATACTTATGCTATCTTGAGAGAAGCCACTAGTGAAACTTATGGCCCCCGGGTCTATCTCTTATCATATTTGCTTCCACTTTACTTTTATTTGCATCTTTATTTTCTGCATCTATATTATAAAATACCAAAAATATATTTATCTTATCTTATTATCTCTATTAGATCTCACTTTTGCAAGTGGCCTGAAGGGATTGACAACCCCTTTATTGCGTTGGTTGCGAGTTCTTTGTTTGTTTGTGTAGGTTCGTGGAACTTGTTGAGGAGCCTCCTACTGGATTGATACCTTGGTTCTCAAAAACTGAGGGAAATACTTACGCTACTATTGCTGCATCACCCTTTGCTCTTCAAGGAAAACCAACGCAAGCTCAAGACGTAGCACAGGGTCGCACACTTAACATTCGCTAACGCTAGAGTAGTATTGGGATATTTGATGAATGGTAACCAAATGTTGTTCGGAGTCCCAGTTGAGATCTCGGACATCACGAGGAGTCTCAGAATGGTCGAGAGGTAAAGATTTATATATGGGAAGTCATATTTTGGGTTCCAGAAAAAAGTGCAGTTTTTTCGGTATTGTACCGGGAAGCTTGTAGAAGGTTCAGGAGGATTCCCGAGGGGGTCCGGAAGTCCACAAGTGGGTCCACCACGACCCAAGGGCTAGCATGGGCTGCGGGGAGGTACCCTGGCCTTATTGGGCAAGGCGCACCAAGTCATCAAAAGCCCATTTGGCTAGGGAAGGCAAAAAAGGAAGGAGTCCTAGTAGGAATAGGATTGGACTTGAAGTCCAAGTCCCCCCCCCCTTTAGCTGGACCCTAGGGCTTGGAGGGGCTGTTTTCCACGCCCCTCCACCTATATATAGAGGGGAGGGGTTCCCCAAGAGGACACACCAAGCCCTTGGCGCCCCTCTCTCTCCCGTTACTCCGTAGTTCCACCGCCTTGTCCCGGCGATGCTTAGCGGAACGATGTCGGTGCTCCACCACCGCCATCACCACCATGTCGTCATGCTGGTTCTGATCCCATCTACTTATCCTCTCTTGCTTGATGGATCAACAAGGAGGAGACGTCATCAAGCCGCACATGTGCTAAACTCGTAGGAGTCATCCGTTCGGCACTAGATTCGTTGGATTGTGATCGGATCACGAAGAATACGACTACATCAACCACATTGTTAAACGCTTCCGCTTACGGTCTGCGAGGGTACGTAGACACACTCTCCCCTCTCGTTGCTATCCATATCCATGGATAGATCTTGCGTGTGCGTAGAATTTTTTTTGTTTTCCAGGCAACTGTTCCCAACAGTGGCATCATGAGCCAAGTCTATGCGTAGATGATATTCACGTGTAGAACACAAGAGTTGTGGGCGGTGATAGTCATACTTCTTAGCACCAATGTCTTATTTTGATTCAGCGGTATTGTGGGATGAAGCGGCCTGGACCAACCTTGCATGATCACGCACATGAGACCGGTTCCACCGACTGACATGCAACTAGTTTTGCATAAAGGTGGCTGGCGGGTGTCTGTTTCTCCTACTTTAGTTTAATCGAATTTGACCATGGCCGGTCCTTGAAGAAGGTTAAAATAGCAAAATTGATGGAACACCGTTGTGGTTTTTGCGTAGGTAAGAATGGTTCTTGCTAGAAGCATGTAGCAGCCACGTAAAACTTGCAACGACAAAGTAGATGACGTCTAACTTGTTTTTGCAGGGCATGTTGTGATGTGATATGGTCAAGATATGATGTGATATATGTTGGTGTAGGAGATGATCATGTTTTGCAATATCGACAACCGGCAGGAGCCTTAGGGTTGTCTCTTTATTGTATGAAGTGCAAGCGCCATGTAATTGCTTTACTTTATCACTATGCGTTCGCGATAGTTGTAGAAGCAATAGTTGGCGTGACGACCTCGACGCAACGACGCGACGATGGAGATCAAGGTGTCAAGCCGGTGGCGATGGAGATCATGGTGTTGCTTTGGAAATGGAGATTGATACGTCCATTTTGCATCATGCTTTTATATCGATATTTATTGCATTATGGGCTGTTATTACACATTATGTCACAATACTTATACATTTTCTCTCTTATTTTATAACGTTTACACGAAGAGGGAGAATGCCGGCAACTAGAATTCTGGGCTGGAAAAGGAGAAAATATTAGAGACCTATTATGCACAACTCCAAAAGTCCTGAAACTCCACGAAAGTCAGTTTTGGAATATATTAAAAATATTGGGCGAAGAAAGCACCAGAGGGGGGCAACCCACCAGCCACGAGGGTGGAGGGTGCGCCCTGCCCCTTGGGAGCGCCCCCTGCCTCGTGGGCCACCTGGCAGGCCCCCGACATCCATGTTCTGTTATATGGTGTCTTGCCTGGAAAAAATCATAAGGAAGCTTTTGGGACGAAGCGTCACCGTCTCGAGGCAGAACTTGGGCAAGACCAATCTAGGGCTCCAACGGAGCTGTTCTGCCGGGGAAACATCCCTCCAGGAGGGGGAAATTGTGGCCATCATCATCACCATCGATCCTCTCATCGAGAGGGGGTCAATCTCCATCAACATATTCACCAGCACCATCTCCACTCAAACCCTAGTTCATCTTGTGTATCCTATCTTTGTCTCAAAACCTTAGATTGGTACATGTGGGTTGCTAGTAGTGTTGATTAGTCCTTGTAGTTGATGCTAGTTGGTTTATTCGGTGGAAGATCATATGTTCAGATCCTTAATGTATATTAATACCCCTCCAATTATGAACATAAATATGATTTGTGATAGTTACGTTTCTTCCTGAGGACATGGGAGAAGTCTTGTTATAAGTAATCATGTGAATTTGGTATTCGTTCGATATTTTGATGAGATGTATGTTGTCTCTCCTCTAGTGGTGTTATGTGAACGTCGACTACATGACACTTCACCATGATTTGGGCCTAGGGGAAGGCATTGGGAAGTAATAAGAAGATGATGGGTTGCTAGAGTGACAGAACCTTAAACCCTAGTTTATGTGTTGCTTCGTAAGGGGCTAATTTGGATCCATATGTTTCATGCTATGGTTAGGTTTACCTTAATTCTTATTTCGTAGTTGCGGATGCTTGCGAGAGGAGTTAATCATAAGTGGGATGTTTTCCAAGGAAGGGTAATATCCAAGCACTAGTCCACCCACATATCAAATTATCAAAGTAACGAACGCGAATCATATGAGCATGATGAAAACTAGCTTGATAGAAATTCCCATGTGTCCTCGGGAGCGCTTTTCTTTATATAAGAGTTTGTCCAGGCTTGTCCTTTGCTACAAAAAGGATTGCGCCACCTTGCTGCACCTTAGTTACTTTTGTTACTTGTTACCCGTTACGAATTACTATATCACAGAACTATCTGTTACCGATAATTTCGGTGCTTGCAGAGCATATCTTACTGAAAACCGGTTGTCATTTCCTTCTGCTCCTTGTTGGGTTCAATACTCTTACTTATGAAAAGGACTACGATAGATACCTTATACTTGTGGGTCATCAAGACTCTTTTCGGGCGTCGTTGCTGGGGAGTGAAGCGCCTTTGGTAGGTGGAATTTGGTAAGGAAACATTTATATAGTGTGCTGAAATTTACTGGCACTTGTTACTATGGAAAATAATCCTTTGAGGGGCTTGTTCGTGGTATCTTCACCCAGAACAGAAGTGCAAAGAGTTTATCCTCAACCTACTGAAAATATGTGCTACGTCTTGAGCTTGCGTTGGTTTTCCTTGAAGAGGAAATGGTGATGCAGCAATAGTAGCGTAAGTATTTCCCTCAGTTTTTGAGAACCAAGGTATCAATCCAGTAGGAGGCTCCTCAAAAGTCCCACGCACCTACACAAACAAACAAAAAACTCGCAACCAACGCAATAAAGGGGTTGTCAATCCCTTCACGACCACTTGCGAAAGTGAGATCTGATAGAGATAATATGAATATATTTTTGGTATTTTATAATATAGATTGGAAAAGTAAAGATGCAAATAAAAGTAGATTGAAAGCTTATATGATAAAAGATAGACCCGGGGGCCATAGGTTTCACTAGTGGCTTCTCTCAAGATAGCATAAGTATTACGGTGGGTGAACAAATTACTGTCGAGCAATTGATAGAAAAGCGAATAATTATGAGATTATCTAGGCATGATCCTGTATATAGGCATCACGTCCGTGACAACTAGACCGACTCCTGCCTGCATCTACTACTATTACTCCACACATCGACCACTATCCAGCATGCATCTAGAGTATTAAGTTCATAAAGAACAGAGTAACGCATTAAGAAATATGACATGATGTAGAGGGATAAACTCATGCAATATGATATAAACCCCATCTTTTTATCCTCGATGGTAACAATACAATACGTGCCTTGCTGCCCCTGTTGTCACTGGGAAAGGACACCGCAAGATTGAACCCAAAGCTAAGCACTTCTCCCATTGCAAGAAAGATCAATCTAGTAGGTCAAACCAAACTGATAATTCAAAGAGACTTGCAAAGATAACTTACTCACACATAAAAGAATTCAGGGGAGATTCAAATATTTCTCATAGATAAACTTGATCATAAACCCACAATTCATCGGATCTCGACAAACACACCGCAAAAAGAGTTACATCGAATAGATCTCTAAGAAGATCAAGGAGAACATGGTATTGAGATCCAAAAAGAGAGAAGAAGCCATCTAGCTAATAATTATGGACCTGGAGGTCTGTGGTAAACTACTCACAACTCATCAGAGGGGCTATGGTGTTGATGTAGAAGCCCTCCATGGTCGATTCCCCCTCCGGTGGAGCGCTGGCAAAGGCTCCAAGATGGGATCTCGCGGATACAGAAGGTTACTGTGGTGGAAATAGTTTTTCGTGGTCGCCTTTGATGTTCTCGGGGTACGTGGGTATATATAGGAGGAAGAAGTAGGTTGGTGGACGCCCGAGGGGCCCACGAGATAGGGGGCGCGCCCAGTAGGGCGGCACACCTCCACCCTCGTGGCCGCCTCGGCTGCTTCTTAACTTGCACTCCAAGTCCTCTGGATCACGTTCGTTCCAAAAATCATGCTCCCGAAGGTTTCATTCCGTTCGATATTCCTTTTTCTTCAAAACACTGAAATAGGCAAAAAAACAGCAATACGGGTTGGGCCTCCGGTTAGTAGGTTAGTCCCAAACATGATATAAATGTGTAAAGTAAAGCCCATAAACATCCAAAACGGGTAATATAATATCATGGAATAATCAAAAATTATAGATACATTGGATACGTATCAAGCATCCCCAAGCTTAATTCCTGCTCGTCCTCGAGTAGGTAAATGATAAAAACAGAATTTTTGATGTGGAATGCTACCTAGCATAATCCTCAATGTAATTTTCTTTATTGTGGCATGAATGTTCAGATCCAAATGATTCAAAATAAAAGTTTATATTGACATAAGAAATATAATACTTCAAGCATACTAATCAAGGCAATCATGTCTTCTCTAAATAACATGGCTAAAGAAAGTTCATCCCTACAAACTCATATAGTTATGCTATGCTTCATTTTCGTCACACAAAAATGCTCCCAAATTATACACCCCCGATGACAAGCCAAGCAATTGTGTCGTACTTAAATAATCTCAGACTTTTTTCAACTTTCGCGCAATACATGAGCGTGAGCCATGGATATAGCACTATGGGTGGAATAGAATATGATAATGGGGATTGTGTGGAGAAGACAAAACAAGGATAAAGTCTCACATTGACGAGGATAATCAACGGGCTATGGAGATGCCCATCAATTAATGTCAACATGAGGAGTAGGGATTGCCATGCAACGGATGCACTAGAGCTATAAATGTATGAAAGCTCAACAAAAGAAACTAAGTGGGTGTGCATCCAACTTGCTTGCTCATGAATCCCTAGGGCATTTTGAGGAAGCCCATCGTAGAAATATACAAGCCAAGTTCTATAATGAAAAATTCCCACTAGTATATGAAAGTGAAAACATATGAGACTTGCTACATGAAGAACATGGTGCTACTTTGAAGCACAAGTGTGGAAAAAGAGATAGTAACATTGCCCCCTTTTTATTTATTTTTTCTTTTTTTCTTTTTTTGGCCTTCCTTTTTTTCATTTTGGCCTTTTTTTCTTTTATTTTTTTCTTTGGCCTTTCCTTTTTTTCTTTTTGGCCTTTCTTTTTTTATTTGGGGACAATGCTCTAATAATGATGATCATCATACTTTTATTGGTTTACAACTCATGAATTACAACTCAAAACTAGAACAAGCTATGACTCTATATGAATGCCTCCGGTGGTGTACCAGTATGGGCAATGAATCAAGAGTGACATGTATGAAAAATTATGCATGGTGGCTTTGCCACAAATACGATGTCAACTACATGATCATGCAAGGCAGTATGACAATGATAATGTATGTCATAAAAAACGGAACGGAACGGTGGAAAGTTGCATGGGAATATATCTCGGAATGGCTATGGAAATGCCATAATAGGTAGGTATGGTTGCTGTTTTGAGGAAGATATAAGGAGGTTTATGTGTGATAGAGCGTATCATATCACGGGGTTTGGATGCACTGGCGAAGTTTGCACCAACTCTCAAGGTGAGAAAAGGCAATGCACAGTACCGAAGAGGCTAGCAATGATGGAAGGGTAAGAGTGCGTCTAATCCATGGACTCAACATTAGTCAAAAGAACTCATATACTTATTGCAAAAATCTACAAGTCATCAAAAACCAAGCACTACGCGCATGCTCCTAGGGGGATAGATTGGTAGGAAAATACCATCGCTCGTCCCCGACCGCCACTCATAAGGATGCATAATCTAAGAACACCTCATGTTTCAAATTTGTTACACAAGTTTAACCATACGTGCATGCTATGGGACTTGCTAACTTCAACACAAGCATTCTTTAAATTCATAATCACCCAACTAGCATGACTTTAATATCACTGCCACCATATCTCAAAACAATTATCAAGTATCAAATTGATCATAGCATCCAATTCACTTCCTATGATAGTTTTTATTATACCCAACTTGGATGCCTACCATTCTAGGACCAATTTTATAAACATAGAAAATAAAAAAGACTCTCAAAATAATATAAGTGAAGCATGAGAGACCAACAATTTCTACAAAACTAAGCCACCGTCGTGCTCTAAAAGATATAAGTGAAGCACTAGAGCAAAAACTATCTAGCTCAAAAGATATAAGTGAAGCACATAGAGTATTCTAATAAATTCCAATCAAGTGGGCTTCTCTCGAAAGGTGTGTACAGCAAGGATTATTGTGGTAAACTAAAAAGCATATACTAATATCATACAAAATGCTCCAAGCAAAACACATATCATGTGGCGAATAAAAATATAGCTCCAAGTAAAGTTACCAATGAACGAAGACGAAAGAGGGGAAGCCTTCCTGGGGCATCCCCAAGCTTAGGCTTTTGGCTATCCTTGAATATCTTGGGGTGCCATGGGAATCCCCAAGCTTAGGCTCTTGCCACTCCTTATTCCATAGTCCATCAAATCTTTACCCAAAACTTGAAAACTTCACAACACAAAACTCAACAGGAAATCTCATAAGCTTTGTTAGTGAAAGAAAGCAAAACCACCACATAAGGTACTGTAATGAAATCATTCCTTATTTATATTGGTATTAAACCTACTGTATTCCAAGTTCTCTATGGTTCATACCACTTAATACTAGCCATAGATGCATTAAAATAAGCAAACAACACACGAAAAACAGAATTTGTCAAAAACAGAACAGTCTGTAGCAATCTATAACCCCTGAATACTTATGGAACTCTAAAACTCCTACCAAAATAGAAATTCCTGGGCAATTTGGCTATTGATCTACATCAAAAAGAATCAACGCAAAATCACGTTTCTGTGATTTAACAAAATTATTTTCGTGCATGGAAAGTTTCTGTTTTGCAGCAGAATCAAATTAACTATCACCATAGGTTATCCTACAGGTTCTATTTGGCACAAACACTAATTAAAACATAAAAACACATCTAAACCGAAGGTAGATGCAAGATTTATTACTAAACAGAAACAAAAACAAAAAACACAAATAAAATTGGGTTGCCTCCCAACTAGCGCTATCGTTTAACGCCCCTAGCTAGGCATAAAAGCGAGGATAGATTTAAGTAGTGCCATCTTTGGCACTCAATTCATAAGTAGCTCGCATGATAGATTCATAAGGTAATTTAACTTTCTTTCTTGGAAAGTGCTCCATGCCTTTCCTTAATGGAAATTGGAATCTAATATTCCCTTCCTTCATATCAATAATCGCACCAATCGTTCTCAGGAAAGGTCTACCAAGAATAATAGGGCAAGAAAGATTGCAATCTATATCAAGAACGATAAAATCTACGGGCACCAAATTTCTATTTGTAACAATGAGAACATCATTGATCCTTCCCATTGACTTTTTAATGGTGGAATCCGCAAGGTACAAATTTAAAGAGCAATCATCAAGATCATGGAAACCTAGAATATCACATAAAGTTTTCAGAATCGTGGAAACACTAGCACCCAAATCACATAAAGCATAAGACTCATGATCTTTAATTTTAATCTTTATAGTAGGTTCCCACTCATCATTAAGTTTTCTAGGTATAGAAACTTCCAAATTAAGTTTTTCAGCAAAAGATTGCATCAAGGCATCAACAATATGTTTGGTAAAAGCTTTAATTTGACTATAAGCATGAGGAGAATTCACAACGGATTGCAATAAGGAAATACAACCTTCTAAAGAACAATTATCATAATTAAATTCCTTAAAATCCAAGATAGTGGGTTTAATGCTATTTAAAGTCTTGACCTCTCCAATCCCACTTTTATCAAGTTTAGCATCAAGATCTAAAAACTCCGAATCATTGGGACGCCTTTTAACTAAAGTTGACTCATCTCCAGTCCCATTATTATTAAGATTCATATTGCAAAACAAAGATCTAATAGGGGAAACATCAATAACTTTAAGATCTTCATCATTATTTTCATGGAAACTAGAAGAACACGCCTTTACAAAGCAATCTTTCTTAGCACGCAATCTAGCGGTTCTTTCTTTGCACTCATCAATGGAAATTATCATAGCTTTGAGAGACTCATTGATATCATGCTTAGGAGGAGTAGATCTAAGTTTCAAAGAATCAACATCAAGCGATAGTCTATCAACGTTCTTAGCCAAATCATCAACTTTGAGCAATTTTTCTTCAAGCAAGGCATTAAAATACTTTTGAGAGATCATAAATTCTTTCACACTATTCTCAAAATCAGAGGGCATCTTATTAAAATTACCATAAGAATTATTGTAGGAATTTCCATAATTATTAGAGGAATTACTAGGGAACGGTCTAGGATTAAAATTTCCTCTATAATCATTGTTTCCGAAACTATTCCTACCAACAAAATTCACATCCATAGATTCATTATTATTATCAATCAAAGTAGACAAAGGCATATCATTAGGATCAATAGGAGCACTCTTAGTAGCAAACAATTTCATAAGTTCATCCATCTTTCCACTCAAAACATTAATTTCTTCTATAACATGCACTTTTTTACTAGTAGATCTTTTGGTGTGCCATTGAGAATAATTAGCCATAATGTTATCAAGGAGTTTAGTAGCTTCTCCTAAGGTTATTTCCATAAACGTGCCTCCCGCGGCCGAATCTAAAAGATTTCTAGAAGCAAAATTCAATTCGGCATAAATTTTTTGTATGATCATCCATAAATTCAAACCATGAGTAGGGCAATTGCGAATCATCAATTTCATTATTTCCCAAGATTAGGCAACATGCTCATGATCAAGTTGTTTAAAATTCATAATATGGTTCCTAAGAGTGATGATCTTAGCGGGAGGAAAATATTTAGAGATAAAAGCATCTTTGCACATGTTCCATGAATCAATACTATTCTTAGGCAAAGACGAAAACCAAACTTTAGCACGATCTCTAAGTGAAAAAGGAAATAACTTCAATTTAACAATATCATTATCCGTATCTTTCTTCTTTTGCATCTCACACAAATCAACAAAGTTGTTTAGATGGGTAGCCGCATCTTCACTAGGAAGGTAGGTGAATGGATCTTTCATAACAAGATTCAGCAAAGCAGTATTGATTTCACAAGACTCAACATCATTAAGAGGAGCAATCGGAGTACTAAGGAAATCATTATTATTGGTATTGGAGAAATCACACAATTTGGTATTATCTTGCGCCATATCGACAAGTAATCCAATACACAAGCAAACAGAAAAAGGCAAGCAAAAAAAGAGAGAGGAGATTGGGAAAGAGAGGGCGAACAAAACGACAAGGGTGAAGTGGGGGAGAGGAAAATGAGAGGAAAATGGCAAATAATGTAAATGCGAGGGAGATGAGTTTGTGATGGGTACTTGGTATGTCTTGACTTGAGCGAAGACCTCCCCGGCAACGGCGCCAGAAATCCTTCTTGCTACGTCTTGAGCTTGTGTTGGTTTTCCTTGAAGAGGAAACGGTGATGCAGCAATAGTAGCGTAAGTATTTCCCTCAGTTTTTGAGAACCAAGGTATTAATCCAGTAGGAGGCTCCTCAAAAGCCCCACGCACCTACACAAACAAACAAACAACTCGCATCCAAGGCAATAAAGGGGTTGTCGATCCCTTCACGGCCACTTGCGAAAGTGAGATCTGATAGAGATAATATGATAAGATAAATATATTTTTGGTATTTTATAATGTAGATTGGAAAAGTAAAGATGCAAATAAAAGTAGATTGAAAGCTTATATGATAAAAGATAGACCCGGGGGCCATAGGTTTCACTAGTGACTTCTCTCAAGATTGCATAAGTATTACGGTGGGTGAACAAATTACTGTCGAGCAATTGATAGAAAAGCAAATAATTATGAGATTATCTAGGCATGATCATGTATATAGGCATCACATCCGTGACAAGTAGACCGACTCCTGCCAGCATCTACTACTATTACTCCACACATCGACCGCTATCCAGCATGCATCTAGAGTATTAAGTTCATAAAGAACAGAGTAACGCATTAAGAAAGATGACATGATGTAGAGGTATAAACTCATGCAATATGATATAAACCCCATCTTTTTATCCTCGATGGCAACAATACAATGCGTGCCTTGCTGCCCCTGCTGTCACTGGGAAAGGACACTGCAAGATTGAACCCAAAGCTAAGCACTTCTCCCATTGCAAGAAAGATCAATCTAGTAGGCCAAACCAAACTGATAATTCGAAGAGACTTGCAAAGATAACTTAATCACACATAAAAGAATTCAGAGGAGATTCAAATATTTCTCATAGATAAATTTGATCATAAACCCACAATTCATCGGATCTCGACAAACACACCGCATAAAGAGTTACATTGAATAGATCTCCAAGAAGATCGAGGAGAACATGGTATTGAGATCCAAAAAGAGAGAAGAAGCCATCTAGCTAATAACTATGGACCCGAAGGTCTGTGGTAAACTACTCACAACTCATCGGAGGGGCTATGGTGTTGATGTAGAAGCCCTCGATGGTCGATTCCCCCTCCGGCGGAGCACCGTCGAAGGCTCCAAGATGGGATCTCGCGGATACAGAAGGTTACGGTGGTGGAAATAGTTTTTCATGATCGCCTTTGATGTTCTCGGGGTACGTGGGTATATATAGGAGGAAGAAGTAGGTCGGTGGACGCCCGAGGGGCCCACAAGATAGGGGGCGCACCTAGTAGGGGGGGCGCGCCCTCCACCCTCATGGCCGCCTCGGCTGCTTCTTGACTTGCACTCCAAGTCCTCTAGATCACGTTCGTTCCAAAAATCACGCTCCCGAAGGTTTCATTCCGTTTGGACTCCGTTTGATATTCCTTTTCTTCGAAACACTGAAATAGGCAAAGAAACAGCAATACGGGTTGGGCCTCCAGTTAGTAGGTTAGTCCCAAAAATGATATAAATGTATAAAGTAAAGCCCATAAACATCCAAAATGGGTAATATAATAGCATGGAACAATCAAAAATTATAGATATGTTGGAGACGTATTAGTATGATAGAGAAACTGCTAGCTAATCCCTATATAGGAGATGGAACATTACATCCTGATATGCACCTAATCTTTGTTGATGAAGTTTGTGGATTATTTAAGCTTGCAGGTATGCTCGAGGATGTTGTCAGGAAGAAGGTCTTCCCTTTATCTTTTAAGGGAAAGGCATTGACATGGTTTAGGCTATGTGATGATATTTTATCATGGAACTATAGCCGATTGAAATTGTAATTTCATCAGAAGTTCTATCCTATGCATCTGGTTCATCATGATCATAATATATATATATATAATTTTTGGCCTTGTTAAGGAAAAAGTATCGCTCAAGCTTGGTTGAGGCTTAAGTCAATGTTATATTCATGCCCCAATCATGAGCTCTCAAGAGAAATTATTATTCAAAAAATTTATGCTTGACTTTCTCATAATGATCGATCCATGCTCGATACTTCTTGTACTGGTTCTTTTATGATGAAAACTACTGAATTCAAATGGGATTTATTGAAAAGAATTAAACGCAACTCTGAAGATTGGGAACTCGACAAAGGCAAAGAGTCGGGTATAACCCTTAAGTTTGATGTGCTAAATCTTTTATGGATACCGATGCTTTTCATGAATTTAGCACTAAATATGACCTTGACTCTAAGATAGTAGCTTCTTTCTGTGAATCTTTTGCTACTCATGTTGATCTCCCTAAGGAGAAGTGGTTTAAATATCATCCTCCCATTGAAGTAAAAGTAGTAGAACCTATTAAAGTTGAAGAAAAAACTATTACTTATAGTGTTGATCCTATTGTTCCTACCGCTTATATTGAGAAACCACCTTTCCCTGTTAGAATAAAGGATCATGCTAAAGCTTCAATTGTGGTTCGTAAGAGTAATACTAGAACACCTACACCCCCTGAAAAAATTAAAGTTGAACCTAGTATTGCTATGGTTAAAGATCTCTTGGTCGATAATATTGATGGCATGTTATTTATTTCTGTGATGAAGCTGCTAGAATTGCTAGACTCGATACTAAAAATAAACATAGACCTGTTGTGGGCATGCATGTTGTTTCTGTTAAAATAGGAGATCATATTTATCATGGCTTATGTGATATGGGTGCTAGTGTGAGCGCAATACCTCATTCCTTATACAGAGAAATTATGCATGATATTGCACCTGCTGAGATAGAAGGTATTGATGTTACTATTAAGCTTGCCAATAGAGATACTATTCCACCAATTGGGATTGTTAGAGATGTTGAAGTCTTGTGTGGAAAAATTAAATATCCTACAGATTTTGTTGTTCTTGGTTCCCCACAAGATGACTTTTGTCCCATTATATTTGGTAGGCCCTTCTTGAATACTGTTAATGCTAAGATAGACTGTGAAAAGGATATTGTTACTATTGGTTTAGGGATATGTCCCATGATTTTAACTTTAATAAATTTCATAGACAACCCCATGATAAAGAATTTCCTAGTAAAGATGAAATTATTGTCTTGCTTCTATTTCCGTGCCTCCTAATGATCCTTTAGAGCAATATTTGCTAGACCATGAAAGTGATATGTTTATGAATGAAAGAAGGGAAATAGATGAAGTATTCTTTAAACAAGGACCTATTTTGAAACACAACTTGCCTTTTGAAATCCTAGGGGATCCTCCTCCACCCAAGGGTGATCCCGTGTTTGAGCTTAAACCATTACCTGATACTCTTAAATATGCTTATCTTGATGAAAAGAAGATATATCCTGTTATTATTAGTGCTAACCTTTCAGAGCATGAAGAAGAGAAATTATTGAAAACTCTGAAGAAGCACTGTGATGCTATTGGATATACTCTTGATGATCTTAAGGGCATTAGTCCCACTCTATGCCAGCACAAAATAAAATTGGAGAAAGATGCTAAACTAGTTGTTGATCATCAACGACGGTTAAATCCTAAGATGAAAGAAGTGGTAAGAAATGAAATATTAAAGCTTCTAGAGGCAGGTATAATTTATCCTGTCGCTGATAGTCAGTGGGTAAGTCTTGTCCATTGTGTCCCTAAGAAGGGAGGTATTACTATTGTTCCTAATGATAAGGATGAATTGATCCCACAAAGAATTGTTACAGTTTATAGAATGGTAATTGATTTCTGCAAATTAAATAAAGCTACTAGAAAAGATCATTACCCTCTACCTTTTATTGATCAAATGCTAGAAACATTATCCAAACATACACATTTTTGCTTTCTAGATGGTTATTCTGGTTTCTCTCAAATACCTGTGTCACAAGAGGATCAGGAAAAGACCACTTTTAGTTGCCCTTTCGGTACTTTTGCTTATAGACGTATGCCTTTTGGTCTATGTAATGCACCTACTACCTTTCAAAGATGTATGACTGCTATATTCTCTGACTTTTGTGAAAAGATTGTTGAGGTTTTCATGGATGATTTCTCCGTTTATGGAACTTCTTTCGATGATTGCTTAAGCAACCTTGATCGAGTTTTGCAGAGATGCGAAGAAACTAATCTTGTCTTGAATTGGGAGAAGTGCCACTTTATGGTTAATTAAGGTACTACCTTGGGGCATAAAATTTCTGAAAGAGGTATTGAAGTTGATAAAGCTAAAGTAGATGCTATTGAAAAGATGTCGTGTCCTAAAGATATCAAAGGTATAAGAAGTTTCCTTGGTCATGCTGGTTCTATAGGAGGTTTATTAAAGACTTCTCTAAAATTTCTAGGCCTCTAACTAATATCTTGCAAAAAGATGTTCCTTTTGTCTTTGATGATGATTGTGTATAAGCATCCGAAATACTTAAGAAAGCCTTGATTTCTGCACCTATTGTTTAGCCACCTGATTGGAATTTACCCTTTGAAATTATGTGTGATGCTAGTGATTATACTGTAGGTGATGTTGTAGGGCAAATAGTTGATAAGAAATTAAATGTTATCCAATATGCTAGTAAAACTCTAGACAGTGCCCAGAGAAATTATGCTACTACTGAAAAAGAATTTTTAGCAGTCGTATTTACTTGTGATAAGTTCAGACCATATATTGTTGATTCCAAAGTAACTGTTCACACTGGTCATGCTGCTATTAAATATCTTATGGAAAAGAAAGATGATAAACCTAGACTTATTATATGGGATCTCTTGCTACAAGAATTTGATTTGCATATTATTGATAGAAAGGGAGCTGAGAAGCCCGTTGCAGACAACTTGTCTAGGTTAGAGAATGTTCTTGATGACCCACTACCTATTGATGATAGCTTTCTTGATGAACAATTAGCTATCATAAATGCTTCTCGTACTAATCATGGTATGCTGATTATGCTAATTACATTGTTGTTAAATTTATACCACCTAATTTCACATACTAGCAAAATAAAAAGTTCTTCTATGATTTAAGACATTACTTTTGGGATGACCCACACCTTTATAAATAAGGAGTAGATGGTGTTATTAGACATTGTGTACCTGAGCATGAACGGGAACAGATCCTACGCAAGTGTAACTTCGAGGCTTACGGAGGACACCATGCTAGAGATAGAACTGCACATAAGGTATTGCAATCCATTTTTATTGGCCTACTCTTTTTAGAGATGCCCGTAAGTTTGTATTATCTTGTGATGAATGTCAAAGAATTGGTAATATTAGTAGACTTCAAGAAATGCATGTGAACTATTCACTTGTTATTGAACCATTTGATGTTTGGGGCTTTGATTATACGGGACCTTTTCCTTTCTCTAATGGGTATAAACATATTTTAGTTGTTGTTGATTATGTTACTAAGTGGGTAGAAGCTATTCCAACTAGTAGTGTTGATCATAACACTTCTATTAAGATGCTTAAAGAAGTTATTTTTTGAAGGTTTAGAGTCCCTAGATACTTAATGACTGATGGTGGTTCACATTTTATTCATGGCCCTTTTTGTAAAATGTTTGCTAAGTATGATGTTAATCATAGAATTGAATCTCCATACCACCCTCGGTCAGTGGTCAAGTAGAATTAAGTAATAGAGAAATTAAATTGATCTTGCAAAAGACTGATAATAGATCTAGAAAGAATTGGTCCAAGAAACTTGATGATGCATTTTGGGCCTATACAACTTCATATAAAAATCCTATGGGTATGTCTCCGTACAAAATGGTTTATGGAAAAGCATGTCACTTACCTCTCAAACTAGAACATAAGGCATATTGCGCCATTAAAGAGCTCAATTATGATTTCAAACTTGCCGGTGAGAAGAGGCTATTTGACATTAGCTCACTTGATGAATGGAGAACTCAGGCCTATGAGAATGCCAAATTGTTTAAAAAAAAGTTAAAAGATGGCATGACGAAAGGATACAAAAGCGTGAGTTTAATGTAGGTGATTATGTTTTGCTATACAACTCTCGTTTAAGATTTTTTTGCAGGAAAACTTCTCTCTAAATGGGAAGGTCCTTACATTATCGAGGAGGTCTATTGTTCCGGTGCCATCAATCAACAACGCTGAAGGCACAAATCCTAAGGTGGTAAACGGTCAAAGAATCAAAACATTATATCTCAGGTAATCCCATAAATGTTGAAACCAATGTTATTGACACCATAACCTACATAAGGGACACTTTTTAGAATGTTTCAGACTCAGAAAAGGAATAGGTATGTGGTACGGTAAGTAAACCCACTCCAAAACTGCTCAAATAGCAATTTTTCTCCGTTTTGGAGTATTAAAAAAATTAGGAAAATTATAAGTAGTCCAAAAGAGACACGAGGCATCCACGAGGGTGGAGGGCGCGCCCCCTGCCTCATGGCCACCTCGTGTGCCCTCCGGACTCTGTTTTCTTGCACGATACTTCTTATTATCGGTAAAAATTCATTATATAATCTCCCGAAGGTTTTGACCACCTTACCACGACAAAATCTCTTGTTTTCGTTCTAAGCTGTTTTCTACCAGAGTTTTTCAAGGTCAGGCATCATGTCGTCCCCCTCCTCCAACAACGTGGGCAACGATGCCTGGATAATGAAGATAGAGGCGAATCGAGAAGAACTCGGGGAAATCAAGTAAGGTGACAAGATCAAGAAAGTCACGGAAGAACAAGTCCCGACGGGAGAAGAAGAAGACGTCCTTCAACCTTACTACAATCATCTCACCTCTACTGAAATTGAAGCTTTCAAGATAATTGAAATAGTTCGCATACAAAACAAGTATCTCATGCTTGAAAATATTTTGTTGCAAGAGCATATCACCGCACTCAAGAGCATTATTCGCAAGTTGGAGCATCTACTACGCTTGATGTGCGACACTACGTCATCAACAACTCCATCATCACCAGCTCTGAAGAAAGAATCATAAATATATGGGTATGGGCACTCCCCTCGGCAACTACCAAGCTTGGGGTAGGTGCCCCGGTATCGTATCACCATCACACTTCTATCTATAACGTTTTTCTTAGTTTGACCCTTTTGGTTATATCTTGATCTAGTAAAATAAAGTTTTAGTATGATCTAGCTTTGAGTCTTGTTTTGATCTCTATCTATGTAATCGAATATGTGAGTTATATACAATACATATTAGTTTTGAGTTCAGGGCTTTGCTATCCTGGTATGATCTTGAGAGAATAAAAGAAATAAAAAGATCATATTGATCTTATGGAGAGTAATGACTTCACATATAAAGAGTATGATGAATAAAAGTTGTTGAGAGTTGACAAACATAGTTTTGGTCATCATTGCAATTAATAGGAAGTAATAAAGAAAGAGAGGTTTTCACATATAAATATACTATCTTGGACATCTTTTGTGATTGTGAGCACCCATTAAAATATGACATGCTAAAAAGTTGATGTTGGACAAGGAAGACAACGTAATGGGTTATGTTTTCCTATATCCGAACAACTTATATTGTCATGCATCATCCAACATGTTGAGCTTGCCTTTCCCCCTCATGCTAGCCAAATTCTTTGCAC
Organism: Triticum aestivum; assembly: GCF_018294505.1. Lineage (NCBI taxonomy): Eukaryota > Viridiplantae > Streptophyta > Magnoliopsida > Poales > Poaceae > Triticum > Triticum aestivum. Next base: position 432,422,003 of record NC_057801.1, read on the forward strand.
CAAGTAGAGATACTACTTGTGCTTCCAAACATCCTTAAACCTAGTTTTGCCATGAGAGTCCACCATACCTACTTATGGATTGAGTAAGATCCTTCAAGTAAGTTCTCATCGGTGCAAGCAATAAAAATTGCTCTCTAAATATATATGACCTATTAATGTGAAGAAAATAAGCTTTATACGAGCTTGTGATGGGGAAGAAATAAAAGCGATGAACTGCATAATAAAGGTCCTTATCACAAGTGGCAACATAAGGTGATGTTCTTTTGCATTATGATTTTGTGCATCCAACCACAAAAGCGCATGACAACCTCTGCTTCCCTCTGCGAAGGGTCTATCTTTTATTTTCACCTTCTACCTTATACAAGAGTCATGGTGATCTTCACCTTTCCTTTTTACACTTTATCCCTAGGCAAGCACTATGTGTTGGAAAGATACATACATACATACATACATACATACATACATATATATATACATACATACATATATATATATAGAGAGAGAGAGAGAGAAACTCTATTAATGACCCTGGGTGAAGAATAAGTAATTCTTCACCCTGGTCGATCCATGGACCTAATGGTTACCTTTATCAGATTGAACCATGTCTCCTTGCTGACCCTTCCGTAAACTTTTTGCCCTCGCCGTAATTTTACATCGGCCTCGCAACGTTAACCTTTTATTTTCCTTTTATTTAAAGTAGAAAAATGCACACGGTTAGCTAGTCATGGGATGTGGTAGGAAAAAAACTGGTCGTGGGGATTACGAGCCTAGCGTCGCGAGCAGTTCCAGATTTGATGGAAGATACTACGGGGTGAGCGGCGGCTGGCGGGCTCGACGGTGCGGTGGTCGACGGGCATCCGGGGAGTCGTCCTGAGTCGTGGCTGTTCTTGGTGTCAGGCGACACTGCAGTCGGAGGTCGCCAGCGGCTCTTTCGGGGAAGCATGGTGTGCGGCAATGGCAGCTAGCCTCGGCGTCGCTGTGTCGGGCGGCATTAGGGTGGGTTGTCGCGGGTAGGCAAAGCAGATGCTAGTGGCAGTCTAGGCCTAATCCTCCACGGCTGGCTCGACCCTCGCCCGGTACATACAGATTACGTCTCTTCCATCCTCAATCTCTCTTTTTCTTCATTTTCTTGGGTTCCTTATTCTCTTATATTTGTGACTACTATATCACGGGTGCTCGTTTTGGCACTCAGTTGCTCCCCATTTTCTACTGCAATAATAATGTAGATAAATGAGTTGTTTTTTGTCGGTAAACCCGTTACCCGTGTGTTCATAGTGTCCCTCTTATGACTACTAGGTAGATTGAAGTTATTCTAGTAGTAGTTTTGGATCGACATTTGCAGGCGTAGGCTAAATATATCAGTAAATTGTCATTCTCTTGAGATTGTCAACGATTTTCTTATCTCAGTTGTTGTACCATGATGCAATTCATATTCCCATCGTTGCGGTGTGAGTGGTCATGGCGGTGCTGCCTCCCTTGCTACGGTAGCAGCGACGGCATTGTCTGCGGGTTTGGGTTTATTTTGGTTGGGTGTGTGCAGACGGGGAGCGCACTAGAGGAGGTGATCAACCCCATTTCTAGTGCTTTTAGTTATAATCAATTTCCACTTCATTTTGCTTTGTCTCGTTCTTCCCAAATTGCTAAATTGGTGTTCAAAGTTCAGTTCTTGCATAAGCTGTAGATTGGAGATATCAGGAGACTGAACACGTCCTGCTTGAAGAGGTAATTCAAATTTTAAAGTATATTGTTGGCATTTGTGCATGTCACTCTGTAATTGTTGTTTCTTTGGAATACACCCATTCTTGTTTATTTTGTATCTCCAAGTAGTTTGGTTGGATGTTTTTTTACACTAGGAAGTTCTTAGTTATTGCTGTTCCGGTCCATGCTGAAATAGAAAAGTGTTTATGTAGAACTTATGTGCTCTTTGATATGGAACAACTTGTTGGAAATATGCCCTAGAGGCAATAATAAAAGGATTATTATTATATTTCCTTGTTCATGATAATTGTCTTTTATTCATGCTATAATTGTATTATCCGGAAATCGTAATACACGTGTGAATACTTAGACCAAATACGTCCCTAGTAAGCCTCTAGTTGACTAGCTCGTTGGTCAACAGATAGTCATGGTTTCCTGACTATGGACATTAGATGTCGTTGACAACGGGATCACATCATTAGGAGAATGATGTGATGGACAAGACCCAATCCTAAGCATAGCACAAGATCGTGTAGTTCGTTTTGCTAGAGCTTTTCCAATGTCAAGTATCTCTTCCTTAGACCATGAGATCGTGTAACTCCCGGATACCGTAGGAGTGCTTTGGGTGTACCAAACGTCACAACGTAACTGGGTCACTATAAAGGTGCACTACAGGTATCTCCGAAAGTGTCTGTTGGGTTGACACAGATCGAGACTGGGATTTGTCACTCCGTATGACGGAGAGGTATCTCTGGGCCCACTCGGTAATGCATCATCATAATGAGCTCAAAGTGACCAAGTGTTTGGTCACGGGATCATGCATTACGGTACGAGTAAAGTGACTTGCCGGTAACGAGACTGAACGAGGTATTGGGATACCGACGATCGAGTCTCGGGCATGTAACGTACCGATTGACAAAGGGAATTGTATACGGGGTTGATTGAATCCTCGACATCGTGGTTCATCCGATGAGATCATCGAGGAGCATGTGGGAGCCAACATGGGTATCTAGATCCCGCTGTTGGTTATTGACCGGAGAGCCATCTCGGTCATGTCTGCATGTCTCCCGAACCCGTAGGGTCTACACACTTAAGGTTCGGTGACGCTAGGGTTATTAGGAAGACTTGTATGTGATTACCAAATGTTGTTCGGAGTCCCGGATGATATCCCGGACGTCACGAGGAGTTCCGGAATGGTCCGGAGGTGAAGATTTATATATGGGAAGTTGTCATACGGACACCGGAAAGTTTCGGGGGCATATCGGTATTGTACCGGGGCCACCGGAGGGGTTCCGGGGGTCCACCGGGAGGGGCCACCCCTCTCGGTGGGCCTCATGGGCTGCAAGGGGCAGGGAACCAGCCCCTGGAGGGCTGGGCGCCCCCCCCCTTGGGCCCATGCGCCTAGGGTTGGGGGGAACCCTAGTGGGGGCGCCCCCCTTGCTTGGGGGGCAAGCCCCCCTCCCTGCCCCCCCCCCTCTAGATCTCATCTAGAGGGGGCCGGCCCCCTTCCCCCTTCCCCTATAAATAGGGGGGCGAGGGGAGGGCTGAACACCTGATCCAAGGCGCAGCCCCTCCCCTCCCCAACACCTCTCCTCCTCCGTTGAGTTCTTGGCGAAGCCCTGTCGGAGTACTGCCTCTCCACCATCATCACGCCGTCGTGCTGCTGCTGGAGCCTTCTTCCTCAACCTCTCCTTCCCCCTTGCTGGATCAAGCAGGAGGAGACGTCGTCCGCTCCGTACGTGTGTTGAACGCGGAGGTGTTGTCCGTTCAGCACTTGGTCATCGGTGATTTGGATCACGGCGAGTACGACTCCATCATCCCCGTTCCCTTGAACGCTTCCGCGCGCGATCTACAAGTGGTATGTAGATGCTTCCCTCTCCTATCACTCGTTTCTTAGATGAACTCATAGATGGATCTTGGTGAAACCGTAGGAAATTTTTTTATTTTCTGCAACGTTCCCCAACAGTGGCATCATGAGCTAGGTCTATGCGTAGTTCTCTATTGCACGAGTAGAACACAATTTTGTTGTGGGCGTAGATATTGTCAACTTGCTTGCCGCTACTAGTCTTTTCTTGCTTAAGCGGTATTGTGGGATGAAGCGGCCCGGACCGACCTTACATGTACGCTTACGTGAGACAGGTTCCACCGACTGACATGCACTAGTTGCATAAGGTGGCTAGCGGGTGTCTGTCTCTCCCACTTTAGTTGGAGCGGATTCGACGAAAAGGGTCCTTATGAAGGGTAAATAGAAGTTGACAATATCACGTTGTGGTTATTCGTAGGTAAGAAAACGTTCTTGCTAGAATCCAATTGCAGCCACGTAAAAGATGCAACAACAATTAGAGGACGTCTAACTTGTTTTTGCAGCAATTGTCATGTGATGTGATATGGCCAGAAGTTGTGATGAATGATGAATCTATTTGAGGCAAATGATATGGAGTTGGAAAGCTTGTGAAAATGCGCTACTTTTTCATGTTAAAAGTGTTTTCTATTTTGGAACGGTTTTAAAGTAATTTAGAAAACGGTACAAGTTCCACCGAGTCCGTTTTTTTGAACTAATGTTTTAACCGTACGTCCGAATGCAATAAATGATACAGCATTCGAAATCTTGAGCAAATGCGAAACTCTTTTGTATATATTGTTTCTCCTAATTCCTCACTGTTTTAAGTCAAAATGGAAAATGGCTAAAAATGTATTTTTGGCATAATTTCTACATACTTTATCAGAATGGCGCAAATAATATACTGCTGAAAAGCTACAAAAAATGCGAAACTTTTTCATGTTGATTGTTTTCTCTGATTCCTAGATGTTTTCAAGTAATTGCGAAAATGGCGAGATCATTCGTTCTGCCTTTATCCGAAACTGATTCTTCGAAAATGCACCGCGTGAAGAACCTGAACTTCACTCTGTTTTCACATGTTTTTTTGCCCGTATATCTCTATCCACTGCTCCTAGATCTCCATTCACTCACCGGAATTGAGCAAGTGATATATCGATGGAAAGCTGCTATAAACACGCAACTTTCCCGTGTTGATCATTTTTCTTACTTGCAACGATTTTAAAAGTTTTTCATCTGAAATTCATTCAGCGTAGTAGTTGAACTTCATGTTGTTTTCACGTTGAACTTCTGTGATGTATTTTTGTTTGTACACGCGCCTGAACTTCCCTCTGTACAAACCCGACCTTCGGGCTATCTTTGCAACCGTGGCTTCCCCCGCGAATTATTCTGGTTAGTAGTGTTCTATATGATGTTAGCGTAATCTAGAAACATTCTTTAGCAACTAAATACTGGTTTTAAATAGAAATCTCACTCGTTGGCGGATTTTGCTCTCGGGTCATGATGAAATTGCGTTTTTTGCAATTTTACTGCCGGAGTTGTTCGACCAGAACTTCTCCTAGTGCTAGGTTGAACTTTCGTCAACATTGCCCAAATGGGACTTGCGATATACCGTTGGAAAGCTATGGACACCAGTATCATGACTCAACTTAAAATTTTGGCAAAATGTAAGTGGTTTAAGAGCAGTTTTGAAAACCGTTTTTTCTTCATACAAAAAACGTGAGTCGTACTTTTGATCGCATTTCTAAACCGTTTGTCGGAATGAGGCAAATAATATGGCCTTGGAAAGCTGTTGTAAAACCGCTCATTCCACATGCTGAAAGCTTTTTCTAATAACCTATGGTTGAAGAGTAATGTGGAAAATCGTAAAATTTCGGAAACCGAAGAGTCGAGTTGGTATTTTCGATGGCATTTCTAAACGGCTAATCCAATGGAGGCGACTGATATGGCATTGGAAAATTATAAAAATGTGCTACTTTTTCATTTTGAATGTTTTTTTCTAATATTGAATGGTTTAAAAGAAATTTAGAAAACAATACAAGTTCTAGTGAATTTGTATTTTCAAGCTAATTTTTTAACCATACGTCCGAATGCAGCAAATGATATGGCGATCGAAAGCTTGAGGAAATGCGAAACTTTCTTGTATATATTGTTTCTCCCAATTCCTTGCTGTTTTAATTCAAATTTGGAAATGACTAAAAACATATTTTCACCATAATTTGTACAAACTTTATCGGATTGGGGCAAATAATATACTGTTGAAAAGATACGAAAAATGCAAAACTTTTTCATGTTGATGGTTTTCTCTAATTCTTAGCCGTTTTCAAGTAATTTCGAAAATGGCTAGATCATTCGTTCTGCCTCTATCGCGAAACAGAATCTTTGAAAATGCACTGTGTGAAGAACTTGAACTTCTCGGCGTGTCTACTTGAACTTCACTCTGTTTTCACGTGCTTTTTTGCTCATAGTTGTCCATTCACCGCTCGTAGCTCTCCATCCACTTGCTGGAAATGAGCAACTGATATATCGATGGAAAGCTGTTGTAAACACGCAATTTTTTCGTGTTGATCATTTTTTCATACTTGTGATGATTTTAAAAGTTTTTCACCAGAAATTCATTCAGCGTAGTAGTTGAACTTCCTGCTGTTTTCACATTGAACTTTTGTGACGTATTTTTGTTTGTAATTTTCTCATCCATTCGTAAGGGTTACACAAATGATATTCCTTTTGTACAAACCTCTCTCATAGTATTTTTTTTAACTTTCTCCGACCGTGGACTTGAACTTATAACAACGAAACTTTTAGTCTTTTTTTAATACAAAATGCACACTGTGTAGTACTTGAACTTCTGGCAGTTATCAATCTGAACTTCTCTTGGTTACGTGAAAATATCTGAATTTTTTTTATGAATATTAATCTGAATTTCTTAATCCTTTTTAATGAATTTTGAAGTGCTCTATTTATAAAAGTTGAACTTCTCGTTATAACATTTTTGAACTTCTTGTTTCCATTCTTTAATAATGAGGAAAAAGTGAGTTTTCTATAATCATCAAACTTCTCCGTCTTTTTAATATGAACTTCCTGGGTTTTTTTTAATCTTTTTTATGAAATTTTGAAGCGCTCTATTTTTAAAAGTTAAACTTCTTGTTGTTTAATTTTTGAACTTCTTGTCTCCATTGTTTAATAACGAGAAAAATATGATTTTTCTATAATCATCGAACTTCTCCATCTTTCTAATATGGACTTTCTAGTTTATTTCTTTTTAGTAACGGAAACAAATCCTACTTCCTGGTTTCCATTCTTTAATTTTTCAACTTTCTGGGACGAGCACTTGAACTTCAATCAATAAAAATTTTATCCTTTACCTTTTCATTCTTTGTTGAATATAAAATGCACACCGTGTAGTATGTGAACTTCTGATAGTTTTCAATCTAAACTTCTCTTAGTTACGTGAAAATATTCGGGTTTTTTATAGATATTGAACGACTCTACCTTTTTATTTGAATTTCATTGTGTATTTTTAGAAATGTGAAAATTGGAGGGTTTTTAGAAACATCAAACTTCTTCGTTATTTCAAATTGAACGCATTGGTTTCATTCTTTAGTAAGTGGAAAAATCAGATTTTTTTTCAAATAAATATCAAAGTGCTCCGCCTTTTCCAATTGAACTTCTTGGTTTTATTCTCTAGTAACGTGACAACCTGAGTTTTTTTATATACATGGAAGTAATCCATTTTTCCAAATTGAACTTCTTGCTTTTAGTCTTTATCATTGGGGGAAATCTGAGGTTTTATAAACATCAAAAACTTCATGTCTTTTTATTTTTGGACTTTCTAGTGTTATTCATTAGTAGTAACTGGAAAAGTCCTAGCTATGTAATAAATATCGTACTGCTCAATTATTTAAAGCTGAACTTCTACGTCTTATTTTTAAAAGAGGGAAAATCTATTTTTGTAAACTTTTTGAACTGCTCGGTTTTTTCAATTTGACCTCCTTTGTATTGTAATAAACATTGAATTTCCCCATTATTTAAATTTGAACCCTTTGGTTTTTTGTAGAACAGGGAAATTCCATATCTCTATAAATTCTGAGTTGCTCTATTTTTTAATTTGGCCTTCTTGGGTTATTTTTTATTAATGGGGAAAATCCTAATGTAGTAATAAACATTGAATCACTCCATTATTTAAATTTGAACTTCTAGATTTTTTTACAAACGGGGAAAATTCGTATTCTAACTAAACTTTTTCGAACTATTTTTGCTATTTTTAGTTTGACCTTCTGTTGTGGGATATTTTGATGGTGTGTTCCTCTTTTATTCGAACTTGTTGCAATGAATAGGCTTTTCGGGGAATTTCATTAACTTCATTTTTTCGATTTCATTTACTTCAAAAAAATTTGCTCGTGAACCTCCCATCTTCTCTTTTTGAACTTCTTTGTTTGGGTCCGAAATCTCCATGTGCCGTCCTAAACTTCTAATGTAATTTTGTAGTTTCTTTTTTGTAAACTTGTGTTACTTTGTTTTTCTGTTGTCGTTTTTTTTGGATATGTAAAAAGCAGTTTTTGTTTTGTAAATTTCATCATTCTACACAAAAGTTTCGCCAAAATGGATGTGCATATGGAGTTGTGGGTTCAGGCCCCAAGCACTCTCTAAACAATGCGTAGCACCATACAAAAAGGTGTAGTATCATGGCGCCCTCTTGTCCTCTCCCCGTAGCATTTTTTGAACAAATCAACGACAAAAATTCAAATTTCTGGCTACCATTACGTATGTTTCAGTAAAAAGAAACCGTAAAAACATAAAGTATGCCTTGACTATACATGGATGACACGGGACACAACACTACAAAACCTAGGAAAATGTTAGGCAAATCCCCTCTGATAATAGACAAATGTGCTTATCTCTAGCCTCTAGTAGAAATAGGAAACATGGTGTAGCGTACACTGTATTTCATCGTCACTCTCTCATTTTCAGTCGCGCTTCCTGTCCCTGCTACCTACGTCTCTGTCTTCGTCCATCCTTGCGGCCGGCGACCTCGAGCGGTCCCTTGACGACCTGCTCGACCCGCCAGGCAAACAGCTCCGCGGTGCCACAAAGAGCGTTGGCCTGCATGCATACAACATTCAAATGAGATACCATCTTAAATGGTCGGTACAAACCAAAAACTACCTCTAAAAATCAAGACATGGCATCGAAATTTCAGAAGAAAAGTAGAAGCAGTTCCTCCCGTCATAGTGGTGGACTACATGCTTTGCCCCTGCCGTTGCAAGCAACATCAATTTGGAGAAGATTCAAGCACGAAGTTTGTGCTTAGGCCTCGGACAGGTCGCCGCTTAGGCTTTGGCAGGTCGCCGACATCACGAGGTGAGTGGTCATGGTGGCGAGATCTGGCAGGTACGGGTCGGAGCCTTTTTCTGGTGACTTACTGCTGCCAGGATCGGTCTTAGACGGCGGTGTCGCGCAAGGATGCCGGCCTGCTGGCGACGAACAAGAGATCATAAGCTTTAGATAATGGAATGTCGGTCTCAGAATTTCATCTAATAAATTACGAAGGAGCTAAGAAATGAAAAACGGTGGGAAGAACCTCTCTGAATCTACTGAAAAATACATCTATGAACCTTAATCCCCATTCACTCTGAACTTCCCTCAAAACCTACTGTGTGATCCGCCGCTGTAAATTCAGACGAGCACCATGTGACGCAGTTCAATTATCCAAGAGGGTAAGGAGGAAGCAACAGCAGGGGGAGGGTCGCTGCTCTTCTTAGCTTTCCATCAACTGATTAATTACAATCATATCATATGGGAAGTTCTGACACCACGTTCATTTAGACTTAGTGGTGTGTTTGCAAACTGTCAAGGAAAGACATCGCCATCTGGTGCTGTAGGTTTATTGCAGCAGCCATTAGAACCATCCGTCAATTGATGCACAATTGGCAACTGTTATATACCACTACAAATGTCATCTCGTTTGGTCATACAAATGTCATCTAAAATAATAATCAGTTAACACCATACTGATGAGACTAAAAACTTACAGCAAAGGGGATACAGATAGACTGAAGGTACCTGCGAGCGAGCGACAGGAATCTTGGAAAGCAGCAACCGAGACAAAATAATCGGTGAGCAAGGTGCTTTAGCGGCCGCGTGAGGCTGCGGCAGGAGGTAGCTGCAGCCCCCAGTGGCGCTGGTCGGTCACCCTGGTCGCCCACGATAGTGCTTGGGTGTGTAGGGCGGCGCTGGGCGACCAGCTGACGGCACGCCAATGGCTCAAGTGGTCGGGCGGGACGATGGGCGGAGCAGTGTATCGACTCTGCGGCAATCGGCGAACTACGTGGGCAGGCGGCCAAGGACCGCGGGGGGATCCTCGGCGGCAGCGGTTGTAGCGCAGAGCCGCGCGCAGGGGTCCGGCGGGGTGGGATCCGACAGTAGGAGGCCCGGTGGTGCGGGTTCCGGGGAGGTCGCGCGGCGGCGGGGGAGCCAGGGAGATCGCGCGGCGGCGCGGGGGAGGGGATCTGGGCCGGGGCAGGAAGTTGGTGGTGATGGGATCGGGGTGGGTGGTTCTTTTTAGCAGTTTCGCGAGTTCAGAAACATGTTCATCGCCTATATAGAGGGCGATGTGATCCAAATACTCCCTCACTTCTTCCGATTTATAGTGCTTATTTCAAAATTTTAGTTTTTTTATTTTATAAGGCTTAATTTGGTTGTTTCCCATCACATGTTCAGATTCCAAGGTGCATTAAATCATTGCATGCAAGTATAAGAGAAAATTGACCAATGCATTTAATTTATGCATGCATGCATTGCAATTAATGCATTGGTAAACATACTTTTTTGAGAAAAACAAGAGCATTAATTGGGTGCCTTTGCAAACTCCAAAAGATTTTCCACCACTCACCATCTACATTGGTTGATGAGATTTTTGAATTGAGCCTTATAAACGGGAAAGGAGGGAGTAACTATTCTAATACCAGGATTAGAATAGTGTTGTCCTATATATAGTGATACTATTCATCACCCAGGGTGCAGAATAAGTTATTCTTCACCCGAGGTAATCTCACGATCATTTCATAATTAAATTACGTTTGGAATTCAAATAGTCACATTCATATTGATTCACTACGTAAAATTTGGCATAAGAAAATAAAATAATAGATCATAAGACAAGAAAATATGCAGTTTATGTGTATTTTACATTATATTTTTACATTTGTAATTTTACATAACATAAAATATTTTTTACGACGATTTATTTTTTACGGTCTTTTTTTACGTCAGAAATAAGACAAAACTTACGGAACGTAAAATTACGGTAGATTGATGGTAAAATAGAGGGGGTGAAGAATAACTATTCCTCACCCAGGGTGACGAATAGTCAATCCCTATATATATATATATATATATATATATATATTATATATATATATATATATATTTATATATATATATATATATATATATATATATATCCATTCGGATGTAGGTTCTCATAAAGTATTATTGTTGACATTACCCTTGATGTAAAAGGTTGGGAGGCGAAACTATAAGCCCCTATCTTTCTCTGTGTCTAATTGAAACTTCATACCCATAAGTATCGCGTGAGTGTTAGCAATTATGAAAGACTAAATGATAGTTGAGTATGTGGACTTGCTGAAAAGCTCTTATATTGACTCTTTCCGATGTTATGATAAATTGCAATTGCCTCAATAACTAAGATCATAGTTTGTTAGTTTTCAGTGAAGTTTCTAATTCATACTTTACATTGTGAATATGGTGTTACTTAAGCATCAGAAATCATATGGCAATATATATGTTGTTGTTCTAAAGATGATCATGATGCCCTCGTGTCCGTATTTTATTTTATCGACGCCTCTATCTCTAAACATGTGGACATATTTTTCGATATCGGCTTTCGCTTGAGGACAAGCAAGGTCTAAGCTTGGGGGAGTTGATACGTCCATTTTGCATCATGCTTTTATATCAATATTTATTGCATTATGGGATGTTACTACACATTATGTCACAATACTTATACGTTTTCTCTCTTATTTTATAAGGTTTACATGAAGAGGAAGAACGCCGGCAGCTGGAATTCGGTGCTCGAAAAGAAGCAAATATTAGAGACCTATTCTGCACAACTTCAAAAGTCATGAAACTCCAAGAAAGTCAGTTTTGGAATATATTAAAAATATTGGGCGAAGAAAGTACCAGAGGGGGCCACCCGCCAGCCACGAGGGTGGAGGGCGCGCCCTACCCCCTGGGTGTGCCCCTGCCTCGTGGGCCACCTAGCAGGCCCCCGACGTCCATCTTCTGCTATATGGTGTCTTTTGTCCTGGAAAAAATCATAAGGAAGCTTTCGGGATGAAGCATCATTGTCTCGAGGCGGAACCTGAGCAAGACCAATCTAGGGCTTCGGCGGAGCTGTTCTGCCGGGGAAACATCCCTCCGGGAGGGGGAAATCATCGCCATCGTCATCACCATCGATCCTCTCATCAAGAGGGGGTCAATCTCCATCAACATCTTTACCAGCACCATCTCCTCTCAAATCCTAGTTCATCTCTTGTATCCGATCTTTGTCTCAAAACCTCAGATTGGAACCTGGGGGTTGCTAATAGTGTTGATTACTCCTTGTAGTTGATGCTAGGTTGTTTATTTGGTGGAAGATCATATGTTCAGATACTTAATGCATATTAATACCCCTCTAATTATGAACATGAATATGATTTGTGAGTAGTTACATTTGTTCCTGAGGACATGAGAGAACTCTTGTTATAAGTAATCATGTGAATTTGGTATTCGTTCGATATTTTGATGAGATGTATGTTGTCTCTCCTCTAGTGGTGTTATGTGAACATCGACTACATGACACTTCACCATGATTTGAGCCTAGGGGGAAGGCATGGGAAGTAATAAGTAGATGATGGGTTGCTAGGGTGACAGAAGCTTAAACCCTAGTTTATGCGTTGCTTTGTAAGGGGCTGATTTGGACCATATGTTTCATGCTATGGTTAGATTTACCTTAATTCTTCTTTCGTAGTTGTGGATGCTTGCGAGAGGGGTTAATCATAAGTGGGATGCTTGTCCAAGGAAGGGCATTACCCAAGCACCGGTCCACCCACATATCAAATTATCAAAGTAACGAACACGAATCATATGAGCATGATGAAAACTAGCTTGACAGAAATTCCCATGTGTCCTCGGGAGCTCTTTGCTTTATATAAGAGTTTGTCCTGGCTTGTCCTTTGCTACAAAAAGGATTGGGCCACCTTGTTGCACCTTAGTTACTTTTGTTACTTGTTACCCATTATGAATGACTATATCACAAAACTATCTGTTACCGATAATTTCAGTGCTTGCAGAGAATACCTTACTGAAAACCGCTTATCATTTCCTTCTGCTCCTCATTGAGTTTGACACTCTTACTTATCGAGAGGACTATGATAGATCCCCTATACTTGTGGGTCATCAGAGACCAAATGCACAAGATGATGATGGCCATATCATGTCACATATTTTGATTGCATGTGATGTTTATCTTGTATGCATCTTATTTTGCTTAGAACGACAGTAGCATTATAACATGATCCCTTCACTAAATTTCAAGGTAAAAGTGTTTTCCCTGAGTACGCACTATTGGGAAAGTTTGTCGTTTCGAGCACCATGTGATGATTGGGTGTGATAGACTCTACGTTCACATATAACAGGTGTAAGTCAGATTTACACAAGGGGACTATACTTGGGTTAAACTTGTCGAGCCTAGCATGTACAGACATGGTCTTGGAACACTCGAGACCGAAAGGTCGAACATGAGTCATATAGTAGATATGATCAACATAGAGATGTTCACCATTGATCACTACCCCATCTCACGTGATGATCAGACATGGGTTAGTTGATTTGGATCATGTATCACTTAGAAAACTTGAGGGATGTTGTTTTAAGTGGGAGTTCATTAGTAATTTGATTAATTGAACTTAATTTATCATGAAATTAGTCATAATAGTTTTGCATATCTATGTTGTAGATCAATAGCTCGCGATATAGCTTCCCTATATTTTTGATATGTTCCTAGAGAAAACTAAGTTGAAATATGATAGTAGCAATGATGCGGACTGGGTCCGTGATCTGAGGATTATCCTCATTGCTGCACAGAAGAATTATGTCCTTGATGCACCGCTAGGTGACACACCTATTGCAGGAGCATATGCAGACGTTATGAACGTTTGTCAAGCTCGATATGATGACTACTTAATAGTTTAGTGTGCCATGCTTTATGGCTTAGAACCGAGACTTCAAAAATGTTTTGAATGCCACCGAGCAAATGATATGTTCCAAGAGCTGAATTTGGTATTTCAGACTCACGCCCATTGTCGAGAGGTATGAGACCTCTGACAAGTACTTTGCCTACAAGATGGAGGAGAATAGCTCAACCAGTGAGCATGTGCTTAGAATGTATGGGTACTACAATCGCTTGAATCAAGTGGGAGTTAATCTTCCAGATAATATAGTGATTGACAAAGTTCTCTAGTCACTATCACCAAGCTACTAGAACTTTGTGATGAACTATAAATGGATGACGAAAACGATTCCCGAGCTCTTCGCGATGCTGAAATTGGCGAAGGTATAAATCAAGAAAGAGCCTCAAGTGTTGATGATTAACAAAATCACTAGTTTCAAGAAAAAGGGCAAGGGAAAGAAAGGGAACTTCAAGAAGAATGGCAAGCAAGGTGCCACTCCCGGGAAGAAGCCCGAAGCTGGACCCAAGCCTGAAACTAAGTGCTTCTACTGTAAAGGGAATGGTCACTGGAAGCGGAACTGCCCCAGATACTTGGTGGATAAGAAGGATGGCAAAGTAAACAAAGGTATATTTGATATACATGTTATTGATGTGTAATTTACTAGAGTTTATAGCAACCCCTCGGTATTTTATACCGGTTCAGTTGCTAAGATTAGTAACTCAAAACAGGAGTTGAAAAATAAACAGAGACTAGTTAAAAGCAAGGTGACGATGTGTGTTGGAAATGATTCCAAGGTTGATATGATCACCATCGCACACTCCCTCTACCTTTGGGATTAGTGTTGAACCTAAATAAATGTTATTTGGTATTTGCAGCATGAATATGATTAGATCATGTTTGTTGCAATGCGTTTATTCATTTAAGTCAGAGAATAATTGTTGTTCTGTTTACATGAATAAAACCTTCTATGGTCATACACCCAATGTGAATGGTTTATTGAATCTTGATCGTAGTGATACACATATTCATAATATTGACGGCAAAAGATGCAAACTTGACGATGATAGTGCAACATATTTGTGGCACTACCGTTTAGGCCATATTGGTGTAAAGCGCATGAAGAAACTCCATGCAAATGGACTTTTGGAATCACTTGATTATGAATCAATTGATACTTGCGAACCATGCCTCATGGGCAAGATGAGTAAAACTCCGTTCTCCCGAACAATAGAGCGAGCTAATGACTTATTTTAAATAATACATATCGATGTATGCGGTCCGATGAGTGTTGAAGCACGTGGTGGGTATCATTATTTTCTGACCTTAACAGATGCTTTCAGTAGGTATGGGTATATCTACTTCATGAAACACAAGTCTGAAACATTTGAAAAGTTCAAAGAATTTCATAGTGAAGTGGAGAATCATCGTAGCAAGAAAATAAAGTTTCTATGATCTGATCGCGGAGGCAAATACTTGATTTACGAGTTTGGCCTTCATTTAAAACAATGTGGAATTGTTTCACAATTCACGCCACCTGGAACACCACAGCATATTGGTGTGTCCGAACGTCTTAATTGTACTTTATTAGATATGGTGCATTCTATGATGTCTCTTACCGATTTACCACTATAGTTTTCGGATTATGCATTAGACACAGCTGCATTCACATTAAATAGGGCAACGTCCAAATCCGTTGAGACGACACCGTATGAACTATGGCTTGGCAAGAAACCTAAGCTACCGTTTCTTAAAGTTTGGGGTTGCGACACTTATGTCAAAAGGCTTTAGCCTGATAAGCTCGAACCCAAATCGGAGAAGTGCATCTTCATATGATACCCTAAGGAAACAATTGGGTACACCTTCTATCATAGATCCGAAGGCAATATCTTTTTTGTGAAGAATGGAACATTTCTAGAGAAGGAGTTTCTCTCGAAAGAAGTGAGTGGGAGGAAAGTATAACTTGACGAGGTAATTGTACCTTCTCTCAATTTGGAAAGTAGTACATCAAAGAAATCCGTTACCGTGATGCCTACACCAACTAGAGAGGAAGCTAAACATGATGATCATGAAACTTCAGATCAAGTTGATACAGTACTTCGCAAGTCGAACAGAGCACGTTCCGCATCAGAGTGGTACGGTAATCCAGTCTTGAAAGTCATGTTACTAGACCATGGCAAACCTACGAACTATGAAGAAGATATGATGAGCCCAGATTCCGATAAATGCCTTGAGGCCATGAAATCTGAGATAGGATCCATGTATGAGAACAAAGTGTGGACTTTGGTGGATGATCGGCAAGTCATTGAGAATAAATGGATCTTCAAGAAGAATATTCACGCTGATGGTAGTGTCACCGTATACAAAGCTCGACTTGTTGCGAAAGGTTTTTGAAAATTTCAAGTGGTTGACTACGGTGAGACCTTCTCACCCATAGTGATGCTTAAGTCAGTCCGAATCATGTTAGCAAGTGCTGCATTTTATGATTATGAAATTTGGCAAATGGACGTCAAAACTGCATTCCTTAATGAATATCTCAGAGAAGAATTATATATGATGCAACCAGTAGGTTTTGTCAATCCTAAAGGTGCTAACAAAGTGTGCAAGCTCCAATGATCCATCTATGGATTGGTGCAAGCATCTCGGAGTTGGAATATACGCTTTGATGAGGTGATCAAAGCATATGGTTTTATACAGACTTACGGTGAAGCCTGTATTTACAAGAAATTGAGTGGGAGCTCTGTAGCATTTCTGATATTATATGTGGATGACATATTGTTGATTGGAAATGATATAGAATTTCTGGATAGCCTAAATGGATACTTGAATAAGAATTTTTCAATTAAAGACCTCGATGAAGCTACTTACATATTGGGCATCAAGATCTATAGAGATAGATCAAGACGCTTGATAAGATTTTCAATGACTACATACCTTGAAAAGATTTTGAAGGAGTTCAAAATAGATTAGTCAAAGAAGGAGTTCTAGCCTGTATTGTGAGGTGTGAAGTTGAGTAAGACTCAAAGCCTGACCACGACGGAAGATAGAGAGAAAATGAAAGTCATTTCCTATACCTCGGCCATAAGTTCTATAAAGTATGTCATGCTGCATACCAAACCTGTTGTGTACCTTGCCACGAGTTTGGCAAGGGGGTACAATAGTGAACCAGGAGTAGATCACTGGACAATGGTCAAAATTATCCTTAGAGTACTAAGGATTCTCGGATATGGAGGTGATAAAGAGTTCGTCGTAAAGAGTTACGTCGATGCAAGCTTTGACACCGATCTGGATGACTCTGAGTCTCGATCTAGATACATATTGAAAGTGGGAGCAATTAGCTAGACTAGCTCCATGCAGAGCATTGTAGACATAGAAATTTGCAAAATACATACGGATCTGAATGTGACAGACCCGGTGACTAAACCTCTCTCACAAACAAAACTGTTGGGGAACGTAGTAATTTCAAAAAAAATCCTACGCACACTCAAGATCATGGTGATGCATAGCGACAAGAGGGGAGAGTGTTGTCCACGTACCCCCGTAGATCGATAGCGGAAGCGTTATAACAACGCGGTTGATGTAGTCATACGTCTTCATGGCTCGACCGATCAAGCACCAAAACTACGGCACCTCCGAGTTCTAGCACACGTTCAGCTCGATGACGATCCCCGGACTCCGATCCAGCAAAGTGTCGGGGAAGAGTTCTGTCAGCACAACGGCGTGGTGACGATCTTGATGTTCTACCATCGTAGGGCTTCGCCTAAGCACCGCTATAGTATTATCGAGGTGGACTATGGTGGAGGGGGGCACCGCACACGGCTAAGAGATCCAAGGGATCAATTGTTGTTGTGCCTAGAGGTGCCCCCTGCCCCCGTATATAAAGGATCAAGGGGGAGGGGGCGGCCGGCCAGGAGGAGGCGCGCGAAGGGGGAGTCCTACTCCCACAGGGAGTAGGACTCCTCCTTCCCTTGTTGGAGTAGGAGAGAAGGAAAGAGGGGGAGAGGAGGAAGGAAAAGGGAGCTGCACCCCTTGTCCAATTCGGACCAGGGGGGCTGTGCACCTCCTTCCTTTCGGCCTCTCTCCTCTATTCCCGTATGGCCCAATAAGGCCCATATACTCCCCAGCGGATTCCCGTAACTCTTCGGTACTCCGAAAAAAAATACCCGAATCACTCGGAACCTTTCCGAAGTCCGAATATAGTCGTCCAATATATTGATCTTTACGACTCAAGCATTTCGAGACTCCTCTTCATGTCCCCGATCTCATCCGGGACTCCGAACTCCTTCAGTACATCAAAACTCATAAACTCATAATATAATTGTCATCGAAACCTTAAGCTTGCGGACCCTACGGGTTCGAGAACAATGTAGACATGACCGAGACACGTCTCCGGTCAATAACCAATAGCGGAACCTAGATGCTCATATTGGTTCCCACATATTCTACGAAGATCTTTGTCGGTCAGACCACATAACAACATACGTTGTTCCCTTTGTCATCGGCATGTTACTTGCCCGAGATTCTATCGTCGGTATCTCAATACCTAGTTCAATCTCGTTACCGGCAAGTCTCTTTACTCGTTCCGTAATACATCATCCCGCAACTAACTCATTAGTTGCAATGCTTGCAAGGCTTAAATGATGTGTATTACCAAGAGGGCCCAGAGATACCTCTCCGACAATCGGAGTGACAAATCCTAATCTCGAAATACACCAACCCAACATGTACCTTCGGAGACACCTGTAAAGCACCTTTATAATCACCCAGTTACGTTGTGACGTTTGGTAACACACAATGTGTTCCTCCGGTAAACGGGAGTTGCATAATTTCATATTCATAGGAACATGTATAAGTCATGAAGAAAGCAACATCAACATACTAAATGATCGTGTGCTAAGCTAACGGAATGGGTCATGTCAATCACATCATTCTCCTAATGATGTGATCCCGTTAATCAAATGACAACTCATGTCAATGGCTAGGAAACATAACCATCTTTGATCAACGAGCTAGCCAAGTAGAGGCATACTAGTGACAATCTGTTTGCCTATGTATTCACACATGTATTATGTTTCCAGTTAATACAATTCTAGCATGAATAATAAACATTTATCATGATATAAGGAAATAAATAATAACTTTATTATTGCCTCTAGGGCATATTTTCTTCAGTCTCCCACTTGCACTAGAGTCAATAATCTAGTTCACAACATCATGTGATTCAACACCAATATTCACATCTGTATGTGATTAACACCCATAGTTCACATCGTCATGTGACCAACACCCGAAGGGTTTACTAGAGTCAATAATCTAGTTCACATCGCTATGTGATTAACACCCAAAGAGTACTAAGGTATGATCATGTTTTGCTCGTGAGAGAAGTTTAGTCGACGGGTCTGTCATTTCAGAGCCGTATGTATTTTGCAAATATTCTATGTCTACAATGCTTTGCACGGAGCTACTCTAGCTAATTGCTCCCACTTTCAATATGTATCCAGATTGAGACTTAGAGTCATCTGGATCGGTGTAAAAGCTTGCATCGATCTAACTCTTTACGACGAACTCTTTTATCACCTCCATAATCGAGAAACATCTCCTTAGTCCTCACTAAGGATATTCTTGACCGCTGTCCAGTGATCTACTCTTAGATCGAAATTGTATTCCTTTGTCAAACTCAGAGCAAGGTATACAATAGGTCTGGTACACAGCATAGCATACTTTATAGAACCTATGACTGAGGCATAGGGAATGACCTTTCATTCTCTTTCTATTTTCTGCCATGGTCGGGTTTTGAGTCTTACTCAACTTTCACACCTTGCAACACAGGCAAAAACTCTTTCTTTGACTGTTCCATTTTGAACTACTTCAAAATCTTGTCAAGATATGTACTCATTGAAAAATCTTATCAAGCGTCTTGATCTATCTCTATAGATCTTGATGCTCAATATGTAAGCAGCTTCACCGAGGTCTTTCTTTGAAAAACTCCTTTCAAACACTCCTTTCTGCTTTCCAGAAAATTCTACATCATTTCTGATCAACAATATGTCACTCACATATACTTATCAGAAAGGCATTAGTTATCCCACTCACTTTATTGTAAATACAGACTTCACTGCAAGTTCGTATAAAACTATATGCTTTGATCAACTTATCAAGCGTATATTCCAACTCCGAGATGCTTGCACCAGTCCATTGATGGATCGCTGGAGTTTGCACATTTTGTTAGCACCTTTCGGATCGACAAAACCTTCTGGTTGCATCATATACAACTCTTCTTCTAGAAATCCATTCAGGAACACAGTTTTGATATCCATTTGCCAGATTTCATAAAATGTGGCAATTGCTAACATGATTCGGACAGACTTAAGCATCGTTACGAGTGAGAAAATCTCATCGTATTCAACACCTTGAACTTGTCGAAAACCATTCGCAACAAGTCGAGCTTTGTAGATAGTAACACTACTATCAGTGTCCGTCTTCCTCTTGAAGATCCATTTATTTTCTATGGCTTGCCGATCATCGGGCAAGTCCACCAAAGTCCACACTTTGTTCTCATACATGGATCCTATCTCAGATTTCATGTCCTCCAGCCATTTCGCGGAATCTGGGCTCATCATTGCTTCCTCATAGTTCATAGGTTCGCCATGGTCAAGTAACATGACTTCCAGAATAGGATTACCGTACCACTCTGGTGCGGATCTTACTCTGGTTGACCTACGAGGTTCGGTAGTAACTTGATCTGAAGTTACATAATCATCATCATTACCTTCCTCACTAATTGGTGTAGGAATCACAGGAACAAAATTCTGTGATGAACTACTTTCCAATAAGGGAGTAGGTACAGTTACCTCATCAAGTTCTATTTTCCTCCCACTCACTTCTTTCGAGAGAAACTTCTTCTCTAGAAAGGATCCATTCTTAGCAACGAATCTTGCTTTCGGATCTGTGATAGAAGGTGTACCCAACAGTTTCCTTTGGGTATTCTATGAAGACGCACTTCTCTGATTTGGGTTCGAGCTTATCAGGTTGAAAGTATAGGGAGAGTGTGATGATGATCATATCAATCTTGGAACTACTTCCAACACACATCGTCACTTCACTCTCAACTAGTCTCTATTTATTCTGTAACTCCTGTTTCGAGTTACTAATCTTAGCAACCGAACAAGTATCAAATACTCAGGGGCTACTATAAACACTAGTAAAGTACACATCAATAACATGTATATCAAATATACCCTTGTTCACTTTGCCATCCTTCTTATCCACCAAATATTCCGGGCATTTCCGCTTCTAGTGACCATTTCCTTTGCAGTATAATCACTCAGTTTCAGGCTTTGGTCCAGCTTTGGGCTTCTTTGCGGGAGTGACAACTTGCTTGCCATTCTACTTGAAGTTCCCTTTCTTTTCCTTTGCCCTTTTCTTGAAACTAGTGATCTTGTTAATCATCAACACTTGATGCTCTTTTCTTGATTTCTACCTTCATTGATTTCAGCATCACGAAGAGCTCGGGAATCATTTTCGTCATCCCTTGCATTATAATTTATCACGAAGTTCAAGTAACTTGGTGATGGTGACTAGAGAACTCTGCCAATCACTATCTTATCTGGAAGATTGACTCCCACTTGATTCAAGCGATTGTTAGTACTCAGACAATCTAAGCACTTGCTCACTAGTTGAGCAATTCTCCTCCATCTTTTTAGCTATATAACTTGTTGGAGACTTCATATCTCTCAACTCGGGTATTTGCTTGAAATATTAACTTCAACTCCTGGAACATCTCATATGGTCCATGACGTTCAAAATGTCTTTGAAGTCCTGATTCTAAGCTGTTAAGCATGGTGCACTAAACTATCAAGTAGTCATCACACTGAGCTAGCCAAACGTTCATAATGTCTGCATCTGCTCCTGCAATACGTTTGTCACCTAGCGGTGCATCAAGGACATATTTTTTCTGTGCAGCAACGAGGATAATCCTCGAATCACGGATCGAATCCGCATCATTGCTACTAACATCTTTCAACATAGTTTTTCTCTAGGAATCATATCAAAATAAACATATGAAAGCAAGAACGCGAGCTATTGATCTACAACATAATTTGCAAAATACTACCAGGACTAAGTTCATGATAAATTAAAGTTCAATTAATCATATTACTTAAGAACTCCCACTTAGATAGACATCCCTCTAATCATCTAAGTGATCACGTGATCCAAATCAACTAAACCATAACCGATCATCACGTGAAATGGAGTAGTTTTCAATGGTGAACATCACTATGTTGATCATATCAGTATATGATTCACGCTCGACCTTTCGGTCTCAGTGTTCCAAGGCCATATCTGCATATGCTAGGCTCGTCAAGTTTAACCTGAGTATTCTGTGTGTGCAAAACTGGCTTGCACCTGTTGTAGATGGACGTAGAGCTTATCACACCCGATCATCACGGGGTGTCTGGGCACGACAAACTTTGGCAACGGTGCATACTCAGGGAGAACACTTTTTATCTTGAAATTTAGTGAGAGATCATCTTATAATGCTACCGTCAATCAAAACAAAATAAGATGTATAAAAGATAAACATCATATGCAATCAAAGATATGTGACATGATATGGCCATCATCATCTTGTGCCTTTGATCTCTATCTCCAAAGCATTGTCATGATTTCCATCGTCACCGGCATGACACCATGATCTCCATCATCTTGATCTATATCAATGTGTCGTCACATGGTCGTCTCGCCAACTATTGCTCTTGCAACTATTGCTATCGCATAGCGATAAAGTAAAGCAATTATTTGGCGCTTGCATCTTATGCAATAAAGAGACAATCATAAGGCTTCTGCCAGTTGTCGATAACTTCAACAAAACATGATCATCTCATACAACAACTTATATCTCATCACGTCTTGACCATATCACATCACAACATGCCCTGCAAAAATAAGTTAGACGTCCTCTACTTTGTAGTTGCAAGTTTTACGTGGCTGCTACGGGCTAAGCAAGAACCGTTCTTACCTACGCATCAAAACCACAATGATAGTTTGTCAAGTTGGTGTTGTTTTAACCTTCGCAAGGACCGGGCGTAACCACACTCGGTTCAACTAAAGTTGGAGAAACTCACACCCGCCAGCCACCTGTGTGCAAAGCACGTCGGTAGAACCAGTCTCGTGTAAGCGTACACGTAATGTCGATCCGGGCCGCTTCATCCAACAATATCGCCGAACCAAAGTATGACATGCTGGTAAGCAATATGACTTATATCACCCACAACTCACTTGTGTTCTACTCGTGCATATAACATCAACGCATAAAACCTAGGCTCGGATGCCACTGTTGGGGAACGTAGTAATTTCAAAAAAAATCCTACACACACTCAAGATCATGGTGATGCATAACAACGAGAGGGGAGAGTGTTGTCCACGTACCCTCGTAGACCGATAGCGGAAGCGTTATAACAACACGGTTGATGTAGTCGTACGTCTTCACGGCCTGACCAATCAAGCACCGAAACTACGGCACCTCCGAGTTCTAGCACACGCTCAGCTCGATGACGATCCCCAGACTCCGATCCAGCAAAGTGTCGGGGAAGAGTTCTGTCAGCACGATGGCGTGGTGATGATCTTGATGTTCTACCGTCGCAGGGCTTCGCCTAAGCACCACTAGAGTATTATCGAGGTGGACTATGGTGGAGGGGGGCACCGCACACGGCTAAGAGATCCAAGGGATCAATTGTTGTTGTGCCTAGAGGTGCCCCCCTACCCCCGTATATAAAGGATCAAGGGGGAGGGGTCGGTCGGCCAGGAGGAGGCGCGCCAAGGGGGGAGTCCTACTCCCACCGGGAGTAGGACTCCTCCTTCCCTTGTTGGAGTAGGAGAGAAGGAAAGAGGGGGAGCGGAGGAAGGAAAAGGGGGCTGCACCCCTTGTCCAATTCGGACCAGAGGGGGGCTGCGCGCCTCCTTCCTTTCGGCCTCTCTCCTCTATTCCTGTATGGCCCAATAAGGCCCATATACTCCCCGGCGAATTCCCGCAACTCTCCGGTACTCCGAAAAAAATACCCGAATCACTCGGAACCTTTCCGAAGTCCGAATATAGTCGTCCAATATATCGATCTTTACGTCTCGGCCATTTCGAGACTCCTCGTCATGTCCCCGATCTCATCCGGGACTCCGAACTCCTTCGGTACATCAAAACTCATAAACTCATAATATAACTGTCATCGAAACCTTAAGTATGCGGACCCTACGGGTTCGAGAACAATGTAGACATGACCGAGACACGTCGCCGGTCAATAACCAATAGCGGAACCTGGATGCTCATATTGGTTCCCACATATTCTACGAGATCTTTATCGGTCAGACCGCATAACAACATACGTTGTTTCCTTTGTCATCTGTATGTTACTTGCCCGAGATTCGATCGTCGGTATCTCAATACCTAGTTCAATCTCGTTACTGGCAAGTCTCTTTACTCGTTCTGTAATACATCATCCCGCAACTAACTCATTAGTTGCAATGCTTGTAAGGCTTAAGTGATGTGTATTACCGAGAGGGCCCAAAGATACCTCTCCGACAATCGAAGTGACAAATCCTAATCTCGAAATACGCCAACCCAACATGTACCTTCGGAGACACCTGTAGAGCACCTTTATAATCACCCAGTTATGTTGTGACGTTTGGTAGCACACAAAGTGTTCCTCCGGTAAACGGGAGTTGCATAAGCTCATAGTCACAGGAACATGTATAAGTCATGAAGAAAGCAACAGCAGCATACTAAACGATCGTGTGCTAAGCTAACGGAATGGGTCATGTCAATCACATCATTCTTCTAATGATGTGATCCCATTAATCAAATGACAACTCATGTCAATGGCTAGGAAACATAACCATCTTTGATCAACGAGCTAGTCAAGTAGAGGCATACTAGTGACAATCTGTTTGTCTATGTATTCACACATGTATTATGTTTCCAGTTAATACAATTCTAGCATGAATAAATAAACATTTATCATCATATAAGGAAATAAATAATAACTTTATTATTGCCTCTAGGGCATATTTCCTTCAAAAACATGATCACACCTTAGTACTCTTTGTGTGTTAATCACATGGCGATGTGAACTAGATTATTGACTCTAGTAAACCCTTTGGGTGTTGGTCACATGGCGATGTGAACTATGGGTGTTAAATCACATGGTGATGTGAACTATTGGTGTTAATCACATGGCGATGTGAACCAGATTATTGACTCTAGTGCAAGTGGGAGACTGAAGGAAATAAGCCCTAGAGGCAATAATAAAGATAATAAAGTTGTTATTTTATATTTCCTTATTCAGGATAAAGGTTTATTATTCATGCTATAATTGTATTGATTGGAAACCTTAACACATGTGTGAATACATAAACAAACACCGTGTCCGTAGTGAGCCTCTACTAGACTAGCTCGTTTATCAAAGATGCTTAAGGTTTCATAACCATTGACATGAGTTGTCATTTGATAATGGGATCACATCATTAGGAGAATGATGTGATGGACAAGACCCATCCATTAGCTTAGCATTATGATCGTTCAGTTTTATTGCTATTGCTTTCTTCATGTCAAATACATATTCCTTCGACTATGAGATTATCTAACTCCTGGATACCAGAGGAATGTCTTGTGTGCTATCAAACATCACAACATAACTGGGTGATCACAAAGATGCTCTAAAGGTATCTCCGAAGGTGTCTGTCGAGTTGGCGTAAATCGAGATTGGGATTTGTCACTTTGTGTATGGGAGAGGTATCTCTGGGCCCTCTCGGTAATACACATCACAAGAAGCTTGCAAGCGAAGTGACTAAGGAGTTAGTTGAAATATGATGTATTACGGAACGAGTAAAGAGACTTGCCTGTAACGATATTGAACTAGGTATAGAGATACCGACGATCGAATCTCGGGCAAGTAACATACCGACAGACAAAGGGAATTATGTATGTTGTCATAAAGGTTGAACCGATAAAAGATCTTCGTGGAATAGGTAGGAATCAATATGGGCATCCAGGTCCCGCTATTGGTTATTGAAAGGAGAGGTGTCTCGGTCATGACTACATAACTCCCGAACCCGTAGGGTCGCACGCTTAACGTTCACTGACGCTAGAGTAGTATTGGGATATTTGATGAGTGGTAACAAATGTTGTTCGTAGTCCCGGATGAGATCCCGGATGTCATGAGGAGTCTTAAAATGGTCGAGAGGTAAAGATTTATATATGGGAAGTCATATTTTGGGTTCCGAAAAAAGTGCAGTTTTTCGGTATTGTCCGAGAAGCTTCTAGAAGGTTCAGGGGGATTCCAGAGGGGTCCGGATGTCCACAAGTGGGTCCACCACGACCCAAGGTATAGAATGGGCTGTGGGGTGGTGCCCTGGACTTATTGGGCTAGGCGCACCAAGTCCTCAAAAGCCCATGTGGCTAGGGAAGGGAAAAATGAGTCCTAGTAGGAATAGGATTGGACTTGGAGTCCGAGTCCTCTCCCCCTTAGATGTTCCCTAGGGCTCGCAGGAGCTATTTCCCACGCCCCTCCACCTATATATAGAGGGGAGGGGCAACCCAAGAGGACACACCAAGCCCTTGGCGCCCCTCTCTCTCCCTTTACTCCGTAGTTCCACCGCCTCGTCCCGGTGATGCTTAGTGTAACACTGTCGGTACTCCATCACCATCATCACCACCCTACCATCATGTTGGTTGTGATCCCATCTACTTCGCCTCTCTCGCTTTCTGGATCAAGGAGTAGACGTCATCGAGCCGCACGTGTGCTAAACTCGGAGGTGCCGTCCGTTCGGCACTAGATCAGTTGGATTGTGATCGGATCGCGAAGAGTACGACTACATCAACCACGTTGTTAAACGCTTCTGCTTACGGTCAGTGAAGGTATGTAGACACACTCTCCTCTCTCATTGCTATGCATCTCCATGGATAGATCTTGCATGTGCGTAGAAAGTTTTTGTTTTCCATGCAACTTTTCCCAACACAACGGTCTCGGGGTCTACCGGAGAGAAGAGGGGAAAGAAACAGTAAATACGAGCAACAGATGCCTGACAAGTCAACAGGCAGAGCTAGAGGTGTTCTAACGCGGTGCTACACGATACCCGTGAAGGGGGATAACATCTGGGAATGTTTTCCCGAAGTTTGACATTTTTGGACAAATGAAACAAAGGGGAATGGTTGCATGTTCGCTATGCGAGGGGCATGTAACAGATAAACGAGGAGCGTATTCGGATTCATCATATTTTTCTGAGCAACTTTCATGTATAAAACTTTTTCATCCGAGATACGGATTATTTTATATGATTTTCTAAAGTTTTAACAATATTCTGAAAATATTATTAATTCAAAAATAATGAGTAAATGCTAGGTGCACCCAGATCCGTGTACGCATAAGTGTACCAGAGGGTGACATGTGGGTCCAGGGGGTCCCAGTTGACCAGTTAACATTTGACTGGTCAACAGGGGTGGGTCGCCCTGTCATTGACTTACCTAACAAATTACTGATTTCACTAACTAATCTAGTTCATTAGGTTAATTAAGTTAATTAATCATTTAATTAATTAGTTAGTTAATTTTTTATTAATATCATTATTTATTTATTTTTAACGTTTTTTATCTAACCAGGGGCATGGGCTCCCTGGCGGTTGGCATGGGCTTAGCGGGCGATGGGTTACGAGCGCTGGGACGGGGTGCACCCAGGCGCCCATCACGCGAGGGGGCGAGGCCGGCCGACCGGGGCTGTGCCCGGCAGCGGCGAGGCCACGGCGGGGCGGCACTGGGGCGCAGAGCGAAGGAGCGCAGGGGAGCGAGCCGCGGGCGCGACTAGGCGCCGGCGGGCACCATGGCGGCGGCGGCCGCCGCACAGGAAGCAGCAGGAGTGGGCGAGCGGGAGCGGTAGGCACGGCGGCTAGTAGTGGTAGCAGGCGGCGTGAGGAGCAGCTAGACGGGACAACGGCATCGGGCGGCCAGGGAGCAAGGCCGGCGAGGCCAGCGCATGCGCGGCAGGCGTGGGGCGCGCCTGTGGGAGGCCGGGTGCGACGAACATGGCTGCGGGTTGGGCGCGTCGACGGGGATGACGAGGGATGCAGCGGGCAGTGGCAGCTATAGTAGCATAGCATCAGTAGTAAGTCGCAACGAGGCCACGCATGGGGTCGCGTGCACAGCAGCAGCAACAACGCAGGAGCAGCAACTGCACGTACGCGTATGCGGGTTTCAGGTATAATGGTGACGGCGGCCTACGGCGCCAAAGAGGCCAGGGGAGAGAGGGAGGAGATGCGTGTGCTCACTGGGTGGCACATGATGGCCGATGAGTGGATGAGGAGCAGCAGAGGCGATCGCTGGAGTCGAAGAAGGCGGCGGCGACCCGAGGCAGAGGAGGTGGAGGACGTGGAGGCAGCGGGCGTGCCGGTGGCTTTCGGCCTGAGCTCGCCCACATAGTCGAAGTAGGAGACAAAGGCTGTGCCCCTGGCGAGGTTTCCGGCAGCGGGGAGGGCAGCGGCGACGGCTATACCGGTGAGGCATCCATGGCGAAGCTCGGGAAAGAGGGGGATCTGAGGAGGGGAACGAGTAAGTGGGCGAGAGAGAGAAGGGGGGAGAGAGAGAGAGAGGGAGAGAGAGAGAGAGAGAGCGCGAGAGCGAGGGGAGTGGAGTGGATGAGGGCAGACGAGGGAATCGAGGGGGTGAGGGTGGTCCTTATCACCTCACGGCGCTGGTGCCGAAGAGGTGGTCGGGGCGACCAAGCCCCTGTAGCGGCACAGTCGGGGGAACCGGTCGATCGACCGGGGTGGGGGTTGGGCTGGCTTGGCCGGCCCAGGTGGGCTTGGTCCAGGGGGGTCACGGGAAATTTTCCTTTTCTTTTGCCCTTTTCCTTTTTCATTTGTTTTATTTTTTGTTTTCTTTTAACTTTTAATTTATTAGAGTTTTATAAAATGTAGAATTCGTTCCTAAAATTAGCGATGTAAATTAAAGCTCTACCATAAAAAGCTTGGCACCTAAATAAAATAGTTTATAATTTTATAAATTAGAAAAGGCATTTACTTAGTTGTGAAAGCCACCATTCTAATTATTTTTCAGCACTTAAACATTTTATAAAAAATTAGTTTCTTCGCCAATAATGCTTATGAATTATTTTCCACAGTTTGCACATCTTAGTTTTGACATCTGAGAACTTTTATTTTTGACTTTAAATTTAAATTTGAATTTGAATCGGTTTTGAATCAAGGTTATTTCTTTCAACATTAAAAGCGATGACCTGGCATCATTAACAGGGAATTACTGTTGCTTAATTATCTGGCTGTTACACGGAACTTCATGAGATGCGTTAGTATGATAAATAGCAAAGCATTCAATTAGGTACTGTCAAGTCAAGATTCATAATTGTTCTCACACAATGCCTACTGTAACCTATCATTTATGCAATTTATATTGACCAATATAAGCCATAGAAACTAGAAAACAAGCAAATTATGCATTGAAAACAGAATCTTTCAAAAACAGAACAGTATGTAATGATCTGAACAAAGACCCTACTTCTGCAACTCTAAAATTTCTGAAAAATTAGGACAATGTAGCTAATTTGTATATCAATCATCTATAAAAAAAAGTCAGATCAAAAGCGCATTCAGTGAATTTTGAAAATTCCTGGACTAAGCATAAAAGTTTCTGTTTTTGCACAGAATCAAGTCAACTATCATTCACACTATCCCAAAGGCTTTACTTGGCACTTTATTGAAACAAAAGCTATAAAACATGACTAATATAGTAGCTTAATCATGTGGATACACAAAAATAGTAGGTAATATTGTTTGGTTGTCTCCCAACAAGTGCTTTTCTTTAATGCTTTTTAGCTAGGCATGATGATTTCAATGATGCTCACGTAAAAGTAAAGAATTGAAACATAATGAGAGTATCATGAATCATAAGTTCCTATATCATAATAATTTTTAGTAGCATCATGAATGGAGTCATCAATATAACCATCACACAAAGAATTCCTTTCATGATCCACAAGCATAGAATTTTTATTACTCTCCACATAAGCAAATTTAGTCTCATTCATAATAGTTGGGGTATCATATGAAACTTGAATACTATAAATTGTTTCCACATTAAAAGAGTAATGTTCAGAAAAAGGGTAATCATAATTATGACAAGTTTTATAAATATAACCATCACTACTTTTATAACATAAGTATCATCACAATAATCATCATAAGTAGCAACTTTGTTCTCATCATAGTTAACAACTTTGTTCTCATCATAGTCAATTGAGACCTCTTTCGGAATAGTGGAATCATTACTAAATAAAGTCATGACCTCTCCAAATCCACTTTTATCATTATAATAAGATTCAACACCCTCCAAGATAGTGGGATAAATATTATCTAAAGTTGACACTCTTCCAAACCCACTTTCATAAATATTCCAATCATCATAAATAGGAAGCATGCAATCATCATAACAAACTTGATCATTCAAAGT
This sequence comes from Triticum aestivum, assembly GCF_018294505.1. Taxonomy (NCBI): domain Eukaryota; kingdom Viridiplantae; phylum Streptophyta; class Magnoliopsida; order Poales; family Poaceae; genus Triticum; species Triticum aestivum. Next base: position 432,452,271 of record NC_057801.1, read on the forward strand.
AGGGGGGGCTAAAAAGATCATCTTCATTAAGCATAGCATCCCCAAGCTTGGGACAAATATTAATTGCAGCAAATAAATTCTCAAACATGTCATTCTCATCAAACATAGCATCCCCAAGCTTGTGGCTTGGCATATCATAAGTATAACCACTCTCATCATTAATAGTATGGATAGCACCAATAGTACAACAATTATTATCATCATAATTTCCCAAGTTGGTGCCAAAAAGATTTTCAAGATTATAAGAGGTATCATTATCTTCCCAGTCATAATCATCGCAACAAGTAATAGGCATAACAAAATCATCATCAATAGTTCTTTCGGACATTGTGCCATAAGACAAAGAAGCAATATCATCATAAAGTGCATCATCTTCCACAACTATTTTTGATTCATTTTCATGAGGCACAATAATAATAGGAGCCATTATTTGGGAGAGATACCTTTCTACCTCTACTCTTTCTTCTTTTCTTCTTCACCACATCATGTGTGGGCTTAATTAATTTTTTCGAGCTTCTTGATGAGATTGGTTGAATAGGGGGCTCCTCTCATCACCTATTTCATTATGAGCGACAATAGGAGGGAAAGTAGAAATCTTTACCCTTTCATTAGTATTCCTTTTACATTCTATTGGTTTTCTCGTCTTTCTATAGTTGGCAATATAAGCATATTCATTGCAATTTACCATGCAAAACATATGTATTTCTTTCAAATTCGTTTCAGCATGGTCTCTGAATATGAATGCTTCAAACCAACCATTTTTATGTGACAATTCTTCACACCCCAAAAATAAACAAAGTTCATTATAAAGTTCAAGGGTGATTAAGTTATTGCAATATTTGGATACGATTCGATCATGAAAAAGCATGCATTGGAAATTAAGGTGACCAGGTCTATTGCAAAGTTCACAAGTAATAGGATAAAGAGAACATAATTTTGTAGCAAATTCATCTATCACTTTGAGCAAAAAAAATTGGTTCTATCATGTTTATGCTTCTTACAAAATCTATCATCCCTATAAGGCATGTCTTCACAAAGTCTTTTCACTCCACAAAAATTGACATGCTTAGAAGAAACATTTTTGTCATGACAAGTGCAATCATCATTAGTATTTTGGATATTTATAGAATTCATACTAACAAAATTGCAAGCATGCTCATCATTTATGCAAAACATTTATTGAACTCTTCTTCTATAAATTGAGAACAATTTTCCGATCCATCATTTTCAAGAAAGACATCATAAAGATGAACAATATGAGACCACCTCAACTCCTTTTTTTGTAGTTTTCTTTTATAAACCAAACTAGTGATAAAACAAGAAACTAAAAGATTCAATTGCAAGATCTAAAGATATACCTTCTCACCTCCCTGACAATGGCGCCAGAAAAGAGCTTGATGTCTACTATGCAACTTTATTCTTGTAGACTCGTGTTGGGCTTCCAAGCGCAGAGTTTTGTAGGACAGTAGCAATTTCCCCTCAAGTGGATGACCTAAGGTTTATCAATCTGTGGGAGGCATAGGATGAAGATGGTCTCTCAAACAACCCCGCAACCAAATAACAAGGAGTCTCTTGTGTCCCTGATACATCTCCATCGTATCTACATTTCCAAACTCTTTTGCCCTTGTTTTGGACTCTAACTTGCATGATTTGAATGGAACTAACCCGGAGTGATGTTGTTTTCAGCAGAATTGCCATGATGTTATTTTTGTGCAGAATAAAAAGTTCTCGGAATGACCTGAAACATCACGGAGATAAGTTGGAATTAATAAAAAATATTGGCGAAAGAATCAAGTGAAGGGGGCCCACACCCTGGCCCCAAGGGTGGGGGGTACGCCCAACCCCCTACGGAATTCCACCCAACCTTGTCGGGCCCCTGGACCTCCACTGACCTCAACTACAACTCCATATATTCACGTTTCGGGAGAAAAAATTGGAGAGAAAGATTCATCGCGTTTTACAATGCGGAGCCGCCGCCAAGCCCTGTTCTTCCTCGGGATGGCAGATTTGGAGTCCGTTCGGGGCTCCAGAGAGGGGAATCCATCGCCATTGTCATCATCAACCATCCTCCATCACCAATTTCATGATGCTCACCGCCGTCCATGAGTAATCCCAGCGTAGGCTTGCTGGACGATGATGGGTTGGATGAGATTTACCATGTAATCGAGTTAGTTTTGTTAGGGTTTGATCCCTAGTATCCACTATGTTCTAAGATTGATGTTGCTATGACTTTGCTATGCTTAATGCCTGTCACTAGGGCCCGAGTGCCATGATTTCGGATCTGAACCCGTTATGTTTTCATGAATATATTTGTGTTCTTGATCCGATATTGCAAGTTATAGTCACCTACTACGTGTTATGATCCGGCAACCCTGTAGTGACAATAGTCGGGACCACTCCCGGTGATGATCGTATTTTGAGGAGTTCATGTATTCACTAAGTGCTAACAATAGGACTCCGCTGCCACAGGAGGGTAGGACAAAAGATGTCATGCAAATTCTTTTCCATAAGCACGCATGACTATATTCGGAATACATGCCTACATTACATTGATGAATTGGAGCTAGTTTTGTGTCACCCTATGTTATAACCGTTGCATGATGAATGACATCCGACATAATTATCCATCATTGATCCATTGCCTACGAGTTTTTTACATATTGATCTTTGCTCCGTTACTTTTATGTTGCCACTGTTACGATTGCTACAAAATTGTTGCTGCTACTTTTGCCACCGTTACCGTTACTTCCATACTACTTTGCTACTAAATACTTTGATGCAGATATTAAGTCTTTTAGGTGTGGTTGAATTGACAACTCAGTTTCTAATGCTTGAGAATATTCTTTGGCTCCCCTTGTGTCGAATCAATAAATTTGGGTTGAATACTCTACCCTCGAAAGCTGTTGCGATCCCCTATACTTGTGGTTTATCAAGACCATTTTCTGGCGCCATTGTCGGGTAGCTCTATTCTTTGAGTCACTTGAGATTTATATCTCTTGATCACTATGAGGAATTTGAAAGATCAAAGAACCAAGATTTTTCCCTCAACTACGAGGGGAGGTAAGGAACTGCCATCTAGCTCTGCACTTGATTCTCCTTCTGTTTTGAGTAAACTTGCGACACCTACACCTGCTATTGATTCCTATACGTCGCATGTTATTGATGATGCCACTTCTGCTACGCATGATACTTGTGATGATACTACTTCTGTGATTGATAATACTGTGCCACTAGGTGAATTTGTTGATGAACAACTAGCTAGGGTTAGAGAGAATGAAATTACTGAAACTGATGATATTATTGAAAATGATGATTATGAATCTCCCCCTAGATATGAATTGCCTGTTGTACCTGCGGGTCATGTTATGAATGAAGAAACTTCTAGAGACTTCTTTGCTTGAAATGATAGAGAGGATCTTAAGAAATTGTTAGCTAAGTTGAACAAAAAATCCTTGAATGCTAGAATGAAATATGATCCCACTTTTGCTACTTCACATATCTTTGTTACTGATAAGGATTATGAATTCTCTGTCAATCCTGAGAGTTAATTACTTTGGTTGAATCTGATCCTTTTCATGGTTATGAATCTGAAACTGTTGTGGCACATCTTACTAAATTAAATGATATAGCCACCCTATTTACTCATGAGGAAAAAATCGCTATTACTATATTCTCAAATTGTTTCATTTCTCATTAAAGGGTGATGCTAAGATATGGTTTAACTCTCTTGCTCCTGGTTGTGTGCGTAGTCCCCAGGATATGATTTACTACTTCTCTCGGAAATATTTCCCTGCTCATATGAAACAAGCCGCTTTGAAGGAAATATTTAATTTTGTGCAAATTGAAGAAGAGAGTCTCCCACAAGCTTGGGAGAGGCTTCTCCAATTACTTAATGCTTTGCCTGATCATCCTCGCAAGAAAAATGAAATACTTGATATCTTTTATAATGGACTAAGTGATGCCTCCAGAGACCACCTGGATAGTTGTGCTGGTTGTGTTTTCAGGGAAAGAACTGTTGAGCAAGCAGAATTGTTATTAAATAATATATTGAGTAATGATAATGATTGCGCACTTCCTGAACCAACTCCGAAGAAAAGGGGTATTCTATTTCTTAGTCCTAAAGATATGCAAGAGGCAAAGAAATCTATGAAAGAAAAAGGTATTAAAGCTAAAGATGTTAAAAATTTACCACCTATTGAAGAAACATGGTCTTGATAACCCAACACAGGTAGTAGAGGTAAACTCTCTTCGTAGATTTGATGAAGGTGATATTCCTCATAATATGTCTGCTAGACAATGCTTGGATGAGTTTGATAATTTTATTGTTAAACAAGAGAACTTCAATGCTTATATTAGTAGACAATTGAAACTTAATGCTTACATGCTTGACCACTTGGGTGATTATATGAGTAGAACTGTTAATGACCTTAAGCTTATTAGTAAACATGCTTCCATGGTTACAAATCAAGTAGAACAAGTACTTAAAGATCAGGATGATTTGCTTAATGAGTTGAATAGTAAGAATAATGATAATGTTATTAGGGTTATGACTAGAGGTGGTAAAATGACCCAGGAACCTTTGTATCCTGAGGGTCATCCTAAGAGAGTTGGGAAAGATTCTCAAAGAATTAATACTGATGCACCTAGTCCTAGTAATAAAAACAAAAAGAAAACTGATAGGACTTTGCATGCTAGTGAACCTGCTATAGACACAGCTGAGAATCCCAATGATATTTCTATTTCCGATGCTGAGACACAACCTAGTGATGAACATGAATCTAGTGATAATGTTACTAATGATTTTCATGTTGATGCTCAACCTAGTAATGATAATGATGTAGAGATTGAACCTGTTTTTGATCTTGATAACCCACAATCAAAGAATCAACGTTATGATAAGAGAGACTTTGTTGCTAGGAAGCATGCTAAAGAAAGGGAACCATGGGTTCAGAAACCCATGCCCTTTCCTCCTAAGCCATCCAAGAAAAAGGATGATGAGACTTTGAGCACTTTGCTAAAATGATTAGACCTATCTTTTTGCGTATGTGTTTGACTGATATGCTTAAAATGCCTCCTTATGCTAAGTATATGAAAGATATTGTTACTAATAAAAGAAAGAAACTGGAAGCTGAAATTTCCACCATGCTTGCTAATTATACTTTTAAGGGTGGAATACCAAAGAAACTTGGAGATCCGGGAGTACCAACTATACCATGCTCCATTAAAAGAAACTATGTTAAAACTGCTTTATGTGATCTTGGAGCCGGTGTTAGTGTTATGCCTTTCCCTTTATATGGTAGACTTGAATTGAATAAGTTGACACCTACTGAAATTTCTTTGCAAATGGCTGATAAATCCACTTCTATACCCATTGGTATTTGTGAGGATGTGCCTGTCGTGGTTGCAAATGTTACTATCTTAACGGACTTTGTTATTCTTGATATTCCCGAGGACGACAGTATGTCGATTATCCTTGGTAGACCCGTTTTGAATACTGCAGGGGCTGTTATTGATTGCCACAAAGGCAATGTCACTTTTCATGTTAATGGTAATGAGCATATGGTACACTTTCCGAAGAAACAACCTCAAGTTCATAGTATCAATTCTGTCAAAAAAATTCAACTATTACTATTGGAGGTTTTGAATTCCCTCTTCCTACTATCAAAAAGAAGTATGATATTCTAGTTGTTGGGGAAATGCATATCCCTATTGAGGTAACCTAGTGTTATTCGAAAGTTCTACGGTTTCATGTCATTCGGAAGAAGTTTGTTAATAAGACTTGATCAACCTTGTTAATGGATTCATTTTGATGAGCATGAGATGGATGAATTTAGAAAGCACAACTCTCTGTACCTATCTTTTACTTTCTGTTAATTAGATTAAATAAAGCAAAAATAATATTCTCTGTCTATTTTCTGAATTATCCATGCAATAAAAAATGTCCCAAAAATAAAAGTTCTCCAAATGCCTTGAAATTTAGTATGATTATTATAGAACATTTAAGAATTTATGGTGCTAAACACACACCAGGGGCCTCACCGGTGGGCCACAAGGGTGGAGGGTGCGCCCACCCCCTAGGGTGCACCCGCTATCCTTGTGGGCCCCACGTGGCCCCCTCCACATATTCCAGCACCCATACACTCTTTATTCCTCCAGAAAAAATCACTCCATAGCTCAAACTTGTGTTCTTTCTCATCTTTCTGCCATTTTTGATCTCCTTGCTCAAAGCACCATTCATGAAACTGCTTTGGGGGATTGTTCTTCGGTATGTGACTCCTCCAATGGTCCAATTAGTTTTTGTTCTAGTGCTTTATTCATTGCAATTTTTTTGCTGCTGTGGTGACCCTGTTCTTGAGCTTGCATGTCAAATTTATATGGTCCAAAGTAGTTTTGATGCATGATATAGCCTCTAGGCACTTGTAGGAGTAGTTGCTATCAATTTTGTTGAGTTTGGTTCAATTTTATTTTGAGTCATTAAAATTTCAGAAATTTTCAGAGGAAGAAAATGATGAGGAGATTGTTGAGAGGTTCCTCGAGCCAGGGTTCAAAGGAAAAAGAAAATGAGGAGAAGGAAAAGCCCAAGTATAATCTTCGTCGCGCGGCGGAGATTTGGCCGTGTGAATGGCCATGTGATGCGTTCTTACAAGCAGCTGGGATTTACGATGATTTCAGGAATGCAGGCATCACCGACTTCCTCCTTGACTAGTGTGATCAATATCTCCTACTCACTAATACTTTCGTGCAAAATTTTCATTTTCATGCTAGGAGATCACCACCCATGGTAGATTTTCACTTATATGATGAGTATAAAGAAATGACGCTTTATGACTTTTGTGAGGTTTGTAAATTACCTTAGCATCGAGGAACCACGTCCTAGTGATGTGGAAAGTTTTATTCATGAAATCACCATAGGGGAAAACAGAGGAGTGTCGGGAGCAAGGGTGGCTAGTATTCATTTCCCTATTTTACACTATTACTCATTATTTGCTGGGAGATGTTTAATTGGTCGTGGGGAGAGTGGAGGCCTTAGTGCCCCTGACCTCGCCATTTTGCGCCACGCCTTACACAGAGATAGAACTTATAGTTTGGGTGCTATGGTCGCTAAACAGTTGAGTTTAAACCGTACAAAGGGTCCCATTTTTGTAGGTATCTTCGTCTCCCGCCTTGCTAGACACTTTGAGATACCCATTAGGCACTATGAAAAAGAGGAGAAATTGCTACCCACTATACATTTAGATTATGACAGCATGGTAGCGCATAAGTTTATTCGCCATGATGATGAGAAGATACTTATTTATAACCTAGTATTTAGCGAGGCCACCTTTTAGATTATTACCTTGCCTGCACCTATTTTGTTCGATATTCATTCAGGTAGGTACTTCAATTTTTCTCGCGGATATTCATGCATACTAGGAGGGGACACGATCCCCACCTCCTGAGCCAGAGCCATCACCTGATCCATATCATGAGTCTATTTATCAGTGGGAGCCGCAGGAGCTTGCTAACCAGTGGAACCCCCAGGGTCCTCCTCAGTACACCGGAGAGGGCTATTTTGATCCATGGGCGTAGACCAACTTAGGCCAAAAGCCTAAGCTTGGGGGAGCACGTATTTCTCACCGACATTACATTCATGTTCACACACTCATTCTAGTTGTCAGTGTTCATACTTTTTCATTGTACTATCCATGTTAGTTTATTTTCTTTTTATCGCTCTCTTCTTGTGTCTTTGAAAAACCTTAAGAAAAACCAAAAAAAATAGTTGTAGTAAGTTAACTTTCTACGCATGCTTAGTAGTAATATTAAAAGAAAACCCAAAAGGATTTCTTGTTCTTCTTTTGTTTGTTGGGAGTTTTCTCGTGTAAATAGTTTTTCTCGTTCTTGTTTCTCTTTCTCCAGAAAACAAAACTCCAAAAATATTTCAGTTGTTTCTTTGAAATTCTTTTCTTTTCTTTGGGGGTCGAGAGGAGAAGACCACGATGAAAATATCGAGTGCCTCTCATATGCATTATTGTTGATCTAACAAAGAGCCCATATTACCTTGTCTTCTCCTTTGAATAATTTTTTGCAGATTCCAGCTTATTCCAATGCACATGCACTATGCAAGTGAAAGGCAATAATGACGATATATGATAAAATGATTGAGATGAGGAAAAGCTGGTATGAACTCGACCTATCTTGTTTTTGTAAATATGATTAGTTCGTCGTTCCTGATTCAGCCTATTATGAATGAAACATGTTTGCAATGACAATTAAAGATTATAGTTACTCATGCCATGCTTAACTATCTAGGGGCTTATAATGGTTTATCTTGCGTACCAACATGAAAATTAAAATGGTTGTGATGTAGTATGATAGGATGGTACCCTCCTTTGAATGATTCGAGTGGCATGACTTGGCACATGTTCATGCATGTAGCTGAAACAAAATCAACATAGCCTCTATGATATTTATGTTCATGGTGATTTATATCCTTCTCATGATTGCACTCAATGTTGGTTAATCTCATTGCATGTTTATGGCTGTTGTTGCTCTCTAGTTGGTTGTTTCCCAGTCTTTTTCTAGCCTTCACTTGTACTAAGCGGGAATACTGCTTGTGCATCCACTTCCATAAACCCAAAGTTGTTCCATATGAGTCCACCATACCTTCCTATATGCGGTATTTATCTTCCGTTCCAAGTAAATTTGCAAGTGCCAAACTCTAATCCTTCAAATGAAATTCTGTTTTGTATGCTCGAATCGCTCATGTATCAAATAGGGTTGTCAATATTTTCCATGTGGGTTATTCTCATGATGAGTGGACTCCGCTCATCATTCACGAGAAAATGGCTAGTAAACGAGATGCCCGGTCCCATGCTCAAATCAAATCAAAATAATTGCAAACAAAACTCCCCCAGGACTATTATTAGTTAGATGGTACTCGTTGTTTCAGACCAACCGTGGAGTGTGCTTGTTGGTGGTGGGGGAGTATAAACTTTACCATTCTATTTGGGAACCGCCTATAATGTATGTAGCATGGAAGATACCGAGATCTCTTGGTTGTTACGTTGACAATGAAAGCATGCCACTCAAAATATTACTTATCTCTGTTTTAAAAACTCGAGCTCTGGTACCTTTGCAAATCCCTGCTTCCCTCTGCGAAGGGCCTATCTATTTACTTTTATTGTTGAGTCATCATCCTCTTATAAAAAGCACCAATTAGAGAGCATCACTGTCATTTGTATGCATTGTTATTAATTTATATTGACTATGACTGTGACTGGATCTCTTTTACCATGAATTACAATGTCTAGTCAGTCCTTGATCTTCAGGGGTGCTCTGCATTTATGTTTTGCGGTCTCAAAAAGGGCTAGCGAGATACCATCTTGTTATATCATATCATGATTGTTTTGAGAAAGTGTTGTCATCCAAGATTTATTATTATTACTTGCTAGTTGATTATGTCATTGATATGAGTAAATGTGAGATCTAAATGTTATAGTGAATATGGTTAGTTCATGATCTTTCCTGAAAGCTTGAATGCTGGCTTTACATATTTGCAACAACAAGATCAAACAGAGTCTATAAAAGTTTTTCTTTATCACTTTCAGTTTGTCAACTGAATTACTTGAGGACAAGCAATGGATTAAGCTTGGGGGAGTTGATACATATCTATCGTATCTACTTTTCTAAACTCTTTTGCCCTTGTTTTGGACTCTAACTTGCATGATTTGAATGGAACTAACTCGGACTAATGCTGTTTTCAACAGAATTGCCATGGTGTTATTTTTGTGCAGAATAAAAAGTTCTCGGAATGACCTGAAACTTCATGGAGATAAGTTTTGGAATTGATAAAAAATATTAGCAAAATAATCAAGTGAAGGGGCCCACACCCTGGCCACAAGGGTGGGGGCGCGCCCACCCCCCGGGTAACGCCAATCGACCTTGTGGGCCCCTTGGACCTCCACCGACCTCAACTCCAACTCCATATATTCACGTTCGGGGAGAAAAAATTGGAGAGAAGGATTCATCGCGTTTTATGATACGGAGCCGCCGCCAAGCCCTGTGCTTCCTCGGGAGGGCAGATTTGGAGTCCATTTGGGGCTCCGGAGAGGGGAGTCCGTCGTCATCGTCATCATCAACCACCCTCCATCACCAATTTCATGATGCTCACCTCCATGCGTGAGTAATCCCATCGTAGGCTAGCTGGACGGTGATGGGTTGGATGAGATTTACCATGTAATCGAGTTAGTTTTGTTAGGGTTTGATCCCTAGTATCCACTATGTTCTAAGATTGATGTTGCTATGACTTTTTTATGCTTAATGCTTGTCACTAGAGCCCGAGTACCATGATTTAGGATCTGAACCCTTTATGTTTTCATGAATATATTTGTGTTGTTGATCCGATATTGCAAGTTATAGCCACCTACTATGTGTTATGATCCGGCAATCCCGTAGTGACAATAGTCGGGATCACTCCCGGTGATGATCGTAGTTTGAGGAGTTCATGTATTCACTAAGTGCTAATGCTTTGGTCCGGTACTCTATTAAAAGGAGGCCTTAATATCCCTTAGTTTCCAATAAGACCCCGCTGCCACGGGAGGGTAGGACAAAAGATGTCATGCAAGTTCTTTTCCATAAGCACGTATGACTATGAAATACATGCCTACATTGTATTGATGAACTGGAGCTAGTTCTGTGTCAACCTCTATTATAACCGTTGCATGATGAATGCCATCCGGCATAATTATCCATCATTGATCCATTTCCTATGAGTTTTTTACGTATTGATCTTTGCTCTGTTACTTTTCCGTTGCCACTGTTACGATTGCTACAAAACTGCTACTGCTACTTTTGCCACCGTGACCGTTACTTCCATACTACTTTGCTACTAAATACTTTATTGCAGATATTAATGAAGGAAATATGCCCTAAGGCAATAATAAAGTTGTTATTTATATTTCCTTATATCATGATAAATGTTTATTATTCATGCTAGAATTGTATTAACCGGAAACTTAGTACATGTGTGAATACATAGACAAAACAAAGTGTCCCTGGTATGCCTCTGCTTGACTAGCTCGTTAATTAAAGATGGTTATGTTTCTTGACCATAGACATGTGTTGTCATTTGATGAACGGGATCACATCATTAGAGAATGATGTGATGGACAAGACCCATCTGTTAGCTTAGCATAATGATCGATAAGTTTTATTACTATTGAATTCTTCATGACTTATACATGTTCCTCTGACTATGAGATTATGCAACTCCCAAATACTGGAGGAACACGAAATGTGCTATCAAACATCACAACATAACTGGGTGATTATAAAGATGCTCTATAGGTCTCTCCGAAGGTGTTTGTTGGGTTGGCATAGATCAAGATTAGGATTTGTCAATCCGTGTATTGGAGAGGTATCTCTATGCCCTCTCAATAATGCTCATCACTATAAGCCTTGTAAGCAATGTGATTAATGAGTTAGTTGTAGGATGAAGCATTACGGAACGAGTAAAGAGACTTGCCGGTTACGAGATTTAACTAGGTATGAAGATACCGACGATCGAATCTCGGGCAAGTAACATACTAATGACAAAGGGAACAACGTATGTTGTTGTGCGGTTTGACCGATAAAGATCTTCGTAGAATATGTAGGAGCCAATATGAGCATCTAGGTTCCACTAGTGGTTATTGATCGGAGATGTGTCTCGATCATGTCTACATAGTTCTCAAACCCATAGGGTTCGCACGCTTAACGTTCGATGACGGTTTGTATATGAGTTATGTGTTTTGGTGACTGAAGTTTGTTCGGAGTCCCAGATGAGATCACGGACATGACGAGGAGTCTCGAAATGGTCGAGAGGTAAAGATTGATATATTGGAAGGTGGTATTTGGACACCGGAAGGGTTCCGAAGTGTATCGGGTACAAACCGGAGTACCGGAAGGGTTACCGGAACCCCCCCCCCCCCCCGGTGGAAGATATGGGCCATATGGGCCATGGGAGGGAGGATAACCAGTCCACAAGGGGATGGTGCGCCCCCCACAAGGGAGGAGGCCGGATTGGACTAGGGAAAGGGGGCGCCACCCCTCTTTCCTTCTCCTACTCCCTCTCCTCCCCCCTTTCCACCTCCGTAAGAAGGGAAAAAAAGAGGGGCCGGATCCTACTAGGAGTGGAGTCCTAGTAGGACTCCCCCCTCCCTTGGCGCGCCCCTGGTGGCCGGCCTCCTCCTCCCTCCTTTATATACGGGGGCAGGGGGCATAACATTGTCTTAGCCATGTGTGTTCCCCCCTCCACCGTTTACTCCTCTGATAGTATCATCGTAGTGCTTAGGCAAAGCCATGCGCGGATCAAATCATCAACACCGTCATCACACTATCGTGCTGATGAAATCTCCCTCGACCCTCTACTGGATCAAGAGTTCGAGGGACGTCATCGAGCTGAAGTGTGCTGAATTCGGAGGTGTCGTACGTTCAGTGCTAGATCGATTGGATCGTGAAGACATTCGACTACATCAACCGCGTTAACATAACACTTCCGCTTTCAGTCTACGAGGGTACATGGACACACTCTCCCCCTCTCGTTGCTATGCATCTCCTAGATAGATCTTGTGTGATTGTAGGAATTTTTTTGAAATTGCATGCTACGTTCCCCAACAATTAAGTCTTTCATGTGTGGTTGAATTGGCAACTCAGCTGCTAATACTTGAGAATATTCTTTGGCTCCCCTTATGTCGAATCAATAAATTTGGGTTGAATACTCTACCCTCGAAAACTGTTGTGATCCCCTATACTTGTGGGTTATCAGTCCCCAACACACCCAATACAATGGAAAATTGTATAGGTGCACTAGTTCGGCAAAGTGATGGTGATAAAAGTGTAATATGGATGATAGAAATATATTTTGTAATATGAATAAATAAAAACAGCAAAGTAGCAAACAATAAAAGTGAGCACAAATGGTATTGCAATGCTTGAAAATGAGGCCTAGGGTCCGTACTTTCGCTAGTGCAATCTCTCAACAATGCTAATCTAATTGGATCATATAACCATCCCTCAAAGTGCGATGAAGAATCAGTCCAAAGTTCTTATCTAGCGGAGAACATAAGAAGAAATTGTTTGTAGCTATTCTTTCTGATCGATCTATCCAAGAGTTCGTACTAAAATAACATGAAGTTATTCTTTCCGATCGATCTTTCAAGAGTTCGTACTAAAATAACACCAAGTTATTCTTTCCGATTGATCTATCAAGAATTCATACTAAAATAACACCAAAGCAAATTTAGATTCATAATACTCAATCACACACAATGAACCTCAAAGAGTGCCCCAAGATTTCTACCGTAGAAAGTAGGATGAAAACGTGCATCGACCCCTATGCATAGATTACTCCAATGTCACCTCAGGAATCCACGAGTTGAGTGCAAAAACATATATCAAATGAATCAATATAATACCCTATTGTCACCAAGGGTATTCATATGCAAGACATATATCAAATGCTCTGCAATCCATAAAAATATTCAATTCGATAAGAACGAAATCTCAAAGGGAAAACTCAATTCATGACAACAAGATAGAGAGAGAGAAACACCATATGATCCAACTATATTAACAAAGCCCGCAATACATCAAGATCGTGCCATCTCAAGAACACGAGAGAGAGAGAGAGAGAGATTAAACACATAGCTACTGGTACAAACCCTCAGCCCCGAGGGTGGACTGCTCCCTCCTCATCATGGTGGGCGTAGGGATGTTGAAGATGGCCTCCGGTGATGATTTCCCCCTCTGACAGGGTGCTGGAACAGGGTCCAGATTGGTTTTTTGTGGATACAGAGGCTTGTGGCGGCGGAACTTCGATCTAGGGTTATTTTTGATGGTTTCTATATTTATAGGACTTTTAAGCATTGGAATCACGCGAAGATGGGCCACAAGACACCAGGGCACTCCTGGGAGGCTAGCGCGCCCCGGTGGGTTGTGCCCACCTCGTGGCTCTTCTGTCCCCCCCCCCCCCATGAAGCTTCTAGTACCTCTTTTCTTCCCAAAAAATCATCAAAAAGTTTCGCTGCATTTGAAGAACGTTGGTTTCTGCACAAAAACCAACACCAGGTAGTTCTGCTGAAAACAGCGTCAGTCCGGGTTAGTTCCATGCAAATCATACCAAAACCATATAAAATTGTTGTAACATGGCATGAATACTTCATAAATTATAGATACGTTGGAGACGTATGAGTAACGCCATTTTTTATTTCAAAGGTAACACCATTAGTTGATGAATCATTGTGGTTGTGGAAGATGCATCTTGTAACGTCCATCAACTGACTTGTTATTGGTCTGACTGATGTCTTGAGACTGAATGAGGAGCATTGTTCCACTGACGGATCCTTCTTGACTGAAGAATAATGTGTGATTGGTAGTACCACTTCAATTGGTTACGACTCTTCTTTATTGCAGCTAACTAGACCATAGCGTCTATGAGCCTAGGAGTTGGGTCATGTGTCATTACGGGCCTACTCCATAAGGCTTTCCTTTGTCATGTAGTATTGTGACATGCAATCCTCAAATATTTTATAGCTATAATAAGGATGGGCTACAAAAATTAAATTTACAGCCACAATTTTTTTGCGAGATCAATAGTAGTGTATTTCATTATGGTAGGCCTACAATCCCTCGGCAAGAGTTCCTCAACACAGGGGGTTCCTCTTTCGAGTGTGGCTCGCTCAAAGCGACTATAGCTTACTAGACAATTTGCAACACTATTATGAGACCTATGTAGTTTCTGTGGAATAAACACTCTATCAATTATTAAGGACTTAATCTCGGCTACTGAGTGAACATAAGCCTAATGATCTAAACTAGAATCGGAAATACAAGAAAGGGCAGTCGACGAATCAAACTGAACCATGACCGTTAGCTCCGTATGTTGACGAGCAAGCACCAAACCGATCATAATAGCATGGCTCCCCGCCTCCGGTGCGTCGTTATAATCGAACAGATAGCGGTATGCAGCAAAGATGACCGAGCTGTCGTGTATCTGTAGAATCATCCTAGCTGCCGCCGTACCATCCTCCTCACGAAATGACCCATACACCAAGAGTGTCGCGCAGCTTCATGGGGGTGCAGGCCACGGAAGTACCCGGGTCGGTGGGTGATGCTTCGAACGCTCTTCATTGTCCATCACTGACATCTTTATCTTTCCTTTTAGCATATCTTCTCTAGAGTATTTTTGATCTAGCTATAACTCATAGGAAATCCCCACATGCAGCCACAGGCGTGGCCTCCTTTCCATGAGCGATATAAAAAACCGGGCCTGCCAAACTCTCCATACCAACATAATGAGCATATCTCAGCAACTCGATAGTAGCAGCAGAAACAACCAATCATTCCCAGATTCCACCACCTCCTCTTTGCGTGGCACATGCTAGAACTTGGCCATGTCATCCCATAGCGCGGCCGTATGCATGCAACTAGTGCATGGTGTGACCCTTCCTCTTCCCTTCCGCAGATGGGACAAGTAGCCCACGTGGGCATGTGATGTCGTACTTTATTTTTTGCTGTTGGTAAATAGCTCCTGACTCCACCTTCCACGCCCAAATTTTAATCTTTTGTGGGACCTTCGCTTGCCATATAAACTTCCATAGCAGCCTCTCTCTCCCTCCGGATGCGCACTAGTCACACCCTCTGCAAACTCATCATCATGTTGTAGTGTCGCCAGCCGATACGCACTACGTACAATAGACAACCCCGGCCGTCGCGGGTGCCAAGCCAAAAAATCGTCTCGCGCTACGGCGAGGTTCTGATTTTAAGTATCTGTATAACATCCATAGGTCAGAAAAACTCCTCAAGTTGTTCTTTCATCCAAGCACCATTCTCATTTATAAAATCAGGCCCACGATTATATCTGCAATTCCTGTTTTGTGTAATTGGCCAGAGAATCGAGAGAGCTTATGTGCAAGGCTGTTTTTTTTTGAGCCGAGACAGTAGAACAATTGTTCTACGATATTTTCATTAATAAATATTTACAAAAGAACAAACAATACAAAACTAGCCCACACCAGTTCGGGGGAATAAATTCATGATCAAGTTATAGGTGATGTTCTATCCAACTAGTATGTTGCTCCGCTCTACTCTGCTTTGCCCTGAGTTGAAATGCCCAGAGTCCTTCTTTAAGGTAGTGTTTCCAAGTGTTCAAATGTGGAGCAGCCGATCTGAAAATCTTGTCATTCCTGACTGACCATATACTCCAACAGCCCATTACCACAATGTCTAGTGCAATTTCCTGAGGAAGATGCCCTACCGTCAGCAGGATCTCATCATAAGTAGAAATGCCTCTGTGTTTATTGGGGGTTAGATGATCCCAGCAAAGGAGAGAGAAAGGATAGTTTCAGAAGAGATGGACAAGAGTTTCCTCAGTACCCTCTAAGCATAGGGCACAGTTATAATCTTGTAAGAACATGCTTTTCCTGTGCAATAGATTCCTGGTGTTGAGTCTGTCCTGTAGCAAAAGCCATTAGATGATCTTGTGCATCAATCTACATGCAATACTCCAAAGATTTTTGAAGATGATGTGAGCTGAGCTGTTTCCCATGAGCAGTTGATACATTTTCCTTGAGGAGTACTGAGGAGAAGACCAAGAATATGTCCATTGATCCTTATTTTCAGTTGCCACTCTGTTGTTAATCATCTGTAGCACCATATTTAATTGGGTATAAGCTTCATAGGAGAGTGGTCTATGGAATAAATGGTTGATGTCCTCCTATGTCTGTAAATTGATCATGAGTGAAGTGCATCCTAGGTCCTTGAACTATTTTTAAGGTGTCACATAGGTCCTTAAACTATGAAAAGTGCCATATAGGTCCTCAGAAATCCTTGAAGTGTAATAAGTGTGTATATATGTGACACCTCTGAAATAGTTCAAGGACCTACGTGACACCTTCGAAATAGTTTGAGGACCAGAATGGCACACATATTGCACCTTGAGGACCTAGATGACGACTTTCATAGTTCGAGGACCTATGTGACACCTCTGAAATAGTTCGAGGACCTATGATGCACTTCACTCATTGATCATTGTAATGTCTTTGTCCAGTGTAAATGAATAAAGCTGCAGTATCTACATGATTGAAGCCACATTATAGATATACAACTCCAAACTTGCATATCTACATGATTGAAGCACCAGACTGTAGAACAATCATTGTACGATAATTTTCATTAGTATATACTTGGTTATCTAAGATATGCACATATTTTACTAGTAAAATTATTTTACTATGTAATGTATACATATAGAATGACATTTTGGATCTCGGCCTTCATAGAGGCCAAATTTTTGAAAAAAACATTATACAAGTAAACAAGGATGTGAGGTGTATGTGTCTGGAATTTCAGAATAAAATACAATGAAGCGGCAACCTGTATAAAAAGACAAATTCATGGTAGTATCATGCATTTAAAAGCCTCTTTTTTTGCACAACCCTCATCTCAACGTATTTAATCCTGAAAATTTACACACTTATGTATTATGCCATCATGTATGCCGGTATTTTTTCAGAATTTTTTAAAATGTAAAAATATGAACTTTAATGAATTTTGCATTTTGCGTTTAGAGGCTTTCATGAAGCTCGGCCTCCAAAAGCAATTTCAGTTTCAAATGTCAACTATTAATACTTTTTCTGATGGTCTGACGGCATGTGCACTACACGTTTTTTCCTGTACCAAGATGGATCGGGTTTCACTATCATCTATTATCATCAGAGATGACGGCATGCGCACTAGTGTCAATTCACAAACTGGAGCTAAATTTTCTTTCACAAACTAGTGCTGAGGAGATCGTGTTATTATACATAAAATATATCTGACGCGCAATTACGTGTCCCATCATTGCTTGTGCATCTTCCGTTTGTTGAGAAAGTTCCAGAGAACTCTAAGAACAATTGAACACACGTGAGCAGAGTCCCGTGCAACGTGGAAGTGATCCAGCAAGCGGAGTCACCGCTAACTTTTTGCAACCATGCTGCTAGCGCCACGCGTGCCGGCAGTCGCACCACCCGTTCCCAACGCAACGACGTTATATATATGCCCGAGATGCGAGAGACCGACCACATCACAACGATTAGCAAGCGGAGTAGCGGACCATCAATTTCTAGCGCATCGATCCATCCATCAAACTTCGAACACAAGCATTCTATCTGACAGCTCTAGCGGAGGCTGGTTCAGTAACAACAATGGCGTTCGTGCCGATCTGCGTGCAGTGCGGGACAAGAAGCAACCCGTGCCGGTGCAAGGTGGTCGGCCCGACGCTGGGATTCGTGGCGCTCGTCGTGGCCGGGGTGGTGGAGTGGCCGCTGGGCGCCGCCGTGTACCTTTTCCGCCACCGCAAGGGCCGCCGCATCATGGGTCACCCGGCCAGGGTCGTGTACCCTCGCGTCACCGGCGCAATCCCCATCTAATCGACCGCAGCATCTTCCTCTTCGGTGGTGATCTGTCACGAGGTACCGCCGTTGGCTTGTCAAGCTGTGTCATGTAATCTGGGAGGTTCGTCTCTCCGACTCTCAGCGTGTGTTTAATAAAGCGGGGTTTTTGTTGTCGCAGTATTTGCAAGGCTTCGCCGTGGCTGTACCTACTATTTGTTCGTCGATGTGAAGTAGAGTAGCTGTTTTGGTCACCCCGAGTGCTGTGTAATAGTATCGATCAACTTGACTCCTCTTTTCGGAAAATGCTCTTTATGTAATGCTCCCTCCGATCTTCTCTTTTCTGAAAAATGCTTCTTATGTAATGTCTTTTTTTAGAAAAAAAACTCCATCATGTATTAATCAACTTAAAATGTCCGTACAATCATTTATTACAAACTCCGCCACACAGGGCGGAACAGAATGAAAAAGAAAATCATCAGATCTATTATCAAAACTAAACTTATCTCGGGAGCCACCAAATTTGCCCTGTTGATCTTTGAAATATGCAAATTCAACAGCATCTTTGAGATATTTACAACATCCTCCTTTAAATCAACAAGGGATGACATGTTCATACAATTTCTTCCAAGCACAAAGGGCACAACGGAGCAATCAATTTTTAAAATAACAGATACGTCTAGTGTCATTTCAATATACAGGCCCGGCAGGGACGCTCTAAGTTTCGCTTCCTGACACTATTTTTAAAATGACGAATACGTCTAGTGTCATTCCAATATACAGGCCCGACAGAAACGCTCTAAGTTTCGCTTTCTGACACTATAGCAACCTCTTATATAATCGGTATTAATCTTGTAGACCTATGAGGTGGGGGCTGCCAATGAATAACCTTCCTCTCAATATTAATGGTCGGCTGAAATTCCACCTCTGCTTAGCTTTACTTTACCTTTATTGCACATCTTCACATGCAATTTAGCATGACAAGATGAGAAAGATGCTCAATAAAGTTTTACGAAGCTCATTAAGTCTAAGATGGATTCCGTTTCCTTACCAAAGATCAAACCATTTCTCAGATGCTAAACTCTTCGGAACATGAAAATAGTTTGCTCGTGCAGACGAATTTAATTGATCCAATAAAATAAGAACCATTCCGGTCAATAGTTGAAAATCTCTTCATGCGGTAAATTCCACACTTCCTTCAGTGCCATATGAAATGCACGAGCCTTGGGATAACTCACCAACGTGTGGAAAGTACATTCATTTCCAGTACCATAGATTGAGCATGTACCTAGAATAGTTTGATGATGTTTGACCCTGTTGACTTGAACCGCCAGACTATTAAAAGCAGCTCTTCAGTCAAAAATTCTAATTTTTCAAGGAACATTAGCATTTCAAATATATTGCAGAGACTTCTATCCCCATTTATGACATCATTAGAATTGCCTAAATTGATTGATCCAGAGCCAGTCTATATGCATTCTTCATAAAAAATAAACCATTATTTTCATAGTGTCAAGCAATAAAATCTCCCTCACTCATTCTAAGAGTGTGTAACTTTAGGATCTTCACTGCATCATGGATAAGAAATAGATGTTTTTTATCCTATCCCCTAGTCTCAGTCAAAAATAAGTGTCATGGTTTTAGTTTAAATATAAATTAAATTCATGAATCCTCTCCGATCCGAAGTAGATGTCGTGAAGTATTATTCAAACTAGTCATCATCGTCACCACCTCGGCGATGTCGAGGAAAAAACACTTGCAAAAGAGACAAATAGGTCTCCATTCCTCTAGCCGCCGTCAAAGGTAAGATTGGGAAGAGAAAGGGGACAGAGGCGACGGTATGCAGGGAAGTTATGGCATCATCTCTGTCTCGGGAAGCATTCTATCAGGCGAAATAGAATCTCATATGAGGGATACATTTCCTACCAATTCCTATCCAACATCTCATATGAGTGATACATTTCATACCAATTCCTATTCGACATCTTTAGCATAGAGCATCTATTGCCGGACATAGCAAATATGACATTTTAAACGTTCGCGGACGTGCCCGGTCAGTGATCAGGCATGTTCGTTTTGAGCCCCTATTTGTCCGTTCGCGCAGCCACCATTTTTATTTTTCTCCTCATATGCCTGGTCACTTGCACGTGATTGACGAAGATGAAGAAAAAAAATAAAAAATAAAAAAATAAGAGAAAAAGTGGTCCGCAGTGGGGCCACGTCCGCCCGGGCATGTCTGCGAGCCCTCATATCCTTTTTATATTTAATATGAATATGAGAGTTCGCGAACAGCCCATGAGTGTATAGGAATGATATAATGGGTCAGGTTGGGTCATATTTTTCTTTCTCTCATTTGTTCGATTAGTTCTCTTTTCTTTTATCCGGTCAGTAACTAGACGCGTCCGTGAACATATGAGAGATGGTTTGAGACGTTCGGCTGTAGATATTCTTACAGACGTTTTCAAAACCTCGATTCTCCTTGGGCCGACCCATTTAAAGGTACTCAATGGACCGGTTGCTGGTTTTCCGAAGCCTTCCAGGCCTTTTTCCCTTTTTATTGGTTTTGTTCCTTTTCCTTTTCTTTTTCTAAATACTTGAACTTTTTTTGATTGGTTTTCGTGAACTTTTCTAAATTTGCATTTTTTGTATTTAACGAACATTTTTAATTCATTAACTTGTTTAAATTTTGTGATTTTTTTATTTGTGAATGTTCTTTTAAAATTCATGGGTTTTTTTTATTTTATAAATTTTTTAATCAAATATGTGAACATTTTTTGTGTTGAATTTGTTTTGAACCAGTGAACATTTTCCGAAATCAATGAACCTTTTTTAATTTGTGATTTTTTTTCAAATCCATGAACTATTTACAATTTCATGTACTTTGTCTCAGTTTTTATGAACTTTTTGAATTAGTGAACTTTCCTAGATTCGTGAACATTTTTATTTCCTGAACTTTGAATCCATGATTTTTTTTTCAAATTTTGTAAAAATATATTAAATATGTTGACTTTCCAGATTCCTAAACTTTAAAAAAACACGAACCTTTTTATTTTCACATTTTTTTTAAGTCAATGGTCAACATAGGCCCTGATCAATAGTCAGTTGTGGCCACTCAATTGAGACCCGAAGAAATCGAGGGAACCAAAGAAAAAAAACAGAAACCTTTTTCTTTTGAGCCAGCAATCGAGGAACAAAGCCAGCGCTAGAAACATTGTGTTTGAGCACGAAAGTACCATTCTACATCCAGGAGCAAATGCTCCTGCTGTGAACAATAAAATCAAAAAAATTTAAAAAATTCTGAATTTTTTTATGACATACTTTCACGAGTGTTTCTTGTGCATGAAAAAATTTATCACGAAATCACATTCATGGAAGTCGTGCCAAAAAAACAAAATTAAAGCTCCAAAATGCTTTTGTAAGTAACATTTTCAGAGCATCGATTTTATTTTTTTTACCACACCTTTCACCAATGTGATTTCGTGATGAAATTTTACATGCACAACAAACATTTGTATAAGTATGCCACACAAAAAATTCAGATTTTTTTAACTTTTGTTTGAATTTTTTTTATTTCAACCAGGAGCATTTGCTCCTGGGTGTAGAAACTCCACTTCCGTTTGAGCAGGCCTATAGGTGTTTGGGAGTGATCTATGACCAGGAAATATAGAAAATGATATATACATGGGCTTAGACTGACAATCAATGATATATACATGCTCATTGGACTGACAATCAGGGGCAGGCCCAAGGTTTGAAGGCCGAGTATTTGAGGGGTGGTGTATTCATTTTTGAAACCTAAAGGCCTTGTGTTTGATGTGTATAAACTAAATCATTAGTTGAGGGTCTTTTGCAAAGGTCACCTCCACCTTCTTCGGTGTTGACAAGTGGCGCACTGCATGTAAATCACTTCTCGTAACTTGTGTAATTTCTTTCTTTCATAGATTCATTTATTCAAAATGTTTTATCTCTCGATCTGTGTGTTCAAATTCTGAATCACCTTCACCGTTGGATTTCTCACGTTAGGATCTTAAAAAATAGGTCTCATGTTAATAGGTTCCGACGAACTATTTTTCACAAAACCCAGAAATCGGCAAAACCCAAAAGAACCAGTAAGAAAAACAACATAAGAAACGAAAACCAAAAAAACCGATTAGCGCAAAAATAAAAATACAGGAAAACCAAGCTTAGAAGAACAGTTGTGATTTTTCATTTTTTAGGAGCACCAGTTGTGCTTTCTCATGTTAACGAAATTATGCTTCTCTCAAAAGCATATAATGTTTTTACAGAGAAACACAACTATGCTTGTATTCTTTTCCGGAGAAACACAATTGTGCTTCCCGCAAAAGCAAATCTCGTGAAAGCATAGATTTTCTTTTTCTTTTTTGAGAAGCACAATCTCAGAAGCGAATAGGTGCTTCTTGGGGAAGCACATAGTTTTTTCTAAGAAGCATAGTCACGCTTCTCGCGGAAGCAAATTTATGATTTCATGAGAATCAAATATATGCTTTTCTTGCAGTATATATATATGATAGACACAATTTTACCTCTACATATATATATATACAGTTTGGGACACCTAGTTGTCCAGACTCCTTGCCTTTCAAATGCTCGATTGCATTTAGATGCGTGTTCACGTATTACATTATAATTGACTGATTTGGAAATAATTATGGCAGAATACCTATCATAAATATGGCCATTAGTAGCATGCAAGACAATAATTATGTAGTAGTAACAAATAGGAAAGAGAATGCCACGTATGGCAACGTTGCATATTTGAGAGCTATTTATTTGAGAGACACAAATCCAAAATTAATGTGTATGGAGACATTTTTCATACGTGTATTAGTAAGAGGTATGTTGTACTCATCCGTGAAACATGCTTTTTTTACTTTAGGTATATGACATATTGAGTATATGATATTATGGGTATACCCAATGGGACGTTCGGTACGACTCGGTCTTAATGTTTATCTAAATGCCATATGCCTTGAAAATTAATTCATTAGAAACATACATACGAACATCCATTGGGTATACGATATCATAGGTATATCCAATGTATACCTAATAGGTATGTACGTACAATTTGAAGATTACGGTATATGATAAACTAGGTATACAAAATAGGAGGTATGTGTTGGAAATATGCCCTAGAGGCAATAATAAAAGTATTATTATTATATTTCCTTGTTCATGATAATTGTTTTTTATTCATGCTATAATTGTATTATCCGGAAATCGTAATACACGTGTGAATACATAGACCATAACATGTCCCTAGTGAGCCTCTAGTTGACTAGCTCGTTGGTCAACAGATAGTCATGGTTTCCTGACTATGGACATTAGATGTCATTGACAACGGGATCACATCATTAGGAGAATGATGTGATGGACAAGACCCAATCCAAAGCATAGCACAAGATCGTGTAGTTCGTTTTGCTAGAGCTTTTTCAATGTTAAGTATCTCTTCCTTAGACCATGAGATCGTGTAACTCCCGGATATCGTAGGAGTGCTTTGGGTGTACCAAATGTCACAACGTAACTGGGTGACTATAAAGGTGCACTACAGGTATCTCCGAAAGTGTCTGTTCGGTTGACACGGATCGAGACTGGGATTTGTCATTCCGTATGACGGAGAGGTATCTTTGGGTCCACTCGGTAATGCATCATCATAATGAGCTCAAAGTGACCAAGTGTTTGGTCACGGGATCATGCATTACGGTACGAGTAAAGTGACTTGCCAGTAACGAGACTGAACGAGGTATTGGGATACCGACGATCGAGTCTCGGGCTTGTAACGTACCGATTGACAAAGGGAATAGTATACGGGGTTGCTTGAATCCTCGACATCGTGGTTCATCCAATGACATCATCGAGGAGCATGTGGGAGCCAACATGGGTATCCAGATCCCGCTGTTGGTTATTGACCTGAGAGCCGTCTCGGTCATGTCTGCGTGTCTCCCGAACCCGTAGGGTCTACACACTTAAGGTTCGGTGACGCTAGGGTTATTAGGAAGACTTGTATGTGATTACCGAATGTTGTTCGGAGTCCCGGATGAGATCCCGGACGTTACGAGGAGTTCCGGAATGGTCCAGAGGTAAATATTTATATATGGGAAGCTGCCATACGGACACCGGAAGGTTTCGGGGGCATATCAGTATTGTACCGGGGCCACCGGAAGGGTTCCGGGGGTCCACCGGGAGGGGCCACCCCTCCCAGGGGGGTCCACATGGGCTGCGTGGGGCAGGAGCCAGCCCCTGGAGGGCTGGGCCCCCCCCTTGGGCCCATGCGCCTAGGGTTGGGGGGGACCCTAGAGGGGGCGCCCCCCTTGCTTGGGGGGCAAGTCCCCCCTCCCTGGCCGCCGCCCCCCCTCTAGATCCCATCTAGAGGGGCCGGCCCCCCTTGCCCCTTCCCCTATAAATAGAGGGGTGATGGGAGGGCTGGACACCCAAGCCAAGGCACAGCCCCTCCCCTCCCCAACACCTCTCCTTCTCCGTACGTGCTTGGCAAAGCCCTGTCGGAGTACGGCTGCACCAACAACACCACGCCGTCGTGCTGCCGTTGGAGCTGTCTTCCTCAACCTCTCCTTCCTCCTTGCTGGATCAAGACGGAGGAGACGTCGTCCGTACCGTACGTGTGTTGAACGCGGAGGTGCTGTCCGTTCAGCACTTGGTCATCGGTGATCTGAATCACGGCGAGTACGACTCCATCATCATCATCCCCTTGAACGCTTCCGCACTCGATCTACAAGTGGTATGTAGATGCAAACTCATTCCCTTGACTCGTTGCTTAGATGAACTCATAGATGGATCTTGGTGAAACCGTAGGAAAAATTTTAATTTTCTGCAACGTTCCCCAACAGTGGCATCATGAGCTAGGTCTATGCGTAGTTCTCTATTGCACGAGTAGAACACAATTTTGTTGTGGGCATAGATCTTGTCAACTTGCTTGCCGCCACTAGTCTTATCTTGCTTCAACGGTATCGTGGGATGAAGCGGCCCGGACCAACCTTACACGTACGCTTACGTGAGACCGGTTCCACCGACTGACATGCACTAGTTGCATAAGGTGGCTGGCGGGTGTCTGTCTCTCCCACTTTAGTTGAAGCGGATTCGATGAAAAGGGTCCTTATGAAGGGTAAATAGAAGTTGACAAGATCACGTTGTGGTTATTCGTAGGTAAGAAAACGTTCTTGCTAGAACCCAATTGCAGCCACGTAAAAGATGCAACAATAATTAGAGGACGTCTAACTTGTTTTTGCAGCAATTGTCATGTTATGTGATATGGTCAGAAGTTGTGATGAATGATGAATGATATATTGTGATGTATGAGATCATGTTCTTGTAATAGGAATCACGACTTGCATGTCGATGAGTATGACAACCGACAGGAGCCATAGGAGTTGTCTTTATTTTTGTATGACCTGCGTGTCATTGAAGAACGCCATGTAAATTACTTTACTTTGTTGCTAAACGCGTTAGCCATAGAAGTAGAAGTAGTCGTTGGCGTGACAACTTCATGAAGACACGATGATGGAGATCATGGTGTCATACCGGTGATGAAGATGATCATGGAGCCCCGAAGATGGAGATCGAAGGAGCTATATGATATTGGCCATATCATGTCACTATTATATAATTGCATGTGATGTTTATTATGTTTATACATCTTGTTTACTTAGAACGACGATAGTAAATAAGATGATCCCTTACAAAAATTTCAAGAAGTGTTCTCCCCTAACTATGCACCGTTGCTAAAGTTCGTCGTTTCGAAGCACCACATGATGACCGGGTGTGATAGATCCTTACGTTCACATACAACGGGTGTGAGACAGTTTTACACATGCAAAACACTTAGGGTTAACTTGACGAGCCTAGCATGTACAGACATGGCCTCGGAACACGGAGACCGAAAGGTCGAACACAAGTCGTATGGAAGATACGATCAACATGAGAATGTTCACCGACGATGACTAGTCCGTCTCACGTGATGATCGGACACGGCCTAGTCGACTCGGATCGTGTAACACTTAGATGACTAGAGGGATGTCTAATCTGAGTGGGAGTTCATTATATTAATTTGATTAGATGAACTTAATTATCATGAACTTAGTCTAAAACCTTTGCAAAATATGTCTTGTAGATCAAATGGCCAACGCTCATGTCAACATGAACTTCAACGCGTTCCTATAGAAAACCAAGCTGAAAGATGATGGCAACAACTATTCAGACTAGGTTCGGAACCTGAGGATCATCCTCATAGCTGCCAGGAAACAATATGTCCTAAAAGGACCGCTAGGTGACGCTCCCGTCCCAGAGAACCAAGACATTATGAATGCTTGGCAGTCTCGTGCTGATGATTACTCCCTCGTTCAGTGCGGCATGCTTTACAGCTTAGAACCGGGGCTCCAAAAGTGTTTTGAGTAACATGGAGCATATGAGATGTTCGAGGAGCTGAAACTAGTTTTCCAAGCTCATGCCCGGGTCGAGAGATATGAAGTCTCCGACAAGTTCTATAGTTGTAAGATGGAGGAAAATAGTTCTGTCAGTGAGCACATACTCAAAATGTCTGGGTTGCACAACCGCCTGTCCCAGCTGGACATTAACCTCCCGGATGAGGCGGTCATTGACAGAATCCTTCAGTCGCTCCCACCAAGCTACAAGAGCTTTGTGATGAACTACAATATGCAGGGGATGGTGAAGACCATTCCTGAAGTATTTTTAATGCTGAAGTCAGCAGAGGTTGAAATCAAGAAAGAACATCAAGTGTTGATGGTCAATAAGACCACTAAGTTCAAAAAGGGCAAGGGTAAGAAGAACTTCAAGAAGGACGGCAAAGATGTTGCCGCGCCCGGTAAGCCAGTTGTCGAGAAGAAGTCAAAGAATGGACCCAAGCCTGAGACTGAGTGCTTTTATTGCAAGGGGAAGGGTCACTGGAAGCGGAACTGCCCCAAATACTTAGCGGATAAGAAGGCCAGCAACACCAAAGGTATATTTGATATACATGTAATTGATGTGTACCTTACCAGTACTCGTAGTAACTCCTGGGTATTTGATACCGGTGCCGTTGCTCATATTTGTAACTCACAGCAGGAGCTGCGGAATAAGTGGAGACTGGCGAAGGACGAGGTGACGATGCGCGTCGGGAATGGTTCCAGGGTCGATGTGATCGCCGTCGGCACGCTACCTCTACATTTACCTACGGGATTAGTTTTGAACCTTAATAATTGTTATTTGGTGCCAAGTTTGAGCATGAACATTGTATCTGGATCTCGTTTGATACGAGATGGCTACTCATTTAAATCCGAGAATAATGGTTGTTCTATTTATATGAGAGATATGTTTTATGGTCATGCCCCGATGGTCAATGGTTTATTCTTAATGAATCTCGAACGTAGTGTTACACATATTCATAGCGTGAATACCAAAAGATGCAAAGTTGATAACGATAGTCCCACATACTTGTGGCACTGCCGCCTTGGTCACATTGGTGTCAAGCGCATGAAGAAGCTCCATGCTGATGGACTTTTAGAGTCTCTCGATTATGAATCATTTGACACATGCGAACCATGCCTCATGGGCAAAATGACCAAGACTCCGTTCTCCGGAACAATGGAGCGAGCAACCAACTTGTTGGAAATCATACATACCGATGTGTGCGGTCCAATGAGCGTTGAGGCTCGCGGAGGATATCGTTATGTTCTCACTCTCACTGATGACTTGAGTAGATATGGGTATGTCTACTTAATGAAACACAAGTCTGAGACTTTTGAAAAGTTCAAGGAATTTCAGAATGAAGTAGAGAATCAACGTGACCGAAAGATAAAATTCTTACGATCGGATCGTGGAGGAGAATATTTAAGTCACGCATTTGGTACACACTTAAGAAAATGTGGAATCGTTTCACAACTCACGCCGCCTGGAACACCTCAGCGAAACGGTGTGTCCGAACGTCGTAATCGCACTCTATTGGATATGGTGCGGTCTATGATGTCTCTTACCGATTTACCGCTATCATTTTGGGGATACGCTCTAGAGACAGCTACATTCACTTTAAATAGGGCACCGTCTAAATCCGTTGAGACGACATCGTACGAATTATGGTTTGGGAAGAAACCTAAGCTGTCGTTTCTAAAAGTTTGGGGATGCGATGCTTATGTCAAGAAACTTCAACCTGAAAAGCTCGAACCCAAGTCAGAAAAATGCGTCTTCATAGGATACCCTAAAGAAACCATTGGGTATACCTTCTACTTAAGATCCAAGGGCAAAATCTTTGTTGCCAAGAATGGATCCTTTCTGGAAAAAGAGTTTCTCTCGAAAGAAGTAAGTGGGAGGAAAGTAGAACTCGATGAAGTACTACCTCTTGAACGGGAAAGTAGTGCAGCTCAGGAAAATGTTCCTGTGATGCCTACACCAACTGAAGAGGAAAATAATGATGATGATCAAGGTACTTCGGATCAAGTT
The DNA here is from genome assembly GCF_018294505.1 of Triticum aestivum. Lineage (NCBI taxonomy): Eukaryota > Viridiplantae > Streptophyta > Magnoliopsida > Poales > Poaceae > Triticum > Triticum aestivum. Next base: position 432,481,127 of record NC_057801.1, read on the forward strand.
GCTACTAAACTTCGTAGGTCCACAAGGACACGTTCCGCACCAGAGTGGTACGGCAACCCTGTCCTGGAAATCATGTTGTTAGACAACGGTGAACCTTCGAACTATGAAGAAGCGATGGCGGGCCCAGATTCCAACAAATGGCTAGAAGCCATGAAATCCGAGATAGAATCCATGTATGAAAACAAAGTATGGACTTTGACTGACTTGCCCGATGATCGGCGAGCGATAGAAAACAAATGGATCTTTAAGAAGAAGACGGACGCGGATGGTAATGTCACCATCTACAAAGCTCGACTTGTCGCTAAGGGTTATCGGCAAGTTCAAGGGATTGACTACCATGAGACTTACTCTCCCGTAGCGAAGCTTAAGTCCGTCTGAATCATGTTAGCAATTGCCGCGTACTATGATTATGAGATATGGCAGATGGACGTCAAAACGGCATTCCTTAACGGACATCTTAAGGAAGAACTATATATGATGCAGCCGGAGGGTTTTGTCGATCCTAAGAATGCTAACAAAGTATGCAAGCTCCAGCGATCCATTTATGGGCTGGTGCAAGCATCTCGGAGTTGGAACATTCGCTTTGATGAAATGATCAAGCGTTTGGGTTTATGCAGACTTATGGAGAAGCCTGCGTTTACAAGAAAGTGAGTGGGAGCTCTGTAGCATTTCTCATATTATATGTAGATGACATACTTTTGATGGGAAATGATATAGAATTCTTGGACAGCATTAAGGCCTACTTGAATAAGTGTTTTTCAATGAAGGACCTTGGAAAAGCTGCTTATATATTAGGCATCAAGATCTATAGAGATAGATCGAGACGCCTCATAGGTCTTTCACAAAGCACATACCTTGATAAGATTTTGAAGAAGTTCAAAATGGATCAGTCCAAGAAGGGGTTCTTGCCTGTATTGCAAGGTGTGAGATTGAGCTCGGCTCAATGCCCGACCACGGCAAAAGATAAAGAAGAGATGAGCGTCATCCCCTATGCCTCAGCCATAGGATCTATTATGTATGCCATGCTGTGTACCAGACCTGATGTAAACCTTGCCGTAAGTTTGGTAGGAAGGTACCAAAGTAATCCCGGCAAGGAACACTGGACAGCGGTCAAGAATATCCTAAAGTACCTGAAAAGGACGAAGGACATGTTTCTCGTTTATGGAGGTAACGAAGAGCTCGTCGTAAAGGGTTACGTCGACGCTAGCTTCGACACAGATCTGGATGACTCTAAGTCACAAACCGGATACGTGTATATGTTGAATGATGGAGCAGTAAGCTGGTGCAGCTGCAAGCAGAGCGTCGTGGCGGGATCTACATGGCAGCCTCGGAGGCAGCGCATGAAGCAATTTGGGTGAAGGAGTTCATCACCGATCTAGGAGTCATACCCAATGTGTCGGGGCCGATCAAACTCTTCTGTGACAACACTGGAGCTATTGCCCTTGCCAAGGAGCCCAGGTTTCACAAGAAGACCAGGCACATCAAGCGTCGTTTCAACTCCATCTGTGAAAATGTTCAAGATGGAGACATAGATATTTGCAAAGTGCATACGGATCTGAATGTCGCAGATCCGTTGACTAAACCTCTCTCACGAGCAAAACATGATCAACACCAGAACTCTATGGGTGTTTGATTCATCACAATGTAACTAGATTATTGACTCTAGTGCAAGTGGGAGACTGTTGGAAATATGCCCTAGAGGCAATAATAAAAGCATTATTATTATATTTCCTTGTTCATGATAATTGTCTTTTATTCATGCTATAATTGTATTATGCGGAAATCGTAATACACGTGTGAATACATAGACCATAACATGTCCCTAGTGAGCCTCTAGTTGACTAGCTCGTTGGTCAACAGATAGTCATGGTTTCCTGACTATGGACATTAGATGTCATTGACAACGGGATCACATCATTAGGAGAATGATGTGATGGACAAGACCCAATCCAAAGCATAGCACAAGATCGTGTAGTTCGTTTTGCTAGAGCTTTTTCAATGTTAAGTATCTCTTCCTTAGACCATGAGATCGTGTAACTCCCGGATACCGTAGGAGTGCTTTGGGTGTACCAAACGTCACAACGTAACTGGGTGACTATAAAGGTGCACTACAGGTATCTCCAAAAGTGTCTGTTGGGTTGACACGGATCGAGACTGGGATTTGTCATTTCGTATGACGGAGAGGTATCTCTGGGCCCACTCGGTAATGCATCATCATAATGAGCTCAAAGTGACCAAGTGTTTGGTCACGGGATCATGCATTACGGTACGAGTAAAGTGACTTGCCGGTAACGAGACTGAACGAGGTATTGGGATACCGACGATCGAGTCTCGGGCTTGTAACGTACCGATTGACAAAGGGAATAGTATACGGGGTTGCTTGAATCCTCGACATCGTGGTTCATCCGATGACATCATCGAGGAGCATGTGGGAGCCAACATGGGTATCCAGATCCCGCTGTTGGTTATTGACCTGAGAGCCGTCTCGGTCATGTCTGTGTGTCTCCCGAACCCGTAGGGTCTACACACTTAAGGTTCGGTGACGCTAGGGTTATTAGGAAGACTTGTATGTGATTACCGAATGTTGTTCGGAGTCCCGAATGAGATCCCGGACGTCATGAGGAGTTCTGGAATGGTCCGGAGGTAAAGATTTATATATGGGAAGCTGCCATACGGACACCGGAAGGTTTCGGGGGCATATCGGTATTGTACCGGGGCCACCGGAAGGGTTCCGGGGGTCCACCGGGAGGGGCCACCCCTCCCGGGGGGGCCACATGGGCTGCGTGGGGCAGGAGCCAGCCCCTGGAGGGCTGGGCGCCCCCCCCCTTGGGCCCATGCGCCTAGGGTTGGGGGGGGGGACCCTAGAGGGTGTGCCTCCCTTGCTTGGGGGGCAAGTCCCCCCTCCCTGGCCGCCGCCCCCCTCTAGATCCCATCTAGAGGGGTCGGCCCCCCTTGCCCCTTCCCCTATAAATAGAGGGGTGAGGGGAGGGCTGAACACCCAAGCCAAGGCACAGCCCCTCCCCTCCCCAACACCTCTCCTCCTCCGTACGTGCTTGGCGAAGCCCTGTCGGAGTACTGCTGCACCAACAACACCACGCCGTCATGCTGCGTTGGAGCTGTCTTCCTCAACCTCTCCTTCCTCCTTGCTGGATCAAGACGGAGGAGACGTCGTCCGTACCGTACGTGTGTTGAACGCGGAGGTGATGTCCGTTCAGCACTTGGTCATCGGTGATCTGAATCACGGCGAGTATGACTCCATCATCACCATCCCCTTGAACGCTTCCGCACTCGATCTACAAGTGGTATGTAGATGCAAACTCACTCCCTTGACTCGTTGCTTAGATGAACTCATAGATGGATCTTGGTGAAACCGTAGGAAAAAATTTAATTTTCTGCAAGTTCCCCAACAGTATGTTGTATTTTTATTGTCGTAGGGTATATTATAGCTTTGGTATCATACATTAGTCATACAATATACTGAATATGTATTAGGAACATACATACGAACAAAATGTAATAGTTCCAAAAATAAATTATTGAATATATATACCCACCTGCAAATACATATAATTTCGTTTGTAGGTATTAGATACCCGTAGGAAACGAAAATACGTGTATTAGATATCCGCATCAATTCAAAACAAATCAACATTATTGTATGGCAAGTCTTGCATGCCTAATATTTAGAAAATAAAAATAAAATGTAAGCATGGAAAGTCTTGCATGAAGAATAATTGGAAAACAAATTAAATATACCGCACTTTCCAAAACAATCAAGGTGCCCAGGCACCCAAGTGCCCCATCTATTTTACCTATATATATATATATATATATATAAATATATATATAAAGCAAAGATATAAAGTTTCGCCAGAGAGATTGCAATCACGGACGCTCATATGTGTTGGGATCTGCTCCCTCACCTTTCCCTCTTTGCATTTTCCTACTTTTAAGTGACTAGTACAAATGCCCGTGCGTTGCAACGGACAAAAAAAATCGCAAAACTTAATTCGTGTGCATAACGCGCCATTTAGTTCTGATAAACATCAGTGATAAGGATATATTGTTACCACTTTTCGGAGCATGAATGTGGACGTGAAGAAGCTACCCTAACATCCTTTATCCGATGGAAGATGGAAGAGTAGTGATGCATGTACATGGAATAGTCAGTCAATCGGTTTTATTTTTTGCTTTTTGGAAAACCAAATTGTTCCTTTTTTCCTTTCTATTTAATTGAATATTTATTTATTTTATTACAATTGGATCATGTTTTGAAGCCGAACACTTTTTGAATACATGATTCTTAAAACAAAATTATGATTTTTTTAATAATTTTGTGAACAATTTTAAATGTATTTAAAAAATATCGGAACATTCTTTTCAAAAATTTGAGTATTTTTTAAAAGCACGAACTTGTTAAAAATGCGAATATCTTTGAAAATCAAGAACAATTTGAAACCCTCTTTATCTTGAAAAAACACACGCTCAGTGTTCGCAATTATAAAAATAGGATTTGTTGGTGGGATGAATACCATACGCGGTGCCGGAGAGGGCGACTCAACCACGCCATTGTCCGCCGCGAGGGCTGCTGCCAGCTCTCGTGCTCGCTGCCTCGCACGGCAGGCACATCGCACCATACTTGCGTTCACCTCCGCCTTGGTGCGCCAATGTAGCGGTTGCGCATCCGCCAGCGCGTTGAGACGCCAGACGGACCGCAACGCCTTTTGTGAGGCAGTGGCAACACACCTCGCGCCGGATCCATGCGCCAACGGATTCCCAGCGGAACGAGTCCAACCAATGCCGTCGGGCTGCCTCCTCCCAGGAGCATTGCAGCGCTAGGCGGACGACGATCTCCTCCTCGGGGCCGCGTGGGATGAGCTCCTGGTCAACGGATCCGGGAGGTGTAAGACTGGGATTCGCTGCCCATCATGCCGGAGATAGTGGGGAGATCGCTAGACGGGAGCTTGTGGGCGGAGGGAAGTGGATTTCAGAGGAGGGGAGTGGAATGCTGCTAGGGTTCGGAGAAGTGCTGATAGGATCCAACTTATGTGGGGCCGGATGGGCCAGCGTGGCCAAATCCGACGTGGCATGCACGTCCTAGCGTCCCAATGCCCCCCAGATATGGGTTGGATATGGAGAGTGTCCGTCCGTCCTGGTGTTTGGACCGGAAATGGGATGCCCAATTGGGTGACATTTTTTGGTCCGAAGACCTGCGGACGGGTATGAGACGTCTGGCTGTAGATGGTCTTATAATTCCTGTCTTGTTTTTGCACTTTTTGCTTTTCACTCCCCAAACAAGTATTTCACGAATTGTAGGCTGCCTAAAAGAAATAGAATGTAGGCTCTCTCTCTAAAAAAACACGTGCACTTTGGAGAGACGCACGCACACCTAAAAAACTTTACTCCCCTAATTTAGCCCGCATAAACTTGTACGCGGCCGTGGGCAAACGAAATATATTTGTGGAACACTTCAGGCTTGATAACCCACGAGCAGCCAGCATAACCACATATGGAGAAATAACAGAGGTAGGAGCCAGTGTGAACCGAGTGCTCAGCGTAGTGTTTTTCCCCGGCCTCCTTCCTCGTACTCTCCGCCTGTCTCTCCCAGCTTCCTCCTTTTCTATTCCTCCGCTGGCCTCTCGCTCCTCCCCCTCCCTCTCCCTCCCCCTTGCTAGTTAGTAGATCGCAACCCTAGTGCACGAGGTGCTCGCCGGGGCGTGGAGGCGTCTGCAGCCTAGCTTCTCTGCCCGCTGCTACATCATGGGTGTCCTGGTTCTTGGTGTCCACCTCTTCGGTGCTGCAGGTTCTAAAAATAATTCCCCCTCCTTATAATCCGCTTGGATCAGCTCTTTTCCCCTCTTCAATGGCTTCCCGCTGGAGCCGGTGGATTTGTTTGTCTTCTTTCTGCCTAAAATAAATCCCCTGTTACCTCTCTGCTTGATCTACTCAAATTTCACCGGTCTGGTCTTGATTTGGATTGAGTACGACGCGCTCGGACCCGCTGCGCTCTTGCTCCGTCCTCACGGGATTCTAGGTGTTACGCCCTGGTCTGCGTTCAATACTTATTTATTCTTGTTTTCTTCACCGGCAACCGGCCTGTTTATTCAAGGTGTCGTCTGCCGATTGTGCTTTTTCGCAGGTTTTCATCTGTTTTCTTCACCGGCTGCTCCCTCTTCCCCTAAGGGTTATAATTCGTTCGTTTTATTCCCTTTGTCTCGGCTTGTTGATTACCAGCGCCGTGGGCAAACGAAATATATTTGTGGAACACTTCAGGCTTGATAACCCACGAGCAGCCAGCATAACCACATACGGAGAAATAACAGAGGTAGGAGCTAGTGTGAACCGAGTGCTCAACGTAGTGTTTTTCCCCGGCCTCCTTCCTCGTACTCTCCGCCTGTCTCTCCCAGCTTCCTCCTTTTCTATTCCTCCGCTGGCCTCTCGCTCCTCCCCTTCCCTCTCCCTCCCCCTTGCTAGTTAGTAGATCGCAACCCTAGTGCACGAGGTGCTCGCCGGGGCGTGGAGGCGTCTGCAGCCTAGCTTCTCTGCCCGCTGCTACATCATGGGTGTCCTGGTTCTTGGTGTCCACCTCTTTGGTGCTGCAGGTTCTAAAAATAATTCCCCCTCCTTATAGTCCGCTTGGATCAGCTCTTTTCCCCTCTTCAATGGCTTGCCACTGGAGCCGGTGGATTTGTTTGTCTTCTTTCTGCCTAAAATAAATCCCCTGTTACCTCTCTGCTTGATCTACTCAAATTTCACCGGTCTGGTCTTGATTTGGATTGAGTACGACGCGCTCGTGACCCGCTGCGCTCTTGCTCCGTCCTCACGGGATTCTAGGTGTTACGCCCTGGTCTGCGTTCAATACTTATTTATTCTTGTTTTCTTCACCGGCAGCCGGCCTGTTTATTCAAGGGGTCGTCCGCCGATTGTGCTTTTTCGCAGGTTTTCATCTGTTTTCTTCACCGGCTGCTCCCTCTTCCCCTAAGGGTTATAATTCATTCGTTTTATTCCCTTTGTCTCGGCTTGTTGATTACCAGCGCCATGGCCGCCGCCGCCCTTTGCCATCCGCGCCAGGCCGCCTCCCTCCTCCGCAAATATTTGCCAGCTGCCATTCACACACGCACATAGAGAGGAGAGAGCTCCGCGCGTCACGCCTCTACTTCCTCCCCGCCGCTGCTGCCCTTTGCCGTCCGCGCCAGATTACCTCTGGTGCTGCCATCTCCGTCCCATGCCTCACTCCACCTCTTCCCGACGCGACCACGACCATGGGATCTTGCGGCCTGATGACGAAAGTGAAGGAAATATGCCCTAGAGGCAATAATAAAGTTATTATTTATTTCCTCATATCATGATAAATGTTTATTATTCATGCTAGAATTGTATTAACCGGAAACATGATACATGTGTGAATACATAGACAAACATATAGTCACTAGTATGCCTCTACTTGACTAGCTCATTAATCAAAGATGGTTATGTTTCCTAACCATTGACATGTGTTGTCATTTGATTAATGGGATCACATCATTAGGAGAATGAGGTGATTGACATGACCCATCCCGTTAGCTTAGCACTTGATCGTTTAATATTCTGCTATTGCTTCCTTCATGACTTATACATGTTCCTGTAACTATGAGAATTGTGTAACTCCCGTTTACCGGAGGAACACTTTGGGTACTACCAAACGTCACAACGTAACTGGGTGATTATAAAGGAGTACTATAGGTGTCTCTGAAGGTACATGTTGAGTTAACATAATTCGAGATTAGGTTTTGTCACTCCGATTGTCGGAGAGTTATCTCTGGGCCCTCTCGGCAATGCTCATCACCTAAGCCTTGCAAGCATGTAACTAATGAGTTAGTTATAAGATGAAGTATTACAGAACGAGTAAAGAGACTTGTCGATAACGAGACTGAACTAGGTATTGGATACCGACAATCGAATCTCGGACAAGTAACATACCGATGACAAAGGGAACAACGTATGATGTTATGCGGTTTGACCGATAAAGATCTTCGTAGAATATGTAGGAACCAATATGGGCATCCAGGTCCCGCTATTGGTTATTGACCAGAGATGTGTCTCAGTCATGTCTACATCGTTCTCGAACCGTAGGGTCCGCACGCTTAAGGTTTCGATGACAGTTATATTATGAGTTTATGTATTTTGATGTACCGAAGGTTGTTCGGAGTCCCGGATATGATTACGGACATGACGAGGAGTTTAGAAATGGTCGAGACATAAAGATTGATATATTGGACGGATATATTTGGACACCGGAAAGGTTCCGGAGAAGTTTGGAGCCCCGGAAGGTTACCGGAACCCCCCGGGAGGTATATGGGCCTTATTGGGCCCATGTAGGAGGAAGAGAGAAGGAGCAAGGGAAGGGGGCGCGCCCCCCCAAGCCCAATCCGAATTGGGGAAGGGGGCCGGCCCCCCCTTTCCTTTCTCCTTCCCCCTCTTCCTATTACTACTACTAGTACTACTTCCTAATACTAGTACTCTTTCCTTCCCCCTCCAAATAAGATAAGGAAAAGAGAGGGAAACCTACTTGGAGTAGGTTTCCCCCTCCTCATGGCGCGCCCCCCTAGGGCCGGCCACCTCCTCCCTCCCTCCTTTATATACGGGGGTAAGGGGGCACCCTAGAACAGACAAGTTGATCATTGATCGTTCCTTAGCCGTGTGTGGTGCCCCCCTCCACGATATTACACCTCGGTCATATTGTAGCGGTGCTTAGGCGAAGCCCTGCAACAGGAGAACATCAAGATCGTCACCATGCCGTCGTGCTGACGGAACTCCCCCTCGGCGCCTCTGCTGGATCGGAGATCGAGGGTGCGTCATCGAGCTGTACGCGTGTCAAGAACTCGGAGGTGCCGGAGTAACGGTACTTGGATCGGTTGAACCGGAGGACGTACGACTACTTCCTCTACGTTGCGTCAACGCTTCCGCTTCGGTCTACGAGGGTACGTAGACAACACTCTCCCCTCGTTGCTATATCATCACCATGATCTTGCGTGTGCGTAGGAATTTTTTTGAAATTACTACGTTCCCTAACAGTGGCATCCGAGCCTAGGTTTTATGTGTTGATGTTATATGCACGAGTAGAACACAAGTAAGTTGTGGATGATATAAGTCATACTGCCTACCAGCATGTCATACTTTGGTTCAGCGGTATTGTGAGATGAAGCGGCCCGGACTGACATTACGCGTACGCTTACGCGAGACTGGTTTCACCGTTACGAGCACTCGTGCTTAAAGGTGGCTGGCGGGTGTCTGTCTCTCTCACTTTAGTTGAACCGAGTGTGGCTACGCCCGGTCCTTGTGAAGGTTAAAACGGAGTCTATTTGACAAACTATCGTTGTGGTTTTGATGCGTAGGTGAGATTGGTTCTTGCTTAAGCCCGTAGCAGCCACGTAAAATTTGCAACAACAAAGTAGAGGACGTCTAACTTGTTTTTGCAGGGCATGTTGTGATGTGATATGGCCAAGACATGATGCTATATTTTATTGTATGAGATGATCATGTTTTGTAACCGAAGTTATCGGCAACTGGCAGGAGCCATATGGTTGTCGCTTTATTGTATGAAATGCAAATGCCCTGTAATTGCTTTACTTTATCACTAAGCGGTAGCGATAGTCGTAGAAGCAATAGATGGCGTAACGACAACGATGCTACGATGGAGATCAAGGTGTCACGCCGGTGACGATGGTGATCACGACGGTGCTTCGAAGATGGAGATCACAAGCACAAGATGATGATGGCCATATCATATCACTTATATTGATTGCATGTGATGTTTATCCTTTATGCATCTTATCTTGCTTTGATTGACGGTAGAATTTTAAGATGATCTCTCACTAATTATCAAGAAGTGTTCTCCCTGATTATGCACCGTTGCGAAAGTTCTTCGTGCTGAGACACCACGTGATGATCGGGTGTGATAGGCTCTACGTTCAAATACAACGGGTGCAAAACAGTTGCACACGCGGAATACTCAGGTTATACTTGACGAGCCTAGCATATACAGATATGGCCTCGGAACACGGAGACCGAAAGGTCGAGCGTGAATCATATAGTAGATATGATCAACATAGAGATGTTCACCATTGAAACTACTCCATCTCACGTGATGATCGGACATGGTTTAGTTGATTTGGATCACGTAATCATTTAGATGACTAGAGAGATGTCTGTCTAAGTGGGAGTTCTTTAGTAATATGATTAATTGAACTTAAATTTATCATGAACTTAGTACCTGATAGTATTTTGCTTGTCTATGTTTGTTTGTAGATAGATGGCTCGTGCTATTGTTCCGTTGAATTTTAATGCGTTCCTTGAGAAAGCAAAGTTGAAAGATGATGGTAGCAATTACACGGACTGGGTCCGTAACCTGAGGATTATCCTCATTGCTGCACAGAAGAGTTACGTCCTGGAAGCACCGCTGGGTGCCAGGCCTGCTGCTGATGCAACTGACGACGTTAAGAACGTCTGGCAGAGCAAAGCTGATGACTACTCTATAGTTCAGTGTGCCATGCTTTACGGCTTAGAACCGGGTCTTCAACGACATTTTGAACGTCATGGGGCATATGAGATGTTCCAGGAGTTGAAGTTAATATTTCAAGCAAATGCCCGGATTGAGAGATATGAAGTCTCCAATAAGTTCTACAGCTGCAAGATGGAGGAGAACAGTTCTGTCAGTGAACATATACTCAAAATGTCTGGGTATAATAATCACTTGATTCAACTGGGAGTTACTCTTCCGGATGATAGCGTCATTGACAGAATTCTCCAATCACTGCCACCAAGCTACAAGAGCTTTGTGATGAACTATAATATGCAAGGGATGAACAAGACTATTCCCGAGCTCTTCGCGATGCTGAAAGCCGCGGAGGTAGAAATCAAAAAGGAGCATCAAGTGTTGATGGTCAACAAGACCACTGGTTTCAAGAAAAGGGGCAAAGGGAAGAAGAAGGGGAACTTCAAAAAGAACGGCAAACAAGTTGCTGCTCAAGTGAAGAAACCCAAGTCTGGACCTAAGCCTGAAACTGAGTGCTTCTACTGCAAGCAGACTGGACACTGGAAGCGGAACTGCCCCAAGTATTTGGCGGATAAGAAGGATGGCAAAGTGAACAAAGGTATATGTGATATACATGTTATTGATGTGTACCTTACTAATGCTCGCAGTAGCACCTGGGTATTTGATACTGGTTCTGTTGCTAACATTTGCAACTCGAAACAGGGACTACGGATTAAGCGAAGATTAGCTAAGGACGAGGTGACAATGCGCGTGGGAAATGGTTCCAAAGTCGATGTGATCGCGGTCGGCACGCTGCCTCTACATCTACCATCGGGATTAGTTTTAGACCTGAATAATTGTTATTTGGTGCCTGCGTTGAGCATGAACATTATATCTGGATCTTGTTTGATGCGAGACGGTTATTCATTTAAATCAGAGAATAATGGTTGTTCTATTTATATGAGTAATATCTTTTATGGTCATGCACCCTTGAAGAGTGGTCTATTCTTATTAAATCTCGATAGTAGTGATACACATATTCATAATGTTGAAGCCAAAAGATGCAGAGTTGATAATGATAGTGCAACATATTTGTGGCACTGCCGTTTAGGTCATATCGGTGTAAAACGCATGAAGAAACTCCATACTGATGGACTTCTGGAATCACTTGATTATGAATCACTTGGTACTTGCGAACCGTGCCTCATGGGCAAGATGACCAAAACACCGTTCTCCGGATCTATGGAGAGAGCAACAGATTTGTTGGAAATCATACATACAGATGTATGTGGTCCGATGAATGTTGAGGCTCGTGGCGGATATCGTTATTTCCTCACCTTCACAGATGATTTGAGCAGATATGGGTATATCTACTTAATGAAGCACAAGTCTGAAACATTTGAAAAGTTCAAAGAATTTCAGAGTGAAGTAGAAAATCATCGTAACAAGAAAATAAAGTTTCTACTATCTGATCGTGGAGGAGAATATTTGAGTTACGAGTTTGGTTTACATTTGAAACAATGTGGAATAGTTTCGCAACTCACGCCACCTGGAACACCACAGCGAAATGGTGTGTCCGAACGTCGTAATCATACTTTACTTGATATGGTGCGATCTATGATGTCTCTTACCGATTTACCGCTATCGTTTTGGGGTTATGCTTTAGAGACGGCCGCATTCACGTTAAATAGGGCACCATCAAAATCCGTTGAGACGACGCCTTATGAACTGTGGTTTGGCAAGAAACCAAAGTTGTCGTTTCTCAAAGTTTGGGGCTGCGATGCTTATGTGAAGAAACTTCAACCAGATAAGCTCGAACCCAAATCGGAGAAATGTGTCTTCATAGGATACCCAAAGGAGACAATTGGGTACACCTTCTATCACAGATCTGAAGGCAAGATTTTCGTTGCTAAAATCGGATCCTTTCTAGAGAAGGAGTTTCTCTCGAAAGAAGTGAGTGGGAGGAAAGTAGAACTTGATGAGATAACTGTATCTACTCCCTTATTGGAAAGTAGTTCATCACAAGAACCGGTTCCTGTGACAACTACACCAATTAGTGAGGAAGCTAATGATATTGATCATGAAACTTCAGATCAAGTTTCTACTGAACCTCGTAGGTCTACCAGAGTAAGATCCGCACCAGAGTGGTACGGAAATCCTATTCTGGAAGTCATGTTACTAGACCATGATGAACCTACGAACTATGAGGAAGCGATGATGAGCCCAGATTCCGCAAAATGGCTAGAGGCCATGAAATCTGAGATAGGATCCATGTATGAAAACAAAGTATGGACTTTGGTTGACTTGCCCGATGATCGGCAAGCCATTGAGAATAAATGGATCTTTAAGAAGAAGACTGACGCTGATGGTAATGTTACTGTCTACAAAGCTCGACTTGTTGCAAAAGGTTTTCGACAAGTTCAAGGGGTTGACTATGATGAGACTTTCTCACCCGTAGCGATGCTTAAGTCTATCCGAATCATGTTGGCTATTGCTGCTTTTCATGATTATGAAATTTGGCAAATGGATGTCAAGACTGCATTCTTGAATGGATTTCTAGAAGAAGAGTTGTATATGATGCAACCTGAAGGTTTTGTTGATCCAAAAGGTGCTGACAAAGTGTGCAAGCTCCAACGTTCCATTTATGGACTGGTGCAAGCATCTCGGAGTTGGAATAAATGTTTTGATAGTGTGATCAAAGCATATGGCTTTATACAGACTTTTGGAGAAGCCTGTATTTACAAGAAAGTGAGTGGGAGCTCTGTAGCATTTCTAGTTTTATATGTTGATGACATATTATTAATTGGAAATGATATAGAATTTCTGGATAGCATAAAGGGATACTTGAATAAAAGTTTTTCTATGAAAGACCTCGGTGAAGCTGCTTACATATTGGGCATCAAGATCTATAGAGATAGATCAAGACGCTTAATAGGACTTTCAGAAAGTACATACCTTGACAAATTTTTTGAAAAAGTTCAAAATGGATCAGGCAAAGAAAGGATTCTTGCCTGTGCTACAAGGTGTGAAGTTGAGTCAAACTCAATGCCCGACCACAGCAGAAGATAGAGAGAAAATGAAAGATGTTCCCTATGCTTCAGCCATAGGCTCTATCATGTATGTAATGCTGTGTACCAGACCTAACGTATGCTTAGCAATAAGCTTGGCAGGTAGGTACCAAAGTAATCCAGGAGTGGATCACTGGACAGCGGTCAAGAACATCCTGAAATACCTGAAAAGGACTAAGGATATGTTTCTCGTATATGGAGGTGACAAAGAGCTAGTCGTAAATGGTTACGTCGATGCAAGCTTTGACACTGATCCGGACGATTCTAAATCGCAGACCGGATACGTGTTTTTATTAAACGGTGGAGCTGTAAGTTGGTGCAGTTCTAAACAAAGCGTCGTGGCAGGATCTACATGTGAAGCGGAGTACATAGCTGCTTCTGAAGCAGCAAATGAAGGAGTCTGGATGAAGGAGTTCATTTCCGATCTAGGTGTCATACCTAGTGCATCGGGACCAATGAAGATCTTCTGTGACAATACTGGTGCAATTGCCTTGGCAAAGGAATCCAGATTTCACAAGAGGACCAAGCACATCAAGAGACGCTTCAATTCCATTCGGGACCAAGTCCAAGTGGGAGACATAGAGATTTGCAAGATACATACGGATCTGAATGTTGCAGACCCGTTGACTAAGCCTCTCTCACGAGCAAAACATGATCAACACCAAGACTCCATGGGTGTTAGAATCATTACTATGTAATCTAGATTATTGACTCTAGTGCAAGTGGGAGACTGAAGGAAATATGCCCTAGAGGCAATAATAAAGTTATTATTTATTTCCTCATATCATGATAAATGTTTATTATTCATGCTAGAATTGTATTAACCGGAAACATGATACATGTGTGAATATATAGACAAACATATAGTCACTAGTATGCCTCTACTTGACTAGCTCATTAATCAAAGATGGTTATGTTTCCTAACCATTGACATGTGTTGTCATTTGATTAATGGGATCACATTATTAGGAGAATGAGGTGATTGACATGACCCATCCCGTTAGCTTAGCACTTGATCGTTTAATATTCTGCTATTGCTTCCTTCATGACTTATACATGTTCCTGTAACTATGAAAATTGTGTAACTCCTGTTTGCCGGAGGAACACTTTGGGTACTACCAAACGTCACAACGTAACTGGGTGATTATAAAGGAGTACTACAGGTGTCTCTGAAGGTACATGTTGAGTTAGCATAATTCGAGATTAGGTTTTGTCACTCCGATTGTCGGAGAGGTATCTCTGGGCCCTCTCGGCAATGCTCATCACCTAAGCCTTGCAAGCATGTAACTAATGAGTTAGTTATAAGATGAAGTATTACAGAACGAGTAAAGAGACTTGTCGATAACGAGACTGAACTAGGTATTGGATACCGACGATCGAATCTCGGACAAGTAACATACCGATGACAAAGGGAACAACGTATGATGTTATGCGGTTTGACCGATAAAGATCTTCGTAGAATATGTAGGAACCAATATGGGCATCCAGGTCCCGCTATTGGTTATTGACCAGAGATGTGTCTCAGTCATGTCTACATCGTTCTCGAACCGTAGGGTCCGCACGCTTAAGGTTTCGATGACAGTTATATTATGAGTTTATGTATTTTGAATGTACCGAAGGTTGTTCGGAGTCCCGGATATGATTACGGACATGACGAGGAGTTTCGAAATGGTCGAGACATAAAGATTGATATATTGGACGGATATATTTGGACACCGGAAAGGTTCCGGAGAAGTTTGGAGCCCAGAAGGTTACCGGAACCCCCCGGGAGGTATATGGGCCTTATTGGGCCCATGTAGGAGGAAGAGAGAAGGAGCAAGGAAGGGGGCGCGCCCCCCAAGCCCAATCCGAATTGGGGGAAGGGGGCCGGCCCCCCTTTCCTTTCTCCTTCCCCCTCTTCCTATTACTACTACTAGTACTACTTCCTAATACTAGTACTCTTTCCTCCCCCCTCCAAATAAGATAGGAAAAGAGAGGGAAACCTACTTGGAGTAGGTTTCCCCCTCCTCATGGCGCGCCCCCCTAGGGCCGGCCACCTCTCCTCCCTCCCTCCTTTATATACGGGGGTAAGGGGGCACCCTAGAACAGACAAGTTGATCATTGATCGTTCCTTAGCCGTGTGCGGTGCCCCCCTCCACGATATCACACCTCGGTCATATTGTAGCGGTGCTTAGGCGAAGCCCTGCAACAGGAGAACATCAAGATCGTCACCACGCCGTCGTGCTGACGGAACTCCCCCTCGGCGCCTCTGCTGGATCGGAGATCGAGGGTGCGTCATCGAGCTGTACGCGTGTCAAGAAACTCGGAGGTGCCGAAGTAACGGTACTTGGATCGGTTGAACCGGAGGACGTACGACTACTTCCTCTACGTTGCGTCAACGCTTCCGCTTCGGTCTACGAGGGTACGTAGACAACACTCTCCCCTCGTTGCTATATCATCACCATGATCTTGCGTGTTGCGTAGGAAATTTTTTGAAATTACTACGTTCCCCAACAGAAAGAGGCCGGGGATGGAGGCAGGTTGCGACACGTCCGCCGACCGCCGCGAAGCCTCCTGCAGCACACTCGCCCACGAGCCCACCCGGAGCTGTCGCCGTCATGAAGGGCGCCGCCCCGCCGCGCTTGAAAGGAAGCGTCTGGATAAGATAGAAGGAAAGGATCGCGGGCTGAATTCTTACAAACATAGGGCTATTTTTGTAAAAATGAATAGTTTTCTCAGATTCACTTAAACGGGGACTGCGGGTTGATTTGTCAGAAATAGAGGGGGTTTTCCGCAAAATTGCCAACGACGTACGACAGAAACTCAATTTTCTTTATTATTAGGTAAAGATTGATGAATAATTCCTCTTATAGCCAAAGCTGGACCACTCAGCCCGCGTCTAGCCCAGTAGCATGCAGTAATAGGCTGGGCAGGGCGGCAGGTTTGGCAGTCGGCCCGTGATTGCAGCCGGACGAAAGGTTCTGGAGAACCATCGGCCCATGTACGTTATCGGTGCCGAACTTACTCGCTGTTTCTTTGTCTTAAAAAAAAACTTACTCGCTGTTTCTCTCTCATTTATCCACCCCATCGCGCTCTCTCTCTCTCTCATTCTCCATCTCATCCAGATCCCGCCGCCCCAACCCTCTCACCCTTTTCCCGGCGAGTCGCACCGCCCCAACCCTCTCCCACCCTCATCTCGTAGCTCCCCTTCCCTTCATCATGCTCGGGCTCCCTCTCGCTTCTGCGGCCTGGACCCATGTGGTTGGCAGAGCCGTGGCGGGGGAGCTTCACCGGCTACGTCGCCGTGGGTTCACAGGAGTGAAACGCCAGACTTTTTCGGGAGACGACGCTGTTGCGACGCCTCTCTGCCATCACCGGTGCTGCCATTTTCGTCGGGCGTAGCGTGCGACCCACAACATTGGGGACACACCAGTTTCGTCGGTCGATTCAGACCCAACTCCGTCCCCGCTTCTTCCCTCGAGCCAGCGATGGCTGTTCTATTCCATTCCCCGTTTAATTTTGAGTACTGGAGTCCAAGGCGAGCCCAACTATGGCTGAGAATGAGGTACATTTTCCACTCCATTCAGCAAACAATTCTAACTTTTAACGACCAAATATTTTGTCGTTAAAAATCATTTTTCTACTAGTGCCAGGGCCCAAGGCTGCTGTAGTGCTAGACGCTGTGGCCGTCTTCTCCCACGCGGGGGCCTGTCGCGCGCTTACCCGGGAGTGTCGACGGTGGGCACGACCTGTACTGCTTCCTGCTGGCCTCTCAAGGCCTCCTCCTGGTCCACAGCTACTCCGCGACTCCAAATTGGCGGCATTGAAAAAAGGCCTGTCTTTTTTGTGCTCGAATTTCTTGCTTCTTCCCTGATTGTTGGTGAATGTGTGAGTTTGTGGTTGCTCGGATTGGAGAGGTCGTCAAGCTGCAAAAAGAGTCATAGCCAGATTACTACTAATTTTATAGAATATATCAGGACCTTGAACGAATCCAATTCTTTCTAGTTTGTCTGCTGATGTATATGTTATCTTTTCTGTTCCTAACTATGGCCCACTGACGTAATGTTGTTGTTCTTAGTTTCCCCCTTGCCTGCTCCCTGATCCAGGCCTGCATCAATTTTTTTGTTTGGTTTCCTATGTGATGCATCTTTGATTTGATGATGCTGGTGACTAGCCGTATACGTGGTCTGGTGTCCCAAGCTGCTGCCTCGAGGTCGCCATACTTCACAAAAATCATGACGGTGCTGCGTTGTGCTCACCACAGAAATTGGGGGTCATGAGGAGGAAGACAATGGCACGCACGAGGAAATTAGAGACAGCAGTGGCACCAAACATTACTTGAGCCTGATCTTTTTTTTGCTAGCTTAGTGTTTTGCTTTCATAGGTTTGGAGCTCTAAATTTAAGCTTTTGGTCTGAATCTTCAGTTGATCCACAGACTTCTGATCATTCTGAACAAATGCTTGAACTCTTTGTTGTTTCATGTGATTTTTGGAAGTTCATTAGATTTTGGAAAGTTGTTTGATTTCCCTTAATCGATTTCTGAATCTCCTCCCTTCTTTAGTGGAGTTCCCTGCAAGTGTTGTTTTAGTGCATGGTTAAATTCTATTTTTGGTGTTGGCTTTTGAGAGTATCAGATGAGACAAGCAATGAAATGGACTGTGTGGATAATCACAGGAATGGTGTTCCGTGGATAGGTCATGCGTTGGAGAGGGAACGACAAGCTGCAGCAGCGAGAGGTCTTGCCTCTTTTCTGCTGTTCTTGCTTCTCCCCTATGATTTTTTAGTTGGTTGTCTTGGAGAGGAAACGACAAGCTGCAGCAGCCAGAGTAGTAGGAGCAGCAGCTTCAACTCCCACGGTATGTTCTACATTTTTCTGCACTGATGTTTTTGTTATGGTCCAACTGAATTAATTTTGACTGCATCTTATTCTCTGCAGTCTCTGAGATTTGTTCTCCAGTTCAAACTGTGCGTCAACTGTTCAACTGAATGTCTTAAAAAACGATGTTTGATGGAATGCCAGAAAAGAATGCACGTCTTTTTCCTGGCTAAAATTTCGTTGAGAGTGTTCTGTTTTCTCTATCTGGTAAATTTCATTGGCCTCAGAGTTGATTCCCTCTTTTAATTCATTTGGTGTGGTTTTCTAAATGAAGAAGCAGAACCATTTTGGTTGTTATTTTAGAATCATTGGTTATAACGTGGGCGCCATACAGATCCTGCCTCGCTCCATACTACTGTACTAAGAAATTCTGGATGCACTTGTCTATTTGTTTACTCTGAATTTTACGGTATAGCAGAAATCAGTTTGTTTCCGAGAAAATGGGATGCAACTCCTGGCTGGATGGCTTGTACTGCAGCGCACAAAGCTTGTTGACTGCGGAGCTACCAGTCTAATAGACCTAGCTTACTAAGTACAGTATTTCACTTGATGTATTACAAAATTAGAAAAAAAATAAATCCATACCTGCATCTCACTGAACTGGTTGACAGAAACGCTTTCTGCAGCAAGAACATCACATGGTGGTTCGATGATCCCAGCAAAATGGTCCTCAACCTTGATAATACTCTTTGAGAGACTCCCCTGGAATTACTTGCATCTCCCAAACCAAATCTCCCATTGAAGCCATTATACTTTGCTCAAACTTGCAGAAGAGATGCATCACTAATATAGATCAGGGTATTCAGTACAGAAACATTTTTGGGACTGCATTTGATGGTGCTTTTGTCACGGTCAGAAAAGCTTGCACTTCACAATAAGTTGACAATTCAACAAGTTCTCCAGGCTCGGAACGAACGGATTGTATGAATGCTTGGTTAACTACCAACACATTGGGTTCCATTGCATGCGGCTCTCCTGCTTGAACTTTTCATAATAAATGAACAAAGAAACTAGTAGAAACCATGGTATGTAATGCAACTTGAAGCTGACAGGGTTGCTTGTTGAAAATGCGGCAGATTTATTAGAGATCTCATTTTTTGTTGCATTAGATTATTGCTTCCAGGCTCAAATTTCGCGGGCAAGAATGCATTGCTGTATTGCCCGTAATGGAAGAATGCATGTAGATAGTGGTAGAACTTATTGCCCGTAATGGAAGGATGCATTGCCGTATCCAGTTTGGTTGCAACGTATTGCAACGTATGGCGATCTTCAGGCTCCCGAACCGTAAGGAGTGGAGGCAGATGATGGACGGTCATTTTGCTAAAAAAGAAGGCCACTGATGGAACCTTTTGAAGATAGCAAAGCAACAAAACCTACTCCATAGCCTTGCTGAAGAGGTAATAGCACACCAGGTACCCTAACTTACATGAAATGTGATGATTTAGTCCCAAACTTGTAAAGTGTTACTTCATCATACCTCAACTTGTACTAGATGTGATGATTTAGTCCCCAGCCTATCAAAGCACGACTAGTGGCAGCCAGCTTGCCGGACAGGTCGTTGCCTGTACTTTTACAAAAAACACCCTGCATCTTGTCTAATTAACCCCCGCTACAGGTAGCTCTTCTGTTTCGCGCGATTTACAGGATACTTTCGCGCGATCCGCACTCGCCAGCGCCCACGATACGTCTTGTCTAATTAAACAGTATCATGTTCCTTGCTGACGCCACAGCTGCGGGGTTCCAGCAGAATCCGGCGCAACTTGCGCGGCCGATGGGGCCAACGCCTTCTTCGGCCAGAACGACGGCAGCCCGGGCACCCAGAGTTCGGCAATCCTAAATGGCCCGGCGGAGGAGAAGGAGGCCGAGCGGAAGATGGAGATGTTTTCCGCCGGCGTTGGCGACCAGGGCGGGCTGCTCTCTTCAGTAACGGCGGTGACATGGGCATGCTCAACTCGGCCTTCCTCAAGGGCATGGAGGAGGCCAACAAGTTCTTGCCGACCAACAACACCCTCCTCGAGGCCATCCCTGGCAAGGAGCGCGGCTTCACCGTCAAGAAGGAGGTGGCGGATGGAACACCGACGTCCGGCAATGGCCGAGGCCGCAAATACAGGTACGACGAGGACGACCTGGAGGCGGAGACCGCCAGGAGCAGCAAGCTGATGATGCCGGACAGCGAGGAGACCGGCGCCCGCGAGATGTTCGACGAAATAATGCTGGAGGAGTACGAGGCATGCATGCAGGGGATAGAGGAGCTGCGCCTCGCCATGGACAGCAAGGCCAAGAAGAAGAACGGGAAGACGGCGCGCGCGAAGAAGAGCGAGGCGGTCGACCTGCTCACCATGCTCATCCACTGCGCGCAGGCCGTGGCCGCAGGCGACCGCCGGGGCGCGACGGAGCTGCTCAGGCAGATCAAGCAGCACTCCGGGCCGACGGGATACGCCACGTAGAGGCTGGCGCACTGCTTCGCCAAGGGGCTGGAGGCGCGGCTGGCGGGCACGGGGAGCCAGGTCTACTGTTTCGCGCGATCCGCACTCGCCAGCGCCCATGATGCGCGCTCGTACGCGTACGTCTCGGCTGGCAACCAACGGATATCTACAACTACATGCATGCACTAACTGACTATTGCATGCACGCTACACATTAACTAACTACTACTGATACGGCCGCGCGCACGACGTATCCAACTAACTAGCTAGCTCTACGCGCGCACGACGCCAATGGACTGCGGCTCGAACTCGAGCACTCACGCGGCCATGCACCGGCGTCCGGTGTAGACCTAGACATACACACGCACACACGCTGGTGACCACGGCCTCACATGCGTCACAGTTTATTTTCTAACACTTGGTGCCTTCGCCAGTGCTGCCGGCGGCGGAGCGGTAGAACCCGACGACGTCTCAGGCGCCAAGGCCCTTCTCCTTCACGAAGCGGCCCCAGCCTTGGTTGAGGACGTAGCTCTGGCTGTTGTTCCAGTACGAGTAGCGGAACTGCCACACCTTGCCGGTGCCGTCCTCGAAATTTAGGACGCGGAGCAACAGAAGAGCTGCATGTAGCGGGGGTTAATTAGACAAAACGCAGGGTGTTTTTTTGTAAAAGTGCAGGCGACGACTTGTCCGGCCAGCTGGCTGCCACTTGTCATGCTGTGATAGGCAGGGGACTAAATCATCACATCTAGTGCAAGTTGGGGTATGGTGGAGTAGCATTTTGCAAGTTTGAGACTAAACCATCACATTCCATGCAAGTTAGGGTACCTGGGATGCTATTACCTCCTTGCTGAAACTGTTGCATGTGAGAGCCCCGATGTTGGAAAGTGGCTGCAAACGAACTCTGAATACACCTGACACTACAGGCCCTAGGTTGCCGTTTTTGTCCAAGCGCCAGTAAAATAGAGGCACATGGCTTCCTCTTTGGACAGTGAGACCACCAATAATTCCAGAAATTGGAACCTTATCCATGACAAAATTCGAATTTCCAGGCAATTGAAAGGTTCTGATAGCAATGTCTGTAGCAAGTGTTGATAGAAAATCCGTGCTATATATATATATATATATATATATATATATATATATATATATATATATATATATATATATATATATAGATTGTGCTTTTCGTGGAAGCAAATCTGTTTTTCATGAGAAACAAATAGCACAAAATAATCCCGCAAAAAAAGCGTGCATCCCCCCCCCTCCAAAACCTAAAAAAAAATCCGGTGAAAACTGAAAAACCAAAAAAAAAACAGCTAAAACACGTAAGAAATAAAAACATGAAATACAGAAGGAACGCCCAACACACGATATGTGGCGGAGACTAGATGCACCGCTTGGTGTGCTTCTAGGCAACCATAAAATGACCCTTGGAGGTCCTCGCAAATGGTTTTATAACCTCCGATTAGCTGCCCCCATGTATAAATGATAGTATTAATATTAATCTACTATTCTTAAATAGTTGATCCTCACTGACTCTAATTCTCTGAACAGGTGGCTTTTCATCTCATCAAGTGTGTCATGTCAGCATCCACTAACACTATTTTGCATCCCATGCATACCATATTCATCTTTTTGTTCATACACAATGCAAGTATGAAATATTTCTACATTAAAATAATGGGTGTCTTCTGTCCCCGGGCCGTGGTGAAGCTACTCCTGCCTACGCCGCGTAGTCAACCTTGACCCCGATTGTTGTTGTGGGCGCGCCGTCCCTGACTACTGTTGGCGCTGCTACGTAGTTCTTGGGCCCTGCGGAAGCCCCGCTGTCACCCCCAGCTGCTACTGCTGAAGCATCGTTCACGACTCCTGCTGGCTGCGCTACATCGTCCTCGATTACTGTGGAAGTGACGCCGTCCTCAACACATGTGGGCACTACACCGGGTCTGGACATGGAGCGATATGTTTCGTGGAGATACCTTACCGACGATGAAGAAGACGAGCATGATGATGAAATAGCCCCGCGACGGCCGCCACCGGCTACCAAATCCTCAGTTTCGGCTACTCGGTCAGGCATGACGTGTGACGAGGATGCGTGCCGAGATTGGCAGGAGGTGCTGCCGCAACGCAACATGCAACGCCCAGACTCTCTAGTCCCTGCATTGGCTCCCCGTCCTGTCCCCGCTTGGCTTCGTGGTAGATGTTGCAGATGCCTTCTTCTTGGTCATCGTGCAGCGGTTTGTTAATATCCTTTTAGGTGTTCTTGGTGCCTTGAGAATGGTCATCGAGCGCGTGAGTGCCGCAATGCCTGGCGTCCCCTGAACTTTTGGGGAAGCCCTACCGTGTCACCGTTGTCATGCCTCCCCGTCGGTACCAACAGGCTCTAGCTGCTCGCAAGGTCCAGAAAGAAGCGTTGCTCCTCTCGAAGACATTTTGTCGTGATTCTTGGGCATCGGGTGTTGCTGCTCCTGCTAGCTTTGTGGCCTCGGAGGATTTCCAAGTGCGGCCTGCCTTGGAGTGACAAGCTGAGCTGCTGCGCTCTGAGCTCCTTGATATGACTCCCTTCCAGCTTCTGGAGATGGTCCAGCCTCTACATGATGTCATTGATGTTGGGAAATGTAGCATGCAATTTCAAAAAAATTCCCACGCTCATGGAAGATCTATCTAGGAGATGCATAGCAATGAGAGAGGGAGAGTGTGTCCACGTACCCTCGTAGACCTAAAGCGGAAGCGTTTGACAACGTGGTTGATGTAGTCGAACTTCTTCTCGTTCTGACCGAGCAAGCACCGAACGTACGACACCTCCGAGTTCTGCACATGTTCAACTCGATGACGTCCCTCGAACTCTTGATCTAGCAAAGTGTCGAGGGAGAGTTTCGTTAGCACGACGGCATGGTGACGGTGATGGTGAAGTGATCCGCGCAGGGCTTCACCTAAGCACTACGACAATATAATCGAAGGTGTAAACTGTGGAGGGGGCGCCGCACACGGCTAACAGATATTTGTGTGTCCTCTAGGTGCCCCCTCCCCACATATATATAGGTTAGAGGGGGGAAGAGGCAGACAGGGGGCGCCCAAGTAGGCCGAGTCCTACTTGGGCTCCCACCCCAATTCGCCCCCATTCCTTGTTTTGGCACTAGGAGAAGGAAGGAGGAGGTGGCACCCCCCTTCCTTTCTCCCTTCAGAAGGGGAAGGAAAGAGGGGCTAGCGCTCCTCCCTTGCTTCCCTAGGGCTGGCCAGCCTAGTGGAGGGGTGTCGGTGTCAAAACCGGCAGATCTCTGGTAGGGGGCCCAAGCTGTATGTCTGAGGATCGATGATAACAATGATCAAAAGGACACGGTGTTTACCCAGGTTTGGCCCCTCTTGATGGAGGTAAAACCCTACTCCTGCTTGATTATATTCGATGAGTATAGGGGTTACAAGAGTTGATTTACCTCGGGATC
Organism: Triticum aestivum; assembly: GCF_018294505.1. NCBI lineage: Eukaryota > Viridiplantae > Streptophyta > Magnoliopsida > Poales > Poaceae > Triticum > Triticum aestivum. The sequence goes on from NC_057801.1 coordinate 432,505,433, forward strand.
GTAATGGCTAAACCCTAGCTTGGCTAGCCTATCAATGTTATGATCCCGCCTTCGATCTAACCCTCTGGTTTATATAGATATCGGAGGGGCTTAGGATTGTACAAGGTCGGTTTAACAGAAATGAAATAGTATATCAAGACGCCTAAACTTGCCATCCACGTATACAGGAGTCCCCACCGAACACGAGAGGTGGTCTTCTTGTATCTTGACGGCCCATTAGTCTGGCCCATATTAGATAGACCGTACGCCCGAGGACCACTTAGTCCAGGACTCCCTTAGTAGCCCCTGAACCAATCTTCAATGACGACGTGTTCAACACGCAGATTGTCTTCAGCATTGCGAGGCGGGTTCCCTAATACACATCAGCCTTTTTTCATAAAACTACTGTATTCGGCCTTGCATAATTAACACAACCCTTAGCCGCGAAGGCAGGATATATAAAAAAATAAGAACAATGTCTTTACTGGCAACTTTTTCTCGTGAAGCATCAGACTTGACCCTTCAGCGTTTTGAACCGTTTTCACACCCCGCGTTTCGTGTTTTGAGGCCAAGCCCCCTTGTCCCGTCTTGTCAAAGCAGAGATCATGCCCACTTATTACGGGATTGCTCATCAATAAGATTAGGGTAATCCAACCGTTTACGGCGCATGCTTACGTTGGGAACAGGCGAGTTTCAAGGCATAAGTGGGGGGACGGTTGGCATTTTTACCACCTATAAGAGGGCAATGGATTTCTCCTTTCTTACCCATGCCTTCCAATCTCCTTAGCCTTCCAATCTCCCAAGCTCTCAACGCCCGAAATTTTTTCGTCGTCCTCACCACCACCACCTCCTTCGACCATGGCCGGATCCGATTCCAAGGGCAAGTGGTAGGCCTCCTCCATCATGGAGAAGGGGATAAAGGATCTTCAGAGGTGGGATACCTAGCCGCAACCATCGTGCAGAGGCTTCCCACCAAGGGTCGGATCATCCCCACTCCAGAGCCCGGAGAAAGGGTCGTTTTCCTTCCCCATTTCCTTAGAGGGTTAGGTTTTCCACTCCACCACTTTTCTCGGGGACTCATGTTCGATTACGGGCTAGATTTCCATGATCTAGCCCCGAACTCTTTCCTCCACATCTCGGCGTTTATCGTCGTGTGCGAGGCTTTACTCCGCATCCCCCACACTTCGGCCTGTGGCTAAAAGTCTTCAATGTGAAGCCGAAGGTGGTCGACGGGCAACATGCGGATTGCGGCGGGGCCATGATTAGCAAGCTGCCCAATGCCACATGACCCAAGGGGGCCTTCGTCGAGACCGTCAAGATCTGGCAACAAGAGTGGTTTTACATCACCGAGCCGCGCCGCACCAAGTGGGCGGCGATTCTGGAGTTTAGATCCCCCCATGAGGCTCATTTCCTGGACCGCAAAGGGCCTCGACTGGGGGTCCCAGACGAGGTGCATACGCTGCAGATGCGTATTACCAACGTGCTGAGCAAGAACGTCAGTCTCACCAATGTGGTGCAGATTATGATCTTCCGCCGCATCCTCCCCTGCCAACGCCGGGCTTCCCCCATGTGGGAGTCCAATCCGGAGGAGCCACGGACTCTGCAACACTTCCTCGGCACAACACGCGAGGGAATGTGGAAGCTACTTTTCAAGACACAGAAGAGCTGGCCCATGGAGACCGAAGACGTTGGTCTCGACGCCGAGAATCCGGCCACTCCGGTAAGTGTTAATATTCCGAAGATATGTCCGACCTATATATTCGATCAATACGAATCTTATCAGCCCTCCTCTATACAAGGCTGGACAAAGAAGGCGGAGCGGATGAAGAGTCCGGCTCCGTTGCCCGAAGACCCAATCACTCCTCAACTAGAGGAGATGTTGGTCTCGGCGCCTTACCAAGCGCCGGAGAAGAAGAGCAAGGAGCCCAAGGGTGGGCCCTGCCGCAGAGGTCCTTCGGACGCTGTGTCCGTAGAGACCGATGGCGTCTCCTCTCATGAGAAAGACAAGGACAAAGAGGAGGAGGAGAAAGTGGAGAGTGACTCCCCTCGCGTCATGAGGAGGAAGAAGAGGACGGCCTCCGAGAATCTGGAGGAGGCGACGCCGAAGAGGAAGAAGGTTACCCTCTCGGTAAGTTCAGACTCGGAGTTCGAACACAGCCCAAGGAGAGCTCCCAGGGTTAAGCCCATGGACGAATCGTAAGTATCAAAGCCTTACTTGTTCATCTTCCACTTACCTGCCTCTGTATAAATTGTATCTTTGCTTTTATTTCAGCCCTCCGCGCGATATCCCGAACCCCTCATCTTCGTCGGGGAATTCTCTGGCGCGTGGAGAGGTGGAGAGCGATGGACCATCGCGAGCCCTCTCCCCCCTGCCATGGAGGACATTGAGGTGTCGTCCTAAAGGACCTCGCCTATCTGGGGAGGGGCGGACGAGGCCGCCCAGAAGGCGCCCGAGGTTAATACCTCGGATGCTGCAGACCTGGGCACGACGACCCCCCATGACCACCGAGGATTGGGGGCCTCAATAGTTCGGGCCTTCGCCGGATATCGTCCCGGAGACCAATGTGGCTCCGGGTTTGGACCAACTCCCCCCTTCGACGGAGGGGGGAGTAGCAGCAGCTCCATCGGCGACCTCTATTAATCCAGAGGCCGCTCATAATCTGGAGGAAGCGCTGCAACGCACTTCTATCGTGGAGGATAACCACACCCTGATGGGTGCGGTTATGAAGAAGGTTCAGTCTACGAAAAGTGGATTGAACGACGCCTTCAACAGCCTACTGACGGGCTTTGAGGTATGCGATGTAATCCTCTAACAAGTTTTTCTTATATGAAAGGTTAAACCCTTGTATAGATAGTAGCCCCTGAGTCTCTGTCCAGATTAGAACAATCCGGACGACGGATCAAAACAAGTTGATAATGTATCATGATATCTTGTTGGACAGGCATCTATGTTGGCGGATACTGCCCAAGCCGCAGAGGTTTCCGAGCTCAATCGGAAGCTTTGGCTAGCCGATGAGGAGCTCGACCGCGTCAACAAGCGGTTTGACAAAACGCAAGGTATGTGGCACTTGTACATACCCGAAGTAATATGTGCGCTAATTTTTTTAAATTTACTGAGTTTTATGACTATACTCACAATTGGCACAGCCGAGGTCGAGTCCCTCAAGAGTGCCCTCGCCCAAGCCAAAAAGGAGGCGGAGGTGAGCAAGGTGGGCACTGACAAAGCGGCGAAGGAGTTGGAGGTGGAGCAAACCGCCCGTGAACAACATGAGACGCAGGTGGGCAAGGTCGAACAGGAGCTCAAGGATGCCATTGCCAAGTGCGAGTCCTTGGAGCAGAAGAGTTCGGAACAAGCCTCCGAGCTTACCAAAGCTCTCGAGAGCATGAAGGAAGCCCGGGTTGAAGGCCAGGGTGCTCGCCAGGAGATCCAGGAGGCGAGGCAGATAGCGACTGGTAAGACCTTTCTTCTGCAGAGTAAATTTACAAGTAAGAAATACATCCTGCTGACCCGAATTTAGAGTTCTCCAGGCGCTTTTGCAGATCTCCCGAGGAGTGTTGCTGACGCCGTAGAGTTCTTTCGAGCCAAACAGGGGAGCTCGACGGAGAAGTTTTTCTGGTCGCAATACATTGCGCCAGAGCATCCTGCGCCCCTGAACGATCAGCTGAAGCAGCTGACCGAGCTGCACAGGGTGGCTGGACTGGCCATGAAGGATGTAATAGTCTGTCTTTGGCCAGCCGAGCCCATACCCAGCAGCTACTTCAGACTCGTGAAGCGGTTGGTCGATACGCTTCCTCGGATCAACGCCATCAAGCGGTCGGCCTGCATAGAAGGTGCCCGGATGGCCTTCGTAGGAGTCAAGGTGCAATGGGCGAAGATGAAGGCCACTGGAATTGCCACTGCAGGGCCGCTTGAAGGCAAGGATCACTGGCGGCCGGAGAAGTACTTCAGCGAGGTCCTCAAGGGAGCCTGCATTGTAGAGGGTCATGCTCAAAGGATATCATATTTGAGTAGTGGAGTCCGGTTTGTAGGAACCATGTAATGAACTCATAATTAATGTGAAATACTTATGCTTGCACTTTATGATTTTGTTAGTTTATCCTCCTGTTTGGTCATTTATTTTGTAAATCTGAAAGTTTACTAGTCATCGACTTTTGCCCCCATGTAAATATTACAGGGGTGTTCAGGAATGCATGTCCGCACTTTATCCAATGTCTTGGTCCTATATAGGAGGCGTCTTGCGAGATGAACAAGGCAATCAGACTATGCGGCTTTATCACTTTCAGTTAGCCATAAGAGTCCATTGGCGGGGCTAAGTACTAGCCCCTGTTGCATGAACGGAAATCCGGATTACGGTGCCTTTGCAACACGGCTGGTTGAAGCCCATCCCCTCGTATAACACGGCATAAATCGTGAACGATTTGTAGTATAACACTAAGTCACCGGATTGCTGACCCGCTCTCGCATATCATGACAGTTAGTTTTCGACTTTCTCTACTGAGGTACTTAACCGGACAAACGAGAAATACAATCATAGTAGTTCTCCCTTTGCTACCTTAGTCGAACTTGCAGAACGTAAGGTGGCAAGCACAGGATCCGGTCAACCCAACTATAGACCGAAGACATGATTCGGAGCCGATGCATATAGTGCAATATCCGGGACGCCGAAGAGTTCCCTATAGGTGTTCAGACTTTTAAGAATTTGCGGGGCCGAATACAACCCCTGGTATGAAGGTCGTGCCAAAGCGCGTATGTCAGTCGAAAGTAAGGAGGGAATATGGATGGAGAGATAATATAAGAACCCAGCAAAAAGATGGTGATCATTTGCTTCCATCATATCCTTATCAATACGTTGAGGCGTGTTTCGACGTACAATGCAATTAATATTAAGGTCATGTTACATGCCTAAAAAATTACATGAGGGAAAGTCTAACACAGGGCCTAAAAGTAATGGTTCAAAGACTCCAGTGATGCCCTGCCACACGTCTGCGCCATTTCTCCTTAGTAAAAAATCTTTTGATAGGAGTATGTGATGGTTGGCCGTAAAGATGGGAAATGCTAGCCTTGAAGGGATCCCTGATACAACCATTCAGCAAGTAGGGCTCTTAATGAAGCTGTAATGAAAAGAGGTGTATGCAGTCCAAATAGGGTCAAGCCGTACTATGTATTTTTTTGCTCCAGTGTGCCTCCGACACTGCCCAAGGTATTTTGAGTGCATAGTTATGTACGCGCAGTACGTAGGCCGCAACCTTATGGGGCAGTTGGCGGAGGCCAAACTTCTAATTGAGGTCCGGATCCATCGAATTATTGTAGTGATGCACGGGCCGGACTCGTTTAGGGATGTTGTTGGCTTTAATGTCCGACGAATTGAATGGACATACAACCATTCATATGTCCATACACCTCAGCCGCAAGGGCCACGATGTGTTCTTCAGTACGGAGGGAGCGCTCCATATTTCCATTGACTGTAATAACGCCACAAGGTCCGTGAAGGAAATATGCCCTAGAGGAAATAATAAAGTTATTATTTATTTCCTTATTTCATGATAAATGTTTATTATTCATGCTAGAATTTTATAAACCGGAAACTTAGTACATGTGTGAATACATAGACAAAACATATTGTCCCTAGTATGCCTCTACTTGACTAGCTCGTTAATCAAAGATGGTTATGTTTCCTAGCCATAGATATGTGTTGTCATTTGATGAACGGAATCACATCATTAGGAGAATGATGTGATGGATATGACCCATCCATTAGCTTAGCATTACGATCATTATAGTTTCATTGCTACTGCTTTCTTCATGACTTATACATGTTCCTCAGACTATGAGATTATGCAACTCCCGAATACTGGAGGAACGCTTTGTGCGCTACCAAACGTCACAACGTAAATGGGTGATTATAAAGGTGCTCTACAGGTGTCTCTGAAGGTGTTTGTTAGGTTTGCATAGATCGAGATTAGGATTTGTCACTCCGTGTTTCGGAGAGGTATCTCTGGGCCCTCTCGGTAATACTCATCACTATAATCCTTGCAAGAATTATAACTAATGAGTTAGTTGCAGGATGAAGTATTACGAAATGAGTAAAGAGACTTGTCGGTAACGAGATTGAACTAGGTATGATGATATCGACGATCGAATCTCGGGCAAGTAACATACCGATGACAAAGGGAACAACATATGTTATTTTGCGGTTTGACCGATAAAGATCTTCATAGAATATGTAGGAGCCAATATGAGCATCCAGGTTCCGCTATTGGTTATTGACCTGAAATGTGTCTCGGTCATGTCCACATAGTTCTCGAACCTGTAGGGTCCGCACGCTTAATGTTCAATGATGATTTGTATTAAGAGTTATGTGTTTTGATGACCGAAGTTTGTTCGGAGTCCCGGATGAGATCACAGACATGACGAGGAGTCCCGAAATGGTTGAGACATAAAGATTCATATATTGGAAGGCTACATTCGGACACCGGAATGGTTCGGGTCGATTCAGATAAGTTTTGGAGTACCGGGGGTTACCGGAACCCCCTCCGGGAAGTTATTGGGCGTCATGGGCCTTAGTGGAGAAGAGAGAGGGCCGGCCAGGAGGTGGCGCGCACCCCCCTTGCCCCAATCCGAATTGGACAAGGGGAGGGGGCGGCGCCCTCCTCCTTCCTTCTCTCCTCCTCCTCCTTCCCTCCTTCTCCTACTAGGAGTAGGAAAGAGGAGGGGAATCCTACTTGGACTGGGGAGTCCTAGTAGGATTCCCCACACCTGGCGCAGCCCCTTCGTCCGGCCACCTCTTCCCTCCCCTCCTTTATATACGTGGCCAGGGGCACCCCGTAGACACACAAGTTGATCTTTTAGCCGTGTGCGATGCCCCCTCCACAATTACACACCTCGATCATATCGTTGTAGTGCTTAGGCGAAGCCCTGCTCCAGTAACTTCATCATCATCATCGCCATGCCGTCGTGCTGACAAAACTCTCCCACGACCTCAACTGGATCAAGAGTACGAGGGACGTCATCGAGCTAAACGTGTGCTGAACGCGGAGGTGTCGTACGTTCGGTACTTGATCGGTTGGATCGCAAAGACGTCGACTACATCAACCACGTTAACTAACACTTCCTCTTTTGGTCTACGAGGGTACATGGACATACTCTCCCCTCTTGTTGCTATGCATCACATAGATAGATCTTGCATGATCGTAGGATTTTTTTTGAAATTACCACGTTCCCCAACAGTGGTATCAAAGCTAGGTTTATGTATAGATGTTATATGCATTAGTAAAACACAAAGAGTTGTCGGCGATAATAGTCATACTGCTTACCACTAACGTCTTACTTTGATTCAACGGTATTGTTGGATGAAGCGGCCCGGACCCACATTACATGACCGCGTTCATGAGACAGGTTCTATCGGCGTGCTTTTGCACAAAGGTGGCTGGCGGGTGTATGTTTCTCCAACTTTAGTTGAATCAAGTTTGACTACGGCCGGTCCTTGTTGAAGGTTAAAACAACACACTTGACAAAAACTCGTTGTGGTTTTGATGCATTGGTAAGAACGGTTCTTGCTAGAAGCCCATAGCAGCCACGTAAAACACGCAACAACAAAGTAGAGGACGTCTAACTTGTTTTTGCCAGGCTTGCTGTGATGTGATACGGTCAAGGCATGATGTGATATAAATTGTTGTATGAGATGATCATGTTCTGTAACAAAGTTATCGGCAACTGTCAGGAGCCATATGGTTGTCGCTTTATTGTATGCAATGCAATCGCCATGTAATTGTTTTACTTTATCACTAAGCGGTAGCGATAGTCATAGTAACAATAGTTGGTGAGACGACAACAATGCTATGATGGAGATCAAGGTGTCGTGCCAGTGATGATGGAGATCATGATGATGCTTCGGTGATGGAGATCATGAGCACAAGATGATGTTGGCCATATCATGTCACATATTTTGATTGCATGTGGTCTTTATCTTTTATGCATCTTATTTTGCTTAGTACAGCGGTAGCATTATAAGATGATCCCTTACTAAATTTCAAGGTACAAGTGTTCTCCCTGAGTATGCACCGTTGCTACAGTTCGTCGTGCCAAGACACCACGTGATGATCAGGTGTGATAAGCTCTACGTTCACATACAACAGGTGCAAGCCAGTTTTGCACGCGCAGAATACTCGGGTTAAACTTGATGAGCCTAGCATATGCATATATGGCCTCGGAACACTAAAACCGAAAGGTCAAACATGAATCATATCGTAGATATGATCAACATAGTGATGTTCACCATTGAAAACTACTCCATCTCACGTGATGATCGGACATGGTGAAGTTGATTTGGATCACGTGATCATTTAGATGACTAGAGTGATGTCTATCTAAGTGGGAGTTCTTAAGTAATATGATTAGTTGAACTTTAATTTATCATGAACTTAGTCCTGATAGTTACATTTGAAGGAAATAGGCCCTAGAGGCAATAATAAATTTATTGTTTATTTCCTTATTTCATGATAAATGTTTATTATTCATGCTAGAATTGTATTAACTGGAAACTTAGTACATGTGTGAATACATAGACAAAACATATTGTCCCTAGTATGCCTCTACTTGACTAGCTCGTTAATCCAAGATGGTTATGTTTCCTAACCATAGACATGTGTTGTCATTTGATGAACGGGATCACATGATTAGGAGAATGATGTGATGGACATGACCCATCCGTTAGCTTAGCATTATGATCGTGTCAGTTTCATTGCCACTGCTTTCTTCATGACTTATAAAGTTCCTCAGAGACCATGAGATTATGCAACTCCCGAATACCGGAGGAACACTTTGTGTGGTACCAAACATCACAACGTAAATGGGTGATTATAAAGGTTCTCTACAAGTGTCTCCGAAGGTGTTTGTTGGGTTGGCATAGATCGAGATTAGGATTTGTCACTCCGTGTTTCGGAGAGGTATCTCTGGGCCCTCTCGGTAATACTAATCACTATAAGCCTTGCAAGCATTGTGACTAAGGAGTTAGTTGCGGGATGAAGTATTACAGAACGAGTAAAGAGACTTGCCGGTAACGAGATTGAACTAGGTACGATGATACCAACGATCGAATCTCGGGCAAGTAACATACCGATGACAAAGGGAACAATGTATGTTGTTATGCGGTTTGACCGATAAAGATTTCTTAGAATATGTAGGAACCAATGTGAGCATTCATATTCCACTATTGGTTATTGACGGGAGACGTGTCTCGGTCATGTCTAAATAGTTCTCGAACCCGTAGGGTCCGCACGCTTAATGTTCGATGATGATTGGTATTATGAGTTTATGTGATTTGATGTACCGAAGGTTGTTCGGAGTCCCGGATGAGATCACGGACATGACGAGGAGTCTCGAAATGGTCGAGACATAAAGATTGATACATTGGACGACTATATTCGGACACTGGAAGTGTTCCGGAGAAATTTCGGATAAAACCGGAGTGCCGGAGTGTTATCAGAACCCCCGGGGGAACAAATGGGCCTCGATGGGCCTTAGTGGAGAGAGAGAGGGGCGTCCAGGGCAGGCCGCATGCCCCCTCCCCCTTGAGTCCGAATTGGACGAGGAAGGGGGGACGCCCCCCCTTTCCTTCTCCCTCTCCCTCTCCTTCCTCCCCCCTCTCTCCCTTTTGGTGGAAACCTACTAGAAGAACTTGGAGTCCTAGTAGGATTCCCCTCTTGGGGGCGCGCCAAGGAGGGCCGACCGGGCTCCCCTCTCCTCCTTTATATATGGGGGAGGGTGCACCCCATAGACACACAAGTTGATCTTTAGCCGTGTGCGATGCCCCCCTCCACGGTTTTCCACCTCGGTCATATCGTCGTAGTGCTTAGGCGAAGCCCTGCGCCGGTAACTTTATCATCACCGTCACCACGCCATCGTGCTGATGGAACTCTCCCTCGGCCTCAGCTGGATCTTGAGTTCGAGGGACGTCACCGAGCTGAACGTGTGCAGATCATGGAGGTGTCGTGCGTTCGGTACTTGATCAGTTGGATTGCGAAGACGTTCTACTACATCAACCGCATTACTTAACGCTTCCGCTTTCGGTCTATGAAATATGTGGACACACTCTCCCCCTTGTTGCTATGCATAACCTAGATAGATCTTGCGTGATCATAGGAGTTTTTTTTGAAATTACCGCGTTCCCCAACAATGGTATCAGAGGTAGGTCTATGAGTAGATGTTATATGCACTAGTAGAACACAAAAAGTTGTGGGCGATAATAGTCATACTGCTTACCAGCATGGCATACTTTGATTCAGCGGTATTGTTGGATGAAGCGGCCCGGACCGACATTACATGACCGCGTTCATGAGACTGGTTCTACCGACATGCTTATGCACATAGGTGGCTGGCGGGTGTCTGTTTCTCCAACTATAGTTGAATTGAGTGTGGCTACGCCCGGTCCTTGTTGAAGGTTAAAACAACACACTTGACGAAAAATCATTGTGGTTTTGATCCGTAGGTAAGAACGGTTCTTGCTAGAAGCTCGTAGCTTCCATGTAAAACTTGCAACAACAAAGTAGAGGACATCTAACTTGTTTTTGCACGGCTTGCTGTGATGTGATATGGTCAAGACATGATGTGATATAAATTGTTGTATGAGATTATCATGTTTAGTAACAAAGTTATCGGCAATTGGCAGGTGCCATATGGTTGTCGCTTTATTGTATGCAATGCAATCACCATGTAATAGTTTTACTTTATCACTAAGAGGTAGCGATAGTCGTAGTAACAATAGTTGGTGAGGCGACAACGATGCTACGATGGAGATTGAGGTCTCGTGCCGGTGACGATGGAGATCATGACGATGCTTCGGTGATGGAGATCATGAGCACAAGATGATGATGGCCATATCATGTCACATATTTTGATTGCATGTGATGTTTATCTTTTATGCATCTTATTTTGCTTAGTACGGCGGTAGCATTATAAGATGATCCATTACTAAATCTCAAGGTATAAGTGTTCTCCCTAAGTATGCACCATTGCTATAGTTCATCGTGCCGTGACACCACGTGATGATCGGGTGTGATAAGCTCTATGTTCACATACAACGGGTGCAAGCCAATTTTGCACACGCAGAATACTCGGGTTAAACTTGACGAGCCTAGCATATGCAGATATGGCCTTGGAACACTGAGACTGAAAGGTCGAACATGAATCATATAGTAGATATGATCAACATAGTGATGTTCACCATTGAATACTACTCCATCTCACGTGATGATCGGACATGGTTTAGTTGATTTGGATCACCTGATCACTTAGATGACTAGAGGGATGTCTATCTAAGTGGGACTACTTAAGTAATATGATTAATTGAACTTGAATTTATCATGAACTTAGTCCTGATAGTTATTTTGCATGTCTATGTTATTGTAGATCAATGGCCCGTGCTACCGTTCCTTTGAATTTTAATGCGTTCCTAGAGAAAGCTAAGTTGAGGATTATCCTCATTGCTGGGTCCATAACTTGAGGATTATCCTCATTGCTGCATAGAAGAATTACATCCTGGAATCACCGCTGGATGCCAGGTCTGCTGTAGATGCTACTGGTGACATTAAGAACGTCTAACAGAGCAAAGCTAATGACTACTCGATAGTTCAGTGTGCCATGCCTTACGGCTTAGAATCGGGACTTCAAAGGCGTTTTGAACGTCATGGAGCATATGAGATGTTCGAAGAGTTGAAGTTAATATTTCAAGCAAATGCCCGAGTTGAGAGATATGAAGTCTCCAACAAGTTCTACGGCTGCAAAATGGAGGAGAATAGTTCTGTCAGTGAACACATACTCAGAATGTCTGGGTACCATAACCACTTGACTCGGCCGGGAGTTAATCTTCCTGATGATAGTGTCATTGACAAAGTTCTTCAATCACTGCCACCAAGCCATAAAGGCTTCGTGATGAACTATAATATGCAAGGGATGAACAAGACTATTCCCAAGCTCTTCGCGATGCTAAAGGCTGCGGAGGTAGAAATCAAGAAGGAGCATCAAGTGTTGATGGTCAACAAGACCACTAGTTTTAAGAAAAAGGGCAAAGGGAAGAAAGGGAACTTCAAGAAGAACGACAAAAAGGTTGCTGCTCAAGAGAAGAAACCAAAGTCTGGACCTAAGCCTGAAACTGAGTGCTTCTACTACAAAGCGACTGGTCACTGGAAGCGGAACTGCCCCAAGTATTTGGCGGATAAGAAGGATGGCAAAGTGAAAGGTATATTTGATATACATGTTATTGATGTGTACCTTACTAATGCTCGTAGTAGCGCCTGGGTATTTGATACTGGTTCTGTTGCTCATATTTGCAACTCGAAATAGGGGCTACAGATTAAATGAAGATTGGCTAAGGACGAGGTGACGATGTGCATGGGAAATGGTTCCAAGGTCGATGTGATCGCCGTCGGCACACTACCTCTACATCTACCACCGGGATTAGTTTACACCTGAATAATTGTTATTTGGTGCTAGCATTGAGCATGAATTGAAGGAAATATGCCCTAGAGGCAATAATAAAGTTATTATTTATTTCCTTAATTCATGACAAATGTTTATTATTCATGCTAGAATTGTATTAACTGGAAACTTAGTACATGTGTGAATACATAGACAAAACATATTGTCCCTAGTATGCCTCTACTTGACTAGCTCGTTAATCAAATATGGTTATGTTTCCTAACCATAGACATGTGTTTTCATTTGATGAACGAGATCACATCATTAGGAGAATGATGTGAAGGACATGACCCATCTGTTAGCTTAGCATTATGATAGTTACAGTTTCATTCCTACTCCTTTCTTCATGACTTTTACAGGTTCCTTAGACTATGACATTATGAAACTCTCGAATGCCGGAGCAACACTTTGTGTGCTACCAAATGTCACAACATAATTGGGTGATTATAAAGGTGCACTGCAGGTGTCTCCAAAAGTATTTGTTGGGTTGGCATAGATCGAGATTAGGATTTGTCACTCCGTGTTTCAGAGAGGTATCTCTGGGCCCTCTCGACAATACTCATCACTATAAGCCTTGCACGAATTGTGACTAATGAGATAGTTGCAGGATGAAGTATTACGGACGAGTAAAGAGACTTGCCGGTAACGAGATTGAACTAGGTATGATGATACCGACGATCGAATCTCGGGAAAGTAACATACCAATGACAAAGGGAACAACGTATGTTATTATGCGGTTTGACCGATAAAGATCTTCGTAGAATATGTAGGAACCAATATGAGCATCTAGGTTCCGCTATTGGTTATTGACCAGAGATGAGCCTCGGTCATGTCTACATAGTTCTCGAACCCGTAGGGTCCGCACACTGAACGTTCGATGATGATTGGTATTATGAGTTTATGTGATTTGATCTACCGAAGGTTGTTCAGAGTCCCGGATATGATCACGGACATGACAAGGAGTCTCTAAATGGTCGAGAAATAAAGATCGATATATTGGACGACTATATCCGGACACCAGAAGTGTTCTGGAGAAGTTTCGGATAAAACCGGAGTGCCAGCGGGTTATCGGAACCCCCGGGGGAACTAATGGGCCTCGATGGGCCTTAGTGGAGAGACAGAGGGGCGGCCAAGGCAGGCCCCCGCCCCCTCCCCCTTGATTCCGAATAGGACAAGGAAGGGGGCGGCGCCCCCCTTTCCTTCTCCCTCTCCCTCTCCTTCCTTCCCCCTCTCACCCTTTAGGTGGAAACCTACTAGGACTTGGAGTCCTAGTACGATTCCCCTCTTGGGGTCGCACCAAGGAGGGCCAGCCAGCCTCCCCTCTCCTTCTTTATATACGGGGGAGGGGGGCACCCCATAGACACAGAAGTTGATCAAGTTGATCTTAGCCGTGTGCGGTGCCCCCCTCCACAGATTTCCACCTTGGTCATATCGTCGTAGTGCTTAGGCGAAGCCCTGCGCCGGTAACTTTATCATCACCGTCACCACGGCATCGTGCTGACGAAACTCTCCCTCGGCCTCAGCTGGATCTTGAGTTCGAGGGACCTCACCGAGCTGAACGTGTGCAGATCACGGAGGTGTCGTGCATTCGGTACTTGATCGGTTGGATCGCGAAGATGTTCGACTACATTAGCTACGTTACTTAACGCTTCCGTTTTTAGTCTACGAGGGTACATGGACACACTCCCCCCCTTGTTGCTATGCATCTCCTAGATAGATCTTGAGTGATCATAGGATTTTTTTTTGAAATTACCGCGTTCCCAATAGTGGCATCCGAGCCAGGTCTATGCATAGATGTTATATGCACTAGTAGAACACAAAGAGTTGTGGGCGATAATAGTCTACTGCTTACCAGCATGTCATACTTTCATTCGGCGGTATTGTTGGATGAAGCAGCCCAAACCGACATTACATGACCGCGTTCATGAGACTGGTTGTACCGACATGCTTATGCACATAGGTGGCTGGCAGGTGTCAGTTTCTCTAACTTTAGTTGAATCAAGTGTGGCTACGCCCGGTCCTTGTTGAAGGTTAAAATAGCACACTTGAAGAAAAATCGTTGTGGTTTTGATGCGTAGGTAAGAACGGTTCTTGCTAGAACCCCATAGCAACCATGTAAAACTTGCGACAACAAAGTAGAGGACGTCTAACTTGTGTTTGTAGGGCTTGCTGTGATGTGATATGGTTAAGCAAGATGTGATATAAATTGTTGTATGAGATGATCTTGTTTTGTAACAAAGTTATCGGCAACTGGCATGAGCCATATGGTTGTCACTTTATTGTATCCAATGCAATCGCCACGTAATTTTTTTACTTTATCACTAAGCGGTAGCGATAGTCGTAGTAACAATAGCTGGCGAGACGACAATGATGCTACGATGGAGCTCAAGGTGTCGCGTCGGTGATGATTGAAATCATGACGATGCTTTGATGATGGAGATCATAAGCACAAGATGATGATGGCCATATCATGTCACTATTTTGATTGCATGTGATGTTTATCCTTTATGCATCTTATTTTGCTTAGTACGGCGGTAGCATTATAAGATGATCCCTTACTAAATTTCAAGGTATAAGTTTTCTCCCTGAGTATGCACCATTGCTACAGCTCGTCGTGCCGAGAAAGCACATGATGATCGGGTGTGATAAGCCCTACGTTCACATACAACAAGTGCAAGCCAGTTTTTTCACACCCAGAATACTCGGGTTAAACTTGACGAGCCTAGCATATGCAGATATGGCCTCGGAACACTGAGATCGAAAGGTCGAACGTGAATCATATAATAGATATGATCAACATAGTGATGTTCACCACTGAAAACTACTCCATCTCACGTGATGATCGGACATGGTTTAGTTGATTTGGATCATGTGATCACTTAGATCACTAGAGGGATGCCTATCTAAGTGGGAGTTCTTAAGTAATATGATTAATTGAACTTTAATATATCATGAACTTAGTCCTGATAGTTATTTAGCATGTCTATGTTATTGTAGACCAATGGCCCGTGCTACCGTTTCTTTGAATTTTAATGCATTCCTAGAGAAAGCTAAGTTGAAAGATGATGGCAGCAACTACACAGACCGGGTTCATAACTTGAGGATTATCCTCATTGCTGCACAGAAGAATTATGTCCTGGAAGCACCGTTAGGTGTACCACCCGCGCCCGCAACTGCAGACATTGTGAATGCCTGGCAGACGCGTGTTGATGACTACTCGATAGTTCAGTGTGCCGTGCTCTACGGCTTAGAATCGGGACTTCAAAGACATTTTGAACATCATATCGGTGTAAAGCGCATGAAGAAACTCCATGTTGATGGACTTTTGGAATCACTTGATTATGAATCACATGGTGCTTGCGGACCGTGCCTTATGGGCAAGATGACTAAAATTCCGTTCTCCGAAACAAATGGAACGAGTTACTGACTTATTGGAAATAATACATACTGATGTATGCGGTCCAATGAGTGTTGAGGCTCGTGGCGGTTATCGTTATTTTCTTACCCTCACAGATGATTTGAGCAGATATGGTTATATCTACGTGATGAAACATAAGTCTAAAACGTTTGAAAAGTTCAAAGAATTTCAGAGTGAAGTGGAAAATCATCGTAACAAGAAAATAAAGTTTCTATGATCTGATCGTGGAGGAGAATATTTGAGTTACGAGTTTGGTCTTCATTTGAAACAACATTGGATAGTTTCACAATTAACGCCACCAGGAAGACCACAGCAAAGAAATGGCGTGTCTGAACGTCGTAACCATACTTTATTAGATATGGTGCGATCTATGATGTCTCTTACTAATTTACTGCTATCATTTCGGGGTTATGCTTTAGAGATGGCTGACTTCACTTTAAATAGGGCACCATCAAAATCTGTTGAGACGACGCCTTATGAACTGTGGTTTGGCAAGAAACCAAAGTTGTCGTTTCTTAAAAGTTTGGGGTTGTGATGCTTATGTGAAAATGCATCAACCTGATAAGCTCGAACCCAAATCGGAGAAGTGCGTCTTCATAGGATACCGAAAGGAAACTGTTGGGTACACCTTCTATCACAGATCCGAAAGCAAAATCTTTGTTGCTAAGAATGGATCCTTTCTACAGAAGGAGTTTCTCTCGAAAGAAGTGAGTGGGAGGAAAGTAGAACTTGATGAGGTTATTGTACCTTCTCCCTTATTGGAAAGTAGTTCATCACAGAAATTAGTTCCAGTGATTCCTACCTCAATTAGTGAGGAAGTTAATGATGATGATCAAGTTCCTACCAAACCTCGTAGGTCTTCCAGAGTAAGATCCGCACTAGAGTGGTACGTTAATCCTGTTCTGGAAGTCATGTTACTAGACCATGGTGAAGCTACGAACTATAAGGAAGCGATGATGAGCCCAGATTCCGTGAAATGGCTTGAGGCCATGAAATTTGAGACGGGATCCATGTATGAGAACAAAGTGTGGATTTTGGTGGACTTGCCCGATGATCGGCAAGCCATAGAAAATAAATGGATCTTTAAGAAGAAGACCGACGCAGATGGTAATGTTACTATTTACAAAGCTCGACTTGTTGCAAAAGGTTTTCGATAAGTTCAGGGAGTTGACTACGATGAGACTTTCTCACCCGTAGCGATGCTTAAATCTATTCGAATCATGTTAGCGATTGCCGCATTTTATGATTATGAAATTTGGCAGATGGATGTCAAAACGGCATTCCTGAATGGATTTCTGGAAGAAGAGTTGTATATGATGCAAACATAAGGTTTTGTCGATCCAAAGGGTGCTAACAAAGTGTGCAAGCTCCAGCGATCCATTTATGGACTGGTGCAAGCCTCCCGGAGTTGGAATAAACGCTTTGATAGTGTGATCAAAGCATATGGTTTTATACATACTTTTGGAGAAGCCTGTATTTACAAGAAAGTGAGTGGGAGCTCTGTAGCATTTATGATTTTATATGTGGATGACATATTGTTGATTGGAAATGATATATAATTTCTAGATAGCATAAAGGGATTCCTAAATAAGAGTTTTTCTATGAAAGACCTCAGAGAAGCTTCTTACATACTGGGCATCAAGATCTATAGAGATAGATCAAGACACTTAATTGGACTTTCACAAAGCACATACCTTGATAAGTTTTGAAGAAGTTCAAAATGGATCAGTCAAAGAAAGGGTTCTTGCCTGTGTTAAAAGGTGTGAAGTTGAGTCGGACTCAATGCCCGACCACTTCAGAAGATAGAGAGAAAATGAAGGTCATTCCCTATGCTTCAACCATAGGTTCTATCATGTATGCAATGTTGTGTACCACACCTGATGTGTGCCTTGCTATAAGCATATCAGGGAGGTACCAAAGTAATCCCGGAGTGGAACACTGGACAACGGTCAAGAACATCCTGAAATACCTGAAAAGGACTAAGGATATGTTTCTCATTTATGGAGGTGAAAAAGATCCCGTCGTAAATGGTTACGTCGATGCAAGATTTGACACTGATCCGGATGACTCTATGTTGCAAACCGGATATCTATTTTTATTGAATGGAGGAGCTGTGAGTTGGTGCAGTTCCAAGCAAAGCGTCATGGCGGGATTTACATGTGAAGAAAAGTACAATGCTGCTTCTGAAGCAGCAAATGAAGGAGTTTGGATGATGGTGTTCATATTCGGTCTAGGTGTCATACCTAGTGCATCAGGTCCAATGAAAATCTTTTGTGGCAATACTGGTGCAATTGCCTTTCCAAAGGAATCCAGATTTCACAAGAGAACCAAGCACATCAAGAGACGCTTCAATTCCATCCGTCATCAAGTGTCGGAAGGGGACATAGATATTTTCAAGATACACATGGATCATGTTGCAGACCCGTTAACTAAGCCTCTTCCACGAGCAAAACATGACCAGCACCAAAGCTCCATGGGTTTTAGAATCATTACCATGTAATATAGATTATTGACTCTGGTGCAAGTGGAAGACTGAAGGAAATATGCCATAGAGGCAATAATAAATTTATTATTTATTTCCTTAATTCATGACAAATGTTTATTATTCTTGCTAGAATTGTATTAACCAGAAACTTAGTACATGTGTGAATACATAGACAAAACATATTGTCCCTAGTATGCCTCTACTTGACTAGCTCGTTGATCAAAGATGGTTATGTTTCCTAACCATAGACATGTGTTGTCATTTGATGAACGGGATCACATCATTAGGAGAATGATGTGATGGACATGACCCATCTGTTAGCTTAGCATTATGATCATTACAGCTCCATTACTACTGCTTTCTTCATGACTTATACAAGTTCCTCAGACTATGAGATTATGCAACTCATGAATACAGGAGGAACACTTTGTGTGCTACCAAATGTCACAACGTAAATGGGTGATTATAAAGGTGCTCTACAAGTGTCTCCGAAAGTGTTTGTTCGGTTGGCATAGATCGAGATTAAGATTTGTCACTCTGTGTTTCGGAGAGGTATCTCTGGGCCCTCTCGGTAATACTCATAACAATAAGCCCTGCAAGCATTGTGACTAATGAGTTGGTTGCAGGATGAAGTATTACGAAACGAGTAAAGAGACTTGCCGGTAACGAGATTGAACTAGGTATGATCATAACGACGATTGAATCTCGGGCAAGTAACATACCGATGACAAAGGGAACAATGTATGTTGTTATGCGGTTTGACCGATAAAGATCTTCATAGAATATGTAGGAACCAATATGAGAATCCAGGTTTGCTATTGGTTATTGACTGGAGACGTGTCTCGATCATGTCTACATAGTTCTCGAACCCGTAGGGTCCGCACGCTTAACGTTCGATGATGATTGGTATTATGAGTATATGTGATTTGATGTATCGAAGGTTGTTAGGAGTCCCGGATGAGATCACGGACATGACGAGGAGTCTCCAAATGGTCGAGACATAAATATTGAAATATTGGATGACTATATTCGGACACCGGAAGTGTTCCGGAGATGTTTCGTGTAAAACTGGAGTGTCGGAGGGTTATCGGAAACCCCGGGGGAACTAATGGGCCTCGATGTGCCTTAGTGGAGAGAGAGAAGGGCGGCCAGGGCAGGCCACGTGCCCCCTCGCCCTTGAGTCCGAATAGGACTAGGAAGGGGGGGGGGCGCCCCCCTTTCCTTCTCCCTCTCCCTCTCCTTCCTTCCCCCTCTCTCCCTTTTGGTGGAAATCTGCTAGGACTTGGAGTCCTAGTAGGATTCTCCTCTTGGGGGCGTGCCAAGGAGGGCCGTCCGACCTCCCCTATCCTCCTTTATATACGAGGGAGGGGGGCACCCCATAGACACACAGGTTGATCTTTAGCCATGTGCGGTGCCCCCTCCACAGTTTTCCACCTCGGTCATATTGCTTAGGCAAAGCCCTGCACCGATAACTTCATCATCACCATCACCACGCCGTCGTGCTTAGGAACTCTCCCTCGGCCTCAGCTGTATCTAGAGTTCGAGGGATGTCACCGAGTTGAACGTGTGCAGATCGCGGAGGTGTCGTGCCTTTGGTACTTGATCGGTTGGATCGCGAAGACTTTCGACTACATCAACCATGTTGCTTAACGCTTCCGCTTTTGGTCTTCAAGGGTACGTGGACACACTCTCCCCCTCATTTCTATGCATCACCTAGATAGATCTTGTGTGATCGTAGGAATTTTTTTGAAATTATTGCGTTCCCCAACAATTTTACATGTCTATGTTATTGTAGATCAATGGCCCGTGCCACCGTTCCTTGGAATTTTAATGGGTTCCTAGAGAAAGCTAAGTTGTAAGATGATGGCAGCAACTACACAGACTGGGTCCATAACTTGAGGATTATCCTCATTGCTGCATAGAAGAATTACGTCCTGGAAGCACTGCTGGGTGCCAGGCCTGCTGTAGATGCTACTGATGACGTTAAGAATGTCTGGCAGAGAAAAGCTGATGTCTACTCGATAGTTCATGTCGGCGTCCTGGGAACGAGGATCCCCAGACTTGCCTGCCTGCAGCCTGCAGCGTGGCTCAAGTGGTGGCCCAGTACAACCCATCTTCATCAATGCAAATTCAATTCCCTCGTGAGGGGCCAAGCCTCACGGGGCAGACGATGCAAGGCTTCCTCAGGAGCGGCCTCGCCAGGCAGGCTCGTGAGGAGGCAGAGAGATCAAGGCAAGGGTACCTCGCGAGGTGCCCGTGACGCAAGCCATGACGATCGAGACCAGGCGGGCACCGGCCTGCGCAGTGTCCTTGTTTCCTCTTTGGTGCAAAGGGGGCAAGCACAGGCGTGGAGTACCGAGGCATGATGCAAAGGTTACCATTTCGGTGCAACGAGACCAAGACCAGCAGAGCGGCAGGATGGAGGTCACCGTGGAGCCCAAGACGGTGTCATCGCCAGTGCCTTTGGCAGCCGAAGAACAACTTTAGTCAGGATAGCTTGTACTAGATGTTCCCCTTCAAAATGGCCATTGTTGGCGCCCTTCCCGCTCAATATTTGGGAAGAGGGCCAGGGCCTCTATAAATAGAGATAGCCACCACAGTAGGAAGGCATCGAGTTCTCATCTCATCTAGAGACGGACGAATCCTTCCCGACGAGAACACCACACCAGCTCAAGAGCACCTCTCGCGAGGCTGCTCTTCCCCTTGTACTGTTCATCATCAGCCCGTGAGGCAATCCACCACACCACACACTAGAATAGGGTATTACACCACAACGGTGGCCCAAACTAGTATAAATCATGTGTCCCTCGTGTTGTTCATCGTTTATCTTAGATTCTCGCGAGGCGTTTGGACGTGTATTGGTAGGGGGGAGATCTTCGCGCGCACCCCAGAGTTCGAACCTCAAGGGTCTGCCGGAACCCCATATCTGACATTTGGCGCGCCAGGTAGGGGTGCGCCGGAATCTTTCTTCCGCTGTTCCGCGTTCGATCGTCCGTCGCATCCATGGCAGACGCTCGCCGGGCTCGCGCCGAGTGTCGGGCCGCTCTTGCTGCCCGCGTCGCCCAGACGGCTCCCGTCGGCGGGTGTCCCCGTCGTTCCCCGTCGCCTGCTGCCAACGTCGCCACCGGCCCGGCGGGGAAGTAACATACTGATGACAAAGGGCACAACGTATGTTATTATGCGGTTTGATGGATAAAGATCTTCGTAGAATATGTAAGAACCAATATGAGCATCTAGGTTCCGCTATTGGTTATTGACCAGAGATGAGTCTCGGTCATGTCTACATAGTTCTCGAATCCGTAGGGTCCGCATGCTTAATGTTCGATGACGATTGGTATTATGAGTTTATGTGATTTGATCTACCGAAGGTTGTTCAGAGTCCCGGATATGATCACGGACATGACGATGAGTCTCTAAATGGTTGAGAAATAAAGATCGATATATTGGACGACTATATCCGGACACTAGAAGTGTTCTCGAGAAGTTTCGGATAAAACCGGAGTGCCGACGGGTTATCAGAACCCCCGGGGGAACTAATGGGCCTCGATGGGCCTTAGTGGAGAGATAGAGGGGCGGCCAAGGCAGGCCCGCGCCCCCTCCCCCTTGATTCCGAATAGAAGAAGGAAGGGGGCGGCGCCCCCCTTTCCTTCTCCCTCTCCCTCTCCTTCCTTCCCCCTCTCACCCTTTAGGTGGAAACCTACTAGGACTTGGAGTCCTAGTACGATTCCCCTCTTGGGGGCACGCCAAGGAGGGCCAGCCAGCCTCCCCTCTCCTTGTTTATATACGGGGGAGGGGGGCACCCCATAGACACAGAAGTTGATCAAGTTGATCTTAGCCGTATGCGGTGCCCCCCTCCACAGATTTCCACCTTGGTCATATCGTCGTAGTGCTTAGGCGAAGCCCTGCACCGGTAACTTTATCATCACCGTCACCACGCCATCATGCTGACGGAACTCTCCCTCGGCCTCAGCTGGATCTTGAGTTCGAGGGATGTCACCGAGCTGAACGTGTGCAGATCACGGAGGTGTCGTGCGTTCGGTACTTGATTGGTTGGATCGCGAAGATGTTCGACTACATTAACTGCGTTACTTAACGCTTTCGTTTTTAGTCTACGAGGGTACATGGACACACTCCCCCCCTTGTTGCTATGCATCTCCTAGATAGATCTTGAGTGATCATAGGATTTTTTTTTGAAATTACCGCGTTCCCAATAGTGGCATCCAAGCCAGGTCTATGCATAGATGTTATATGCACTAGTAGAACACAAAGAGTTGTGGGCGATAATAGTCTACTGCTTACCAGCATGTCATACTTTCATTCGGCGGTATTGTTGGATGAAGCAGCCCAAACCGACATTACATGACCGCGTTCATGAGACTGGTTGTACCGACATGCTTATGCACATAGGTGGCTGGCAGGTGTCAGTTTCTCTAACTTTAGTTGAATCAAGTGTGGCTACGCCCGGTCCTTGTTGAAGGTTAAAATAGCACACTTGAAGAAAAATCGTTGTGGTTTTGATGCGTAGGTAAGAACGGTTCTTGCTAGAACCCCATAGCAACCATGTAAAACTTGCGACAACAAAGTAGAGGATGTCTAACTTGTTTTTGTAGGGCTTGCTGTGATGTGATATGGTTAAGCATGATGTGATATAAACTGTTGCATGAGATGATCTTGTTTTGTAACAAAGTTATCGGCAACTGGCAGGAGCCATATGGTTGTCGCTTTATTGTATGCAATGAATCGACATGTAATTGTTTTACTTTATCACTAAGCGGTAGCGATAGTTGTAGTAACAATAGCTGGCGAGACGACAATGATGCTACGATGGAGCTCAAGGTGTCGCGCCGGTGATGATGGAGATCAGGACGATGCTTCGATGATGGAGATCATAAGCACAAGATGATGATGGCCATATCATGTCACATATTTTGATTGCATGTGATGTTTATCCTTTATGCATCTTATTTTGCTTAGTATGGAGGTAGCATTATAAGATGACCCCTTACTAAATTTCAAGGTATAAGTGTTCTCCCTGAGTATGCATCGTTGCTACAGCTCGTCGTGCCAAGAAACCACGTGATGATCAGGTGTGATAAGCTCTACATTCACATACAACAGGTGCAAGCCAGTTTTTTCACACCCAGAATACTCGGGTTAAACTTGACGAGCCTAGCATATGCAGATATGGCCTCGGAACACTGAGATCGAAAGGTCGAACGTGAATCATATAGTAGATATGATCAACATAGTGATGTTCACCATTGAAAACTACTCCATCTCACGTGATGATCGGACATGGTTTAGTTGATTTGGATCATGTGATCACTTAGATGACTAGAGGGATGCCTATCTAAGTGGGAGTTCTTAAGTAATATGATTAATTGAACTTTAATTTATCATGAACTTAGTCCTGATAGTTATTTAGCATGTCTATGTTATTGTAGACCAATGGCCCGTGCTACAATTGCTTTGAATTTTAATGCATTCCTAGAGAAAGCTAAGTTGAAAGATGATGGCAGCAACTACATAGACCGGGTTCATAACTTGAGGATTATCCTCATTGCTACACAGAAGAATTACGTCCTGGAAGCACCGTTAGGTGTACCACCCGCGCCCGCAACTGCAATTGTGAATGCCTGGCAGACGCGTGTTGATGAATACTCAATAGATCAGTGTGCCGTGCTCTACGGCTTAGAATCGGGACTTCAAAGACATTTTGAACGTCCTGGAGCATATGAGATGTTCCAAGAGTTGAAGTTAATATTTCAAGCAAATGCTCGAGTTGAGAGATATGAAGTCTGCAACAAGTTCTACAACTGCAAAATGGTGGAGAGTAGTTCTGATAGTGAACATATACTCAGAATGTCTGGGTACCATAACCACTTGACTCAGCTGGATGTTGATCTTCCAGTTGATAGTGTCATTGACAGAGTTCTTCAATCACTTCCACCAAGCTATAAAGGCTTTGTGATGATCTATAATATGCAAGGGATGAACAAGACTATTCCCGAGCTCTTCGCAATGCTAAAGGTTGTGGAGGTAGAAATCAAAAAGGATCATCAAGTGTTGATGGTCAATAAGACCACTAGTTTCAAGAAAAAGGGCAAAGGGAAGAAGGGGAACTTCAAAAAGAACGGCAAAAAGGTTGCTGCTCAAGAGAAGAAACCCAAGTCTGGACCTAAGCCTGAAACTGAGTGCATCCACTTCAAAGGGACTGGTCACTGGAAGCGGAACTGCCCCAAGTATTTGGCGGATAAGAAGGATGGCAAAGTGAAAGGTATATTTGATATACATGTTCTTGATGTGTACCTTACTAATGCTCGTAGTAGCGCCTGGGTATTTGATACTGGTTCCGTTGCTCATATTTGCAACTCGAAACAGGGGCTGCGGATTAAACGAAGATTGGCTAAGGACGACGTGACGATGCGCGTGGGAAATGGTACCAAGGTCGATGTGATCGCCATCGGCATGCTACCTCTACATCTACCATCGGGATTAGATTTAGACCCGAATAATTGTTATTTGCTGCCAGCGTTGAGCATGAACATTATATCTGGATCTTGTTTGATGCGAGACGGTTATTAATTAAAATCAAAGAATAATGGTTGTTTTATTTATATGAGTAATATCTTTTATGGCCATGACCCTTGATGAGTGGTCTATTCTTGTTGAATCTCGATTGTGATGATACACATATTGATAATACTGAAGCCAAAAGATGCAAAGTTAATAATGATAGTGCAACTTATTTGTGGCACTGCCATTTGGGTCATATCGGTGTAAAGCGCATGAAGAAACTGCATGTTGATGGACTTTTGGAATCACTTGATTATGAATCACATGGTGCTTGCGAACCGTGCCTTATGGGAAAGATGACTAAAATTCCGTTCTCCGAAACAATGGAACGAGTTACTGACTTATTGGAAATAATACATACTGATGTATGCGGTCCAATGAGTGTTGAGGCTCGTGGCGGTTATCGTTATTTTCTTACCTTCACAGATGATTTGAGCAGATATGGTTATATCTACTTGATGAAACATAAGTCTAAAACGTTTGAAAAGTTCAAAGAATTTCAGAGTGAAGTGAAAAATCATCGTAACAAGAAAATAAAGTTTCTACGATCTGATCGTGGAGGAGAATATTTGAGTTACGAGTTTGGTCTTCATTTGAAACAACATGGGATAGTTTCACAATTAACGCCACCTGGAAGACCGCAATGAAGAAATGGCGTGTCTGAACGTCGTAACCGTACTTTATTGGATATGGTGCGATCTATGATGTCTCTTACTGATTTACCGCTATCATTTTGGGGTTATGCTTTAGAGATGGCTGACTTCACTTTAAATAGGGCACCATCAAAATCCGTTGAGACGACGCCTTATGAACTGTGGTTTGGCAAGAAACCAAAATTGTCGTTTCTTAAAAGTTTGGGGTTGTGATGCTTATGTGGAAAAGCATCAACCTGATAAGCTCGAACCCAAATTGGAGAAGTGCGTCTTCATAGGATACCGAAAGGAAACTGTTGGGTACACCTTCTATCACAGATCCGAAAGCAAAATCTTTGTTGCTAAGAATGGATCCTTTCTACAAAAGGAGTGTCTCTCGAAAGAAGTGAGTGGGAGGAAAGTAGAACTTGATGAGGTAATTGTACCTTCTCCCTTATTGGAAAGTAGTTCATCACAGAAATTACTTCCAGTGATTCCTACCTCAATTAGTGAGGAAGTTAATGATGATGATCAAGTTACTACCGAACCTCGTAGGTCTTCTAGAGTAAGATCCGCACCAGAGTGGCACGGTAATCCTATTCTGGAAGTCATGTTACTAGACCATGGTGAACCTACGAACTATAATGAATAGATGATGAGCCCAGATTCCGCGAAATGGCTTGAGGCCATGAAATTTGAGACGGGATCCATGTATGAGAACAAAGTGTGGATTTTGGTGGACTTGCCCGATGATCGGCAAGCCATAGAAAATAAATGGATCTTTAAGAAGAAGACCGACACAGATGGTAATGTTACTATTTACAAAGCTCGACTTGTTGCAAAAGGTTTTCAACAAGTTCAGGGAGTTAACTACGATGAGACTTTCTCATCCGTAGCGATGCATAAGTCTGTCTGAATCATGTTAGCGATCGCCGCATTTTATGATTATGAAATTTGGCAGATGGATGTCAAAACGGCATTCCTGAATGGATTTCTGGAAGAAGAGTTGTATATGATGCAAACAGAAGGTTTTGTCGATCCAAAGGGTGCTAACAAAGTGTGCAAGCTCCAGCGATCCATTTATGGACTGGTGCAAGCCTCCCGGAGTTGGAATAAACGCTTTGATAGTGTGATCAAAGCATATGGTTTTATACAGACTGTTGGAGAAGCCTGCATTTACAAGAAAGTGAGTGGGAGCTCTGTAGCATTTATGATATTATATGTGGATGACATATTGTTGATTGGAAATGATATATAATTTCTAGATAGCATAAAGGGATTCCTAAATTAGAGTTTTTCTATGAAAGACCTCAGAGAAGCTTCTTACATACTGGGCATCAAGATCTATAGAGATAGATCAAGACACTTAATTGGACTTTCACAAAGCACATACCTAGATAAGTTTTGAAGAAGTTCAAAATGGACCAGTCAAAGAAAGGGTTCTTGCCTGTGTTAAAAGGTGTGAAGTTGAGTCAGACTCAATGCCCGACCACTTCAGAAGATAGAGAGAAAATGAAGGTCATTCCCTATGCTTCAACCATAGGTTCTATCATGTATGCAATGTTGTGTACCAGACCTGATGTGTGCCTTGCTATAAGCATATCAGGGAGGTACCAAAGTAATCTCGGAGTGGAACACTGGACAGCGGTCAAGAACATCCTGAAATACCTGAAATGGACTAAGGATATGTTTCTCGTTTATGGAGGTGAAAAAGATCTCGTCGTAAATGGTTACGTCAATGCAAGCTTTGATCTGGATGACTCTATGGTGCAAACCGGATACATATTTTTATTGAATGGAGGAGCTGTGAGTTGGTGCAGTTCCAAGCAAAGCGTCGTGGCAGGATTTACGTGTGAAGCAGAGTACATTGCTGCTTCTGAAGCAGCAAATGAAGGAGTTTGGATGAAGGTGTTCATATCCGATCTAGGTGTCATACCTAGTGCATCGGGTCCAATGAAAATCTTTTGTGACAATACTGGTGCAATTGCCTTTGCAAAGGAATCCAGATTTCACAAGAGAACCAAGCACATCAAGAGACGCTTCAATTCCATCCGTCATCAAGTGTTGGAAGGGGACATAGATATTTTCAAGATACACATGGATCTGAATGTTGCAGACCCGTTGACTAAGCCTCTTCCACCAGCAAAACATGACCAGCACAAAAGCTCCATGGGTGTTAGAATCATTACCATGTAATATAGATTATTGACTCTGGTGCAAGTGGGAGACTGAAAAAAATATGCCATAGAAGCAATAATAAACTTATGATTTATTTCCTTAATTCATGACAAATGTTTATTATTCATGCTAGAATTGTATTAACCAGAAACTTAGTACATGTGTGAATACATATATGCCTCTACTTGACTAGCTCGTTAATCAAAGATGGTTATGTTTCCTAACCATAGACATGTGTTGTCATTTGATGAACGGGGTCACATCATTAAGAGAATGATGTGATGGACATGACCCATCCGTTAGCTTAGCATTATGATCGTTACAGCTCCATTGCTACTCCTTATTCATGACTTATACAAGTTCCCCAGACTATGAGATTATGCAACTCACGAATACAGGAGGAACACTTTGTGTGCTACCAAATGTCACAACGTAAATGGGTGATTATAAAGGTGCTCTACAAGTGTCTCCGAAAGTGTTTGTTTGGTTGGCATAGATCGAGATTAGGATTTGTCACTCCGTGTTTCGGAGAGGTATCTCTGGGCCCTCTCGGTAATACTCATGACTATAAGCCCTGCAAGCATTGTGACTAATGAGTTGGTTGCATGATGAAGTATTATGAAACGAGTAAAGAGACTTTCTTGTAACGATATTGAACTAGGTACGATCATAGCGACGATCGAATCTCGGGCAAGTAACATACCGATGACAAAGGGAACAATGTATGTTGTTATGCGGTTTGACCGATAAAGATCTCCGTAGAATATGTAGGAACCAATATGAGAATCCAGGTTCACTATTGGTTATTGAACAGAGACGTGTCTCGATCATGTCTACATAGTTCTCGAACCCGTAGGGTCCGCACGCTTAACGTTCGATGACGATTGGTATTATGAGCATATGTGATTTGATGTATCGAAGGTTGTTTGGAGTCCCGGATGAGATCACGGACATGACGAGGAGTCTCCAAATGGTCGAGACATAAATATTGATATATTGGATGACTATATTCGGACACCGGAAGTGTTCCGGAGAAGTTTCGGGTAAAACTGGAGTGCCGGAGGGTTATCGGAACCCCCAGGGGAACTAATGGGCCTCGATGGGCTTTAGTGGAGAGAGAGAAGGGTGGCCAGGGCAGGCCACATGCCCCCTCGCCCTTGAGTCCGAATAGGACTAGGAAGGGGGGGGGGCGACGCCCCCCTTTCCTCCTCCCCCTCCCCCTCCTTCCTTCCCCCTCTCTCCCTTTTGGTGGAAATCTACTAGGACTTGGTGTCCTAGTAGGATTCCCCTCTTGGGGGCGTGCCAAGGAGGGCCGGCCAGCCTCCCCTATCCTCCTTTATATACGAGGGAGGGGGGCACCCCATAGACACACAAGTTGATCATTAGCCATGTGCGGTGCCCCCTCCATAGTTTTCCACCTCGGTCATATTGCTTAGGCGAAGCCCTGCACAGATAACTTCATCATCACCATCACCATGCCGTCGTGCTTACGAAACTCTCCCTCGGCCTCAGCTGTATCTAGAGTTCAAGGGACGTCACCGAGCTGAACGTGTGTAGATCGCGGAGGTGTCGTGCCTTTGGTACTTGATCGGTGGGATCGCGAAGACTTTCGACTACATCAACCATGTTGCTTAATGCTTCCGCTTTCGGTCTACAAGGGTAAGTGGACACACTCTCCCCCTCATTTCTATGCATCACCAAGATAGATCTTGTGTGATTGTAGGAATTTTTTTCGAAATTATTGCGTTCCCCAACGATTTTTTCATGTCTATGTTATTGTAGATCAATGGCCCGTGCCACCGTTCCTTGGAATTTTAATGGGTTCCTAGAGAAAGGTAAGTTGTAACATGATGGCAGCAACTACACAGACTAGGTCCGTAACTTGAGGATTATCCTCATTGCTGCACAGAAGAATTACGTCCTTGAAGCACTGCTGGGTGCCAGGCCTGCTGTAGATGCTACTGATGACGTTAAGAACGTCTGGCAGAGAAAATCTGATGACTACTCGATAGTTCATGTCGGCGTCCTGGGAACGAGAGTCCCTAGACTTGCCTGCCTGCGGCCTGCGGTGTGGCTCAAGTGGTGTCCCAGTACGACCCATCTTCATCAATGCAAACTCAAGACCCTCACGAGGGGCCAAGCCTCGCGGGGCAGACGACGCAAGGCTTCCTCAGGAGCGGCCTCGCCAGGCAGGCTCATGAGGAGGCGTAGAGATCAAGGCAAGGGTACCTCGCAAGGTGCCCGTGACGCAAGCCATGACGATCGAGACCAGGCAGGCGCCGGCCTACGCAGTGTCCTTGTTTCCTCTTTGGTGCAAAGGGGGCAAGCATAGGCGTGGAGTATCGAGGCATGAGGCAAAGGTTACCATTTGGGTGCAACGAGACCAAGACCAACAGAGCGGCAGGATGGAGGTCACCGTGGAGCACAAGACGGCGTCATCACCAGTGCCTTTGGCAGCCGAAGACCAACTTTAGTCAGGATAGCTTGTACTAGATGTTCCCCTTCAAAATGGCCATTGTTGGCGCCCTTCCCGCTCAATATTTGGGAAGAGGGCCAGGGCCTCTATAAATAGAGATAGCCACCACAGTAGGAAGACATCAAGTTCTCATCTCATCTAGAGACGGACGAATCCTTCCCTACGAGAACACCACACCAGCTCAAGAACACCTCTCGCGAGGCTGCTCTTCCCCTTGTACTGTTCATCATCAGCCCCTGAGGCAATCCACCACACCACACACTAGAGTAAGGTATTACACCACAACGATGGCCCAAACCAGTATAAATCTTGTGTCCCTCGTGTTGTTCATCGTTTATCTTAGATTCTCGCGAGGCGTTTGGACGTGGATTGGTAGGGGGAAGATCTTCGCACGCACTCCAGAGTTCGAACCTCAAGGGTCTGCCAGAACCCCATATCCGACATTTGGCGCGCCAGGTAGGGGTGGGCCGGAATATTTCTTCCGCTGTTCCGTGTTTGATCGTCCGTCGTGTCCATGGCAGACGCTCGCCGGGCTCGCGCTGAGTGTCGGGCCGCTCTTGCTGGCCGCGTCGCCCAGACGACTCCCATCAGCGGGTGTCCCCGTTGTTCCCCTCGCCTGCCGCCAATGCCCGCCTGACCTAATGCGGCTCTGTCACAGTGACTTTGCCTTCCTTTCTCGCCCAACGGAGGCTGCTTGAGAGCTAAAGGGGACCTCCTGAGCATCGCGCCTCAGGGGCTCTTACTGGACCTCGGGCCGCTCACCTCCTGGCATTGACAACGGCATCGCGACCTGGCATACCAGCGACGGCTGAAGCCTGCCTGGGGACCGGGACTTGTCAGCATAGAGCATAAAGCCCTTGTGAGGATAGAAAGGGGAAACCGAGCCGAGACAGGACAAGCATCTCGCACCACTCCATAATAAGGATGATATTCACAAAAGACATAGCAGACGCTTTACATGCCCCCACGGGGAACAAAAGGCGCTAATCCTAAGGGATGCTAACTACACGTGCCTCCATGGTCGATGCAATCATCAACAGTGGGCCACCAAGCGCCAGCGCCAACCCCATCCAGATCAGCCGCGATGGCGGCCTGATGCCGCTACTCTGCTCCGAGCGCGATGTGAGCTTGGGGGCTCGTAGCTGTCGTCGCTCGTCTCCGAAGTCACGAGAAGCTCGGGAGAGTCGCTGGACCCTCCGACATCTCCGCTGCCACCAGAGGAGCTGCTAAGGAAGCGGTTGGCAGGCCTAGCCCTCGCCACTTCGATGCCCCGGCCGCCTTCCCTGGGACAGCACTCCAGTCGGCGTCCTTCCACGTCGAAGACCTTGAAGAACATCAAGGAGGCGCCATCATATTCGAAATGAATCACGAGGGCACCTCCAGTTCGGCAGACCCGGGCGATCTCGCCCTAGCCCCGGGTCATGTAGACCTTGCCCGGAGCGACAACCTCAACCTCCGCTCCGGTCGCAGGGGTTCATCAGTCAGCGTGCTATAGCCAGAGCTCAAGAGGCCTCCTCAGCGGCATCTCGAAGGCGAAAGAGGGAGGAAGGTGAATCCAAGAGCTTGGAGGCATGGCGGTGTGAAGCACGAGCTCGCGAGAAGAGCCCTCAGCGTGGACTCCAGGGGCGACGACGTGCACCGTCGTGATTCACCGGCATCGCCGGCGGTGCCGCTCGGCGCCTCCTCCTCTAGGGCCCTCAGCCCGGGCGTACAAAGGCAGCGAAAACCCAGGCGGTGGCCTCTCGTACCAAGGACTTGACGTCTCCTGCCGCGCGTCCTCGTCGCGGCGGCCGGGGACCGACCGCTTCTTCGGCAGGAGCGGGTCGGGACCCTCTCGGGGGGGGGGGGGGGCTTCCCTTTCTCTTCCGCTGAGAACCGACGGATCAACGCCATTGGCGTGAAGATGGAGGAGGAGCGAGGAAGAAGGAGTGAAGCAAGAAGAGATGGACTGCGGGTGCTCTCGCCCGTCCGTACTTATAGTCCAGAGGAGGCCAACCGTCGGCCTCCGCGATCGACGGTAATCATGACTCATTTTTGCATGCAGGGACTTGTCAAGTCGGGCAGTTACCGAGGCAGCATGGGGAAGCGGAGACGCCCACGTCCAATCAACCGCCACGCGGCGCCCAAGGCCGCAGGCTGTTGGGGCCCACGGCGCTCCGCACTTGCCCCTTCGCTTCTCTGCTAAGCCAAGTCCGACCGCGCCTTGGGCCCGGGGGCTACTATCGGCGTCCTGCGAACAGGGGTCCCCAGACTTGCCCACCTGCGGCCTGCGGCGTGGCTCAAGTGGTGGCCCAGTACGGCCCATCTTCATCAACGCAAACTCAAGACCCTCGCGAGGGGCCAAGCCTCGCGGGGCAGACGATGCAAGGCTTCCTCAGGAGCGGCCTCGCTAGGCAGGCTCGCGAGGAGGCGGAGAGATCAAGGCAAGGGTGCCTCGCGAGGTGCCCGTGACGCAAGCCATGACGATCGAGACTAGGCGGGCGCCGGCCTGCGCAGTGTCCTTGTTTCCTATTTGGTGCAAAGGGGCAAGCACAGGCGTGGAGTACCGAGGCATCAGGAAAAGGTTACCATTTCGGTGCAACGAGACCAAGACCAGCAGAGCGGCAGGATGGAGGTCACCGTGGAGCCCAAGACGGCGTCATCGCCAGTGCCTTTGGTAGCCAAAGACCAACTTTAGTCAGGATAGCTTGTACTAGATGTTCCCCTTCAAAATGGCTGTTGTTGGCGCCCTTCATGCTCAATATTTGGAAAGAGTGCCAGGGCCTCTATAAATAGAGATAGCCACCATAGTAGGAAGGCATCGAGTTCTCATCTCATCTAGAGATGGACGAATCCTTCCCTACGAGAACACCACACCAGCTCAAGAACACCTCTCGCGAGGCTGCTCTTCCCCTTGTACTGTTCATCATCAGCCCCTGAGGCAATCCACCACACCACACACTAGAGTAGGGTATTACACCACAACGGTGGCCTGAACCAGTATAAATCTTGTGTCCCTCGTGTTGTTCATCATTTAGCTTAGATTCTCGCGAGGCGTTTGGACATGGATTGGTAGGGGGAAGATCTTCACGCACACCCTAGAGTTCGAACCTCAAGGGTCTGCCGGAACCCCATATCTGACATTTGGCACGCCAGGTAGGGGTGCGCCGGAATCTTTCTTCCGCTGTTCCGTGTTCGATCGTCCGTCGCGTCCATGGCAGACGCTCGCCGGGCTCGCGCCGAGTGTCGGGCCGCTCTTGATGCCCGCGTTGCCCAGATAGCTCCCGTCGACGGGTGTCCCCGTCGTTCCCCGTCGCCTGCCGCCAAAGCCGCCACCGGCCCGGCGGGGAACGAGCAGCAGGCCTCGTCGCTGCATCCCTCGGTGCAGCGAGAAGTCCACACCGCCACCTCATCGTTGACCCCAGCTGGTTCGTCGTCGCATGCCCGTCGCGCTCCCGCGGACGCGCACACCGTGTTGCTGTTGGCTCGTGAGCTCCTGCACTACCATCCCATCGACGACGTCTACGAAGAGTGGCTCGCTCGTATCATCGAGCTCATCAGCGCCGCAGGGGGCTCCCCTGCGCCGTCCCTCTCGCTGTCTCGCCCTCCGTCCTGCGTGGGTGATGCAGCACAGGAGGTGCCTCCGCCACCTCCTCCCCAAGAAGGTGCCCTGGCTCCAAGGCGCGTGGTCCCTGGACGAGATCCACCGCATCCTGCGCCCGTGCGACAAGAAAGGAGCTGCCAAGAAATCCCTTGTCCCCAAGAAGGTGCTCGCGTGCTTCCTGCACCGGCACGCCATGACCGCATCGCTGCGCCAGCACATCAAGACCCCGCGATGCTCCTGGCAGCGGCGCGCGAGAATCCCCAGGGGCAAGCACCGCGTCAGCAGAGAGCCCCGATGGCCACTGCAGGCTGCCGCGCCTTCACCACCGAGCTACGCAGTGTCGCCTGGCCGGGCAAGTTCTAGCCGGACTTACCTTCTCGCTATGACGACACTGTCGACCCCGCGGTGTTCCTGCAGCTCTACAAGCTGGGCATCGAAGCGGCCAACAGGGACGAAAAGGTCATGGCAAACTGGTTTCCCATGGCGCTCAAGGATGGTGCCCGCACATGGCTCCTGAACCTGCCTCCCGGCACGATCTCCTCCTGGGACAAGCTGCGAACCCACTTCGTCGCCAACTTTTAGGGCACTCGCGACTGTCCATCAGCCGTGGGTGACCTGTGCCGCATCAAGCAGCAACCCGGAGAGACCTTGCAGAAGTACATCCAGTGCTTCAACAGCGCTCGCCTCAAGATTCCCAAGGTGACTGAGTAGGCCATCTTCTCGGCGTTCTCCAACGGCATCCGCGACGTCAAGATGAAGGAGGAACTGGCGATCTACGAAGATCTGTGCATGTGTCTGGAGCTGTTCAACCTAGCGACCAAGTGCGCAAGGGCTGAGGAGGAACGCCTCTCCCTTCTCGAGCCCCCAACTACAGATCCAGAAGAGAAGAAAGCCAAGGCCAAGGATGTGAAGCGCAAGGGAGCAGCTGTGCTCGGAGCAGAGCCGGACATGAAGCGCGGCAGGGATCAGCCGGAGTCGTCCAAGGGCAGCCGGTACTGCGTGTACCACAATCTCCATACCCACAACACCAACGAATGCCAAGAGCTCAGAGCCGTGAGAGAAGGTCGTGTCGGTCAATGCCCCGAGTGCAACGATCGGGGCTACGGCCGAGGCGGAGGAAGAGGTGGAGGACGATGGGACGACCGTGGCCCTCGCCAAGGGTGGCGTGACCAGCCTCGCGAGGACCACTCGCAGGACCAGCCTCGCGAGGGGGCTTGGAGAGATCAGCCTCGCGAGGATCACCCACAAGGCAACATAGGCCTTCCTCCTCTGCCACCACCGCCAAGAAGGAATTACGACCATCTTCAGGACGAGGGGGCTGGGGGCTTCCAGGAGCCGCGTGTTATTGCTTGCATCTTGGGCGGTGCCCAGGCCCCAGCCTCTCAGCACATCTTCAAGCAGTTTGCTCGCGAGGTGAATGCAATCCTCCCCAAGCTCGAGGCCACGCGCCCTATCAGGTGGTCCACGTGCGCCATCACGTTCAGCTCAGCGGATTAGCTCAAGTGCCCGGCAACAGCCGGTGTCCTCCCAATGCTCTATTCCCCAGTCATCAGCAATGTGCAAGTTACCAGGACCCTCATTGATGGCAAAGCAGGACTTAACGTCCTGTCCGTTGAGACGTTCAACAATCTCCAAGTGCCATACGATCAGCTTCAGCCAACCAAGCCTTTCTCAGGAGTCACTGATGGTTCCACTGTCCCGATAGGGCAGGTCCGCCTCCCTATCACCTTTGGACAGTGCAAGAACTACCGTACTGAGCTCATTGACTTCGACATTGCCCACATTCGCCTACCATACAATGCCATCCTCGGATATCTAGCCCTGGCCAAGTTCATGGCAGTGACTCACCATGGCTACAATGTCCTTAAGATGCCAGGAAGCGGCGGAGTCATCACAGTCCCCTGTGAAGAAAGGGATGCGGTGTGCTCTCTTGAGCGTGCCTTCCAAGCCGCGTCAATCGAGGACCGAGACAACAAGGGTGGAAACCTCCCTGAAGCAGCTCCCAAGAAGAAGAAGACATCACCCAGCTCAAGGCCTCAGGAGGCAGGCACCTCCGGTGGCACCGCTCCAGGATCTGCACCCATCCAAGGGGCACTGCCCTCTGTCGCATAGGAAGGCGCGCCCGGCGCCCCCCTCGGGCAAGGCTCGGGGGCTCTCTCCTGGAGGGTCACTGAGTTTGCTAAGATCATGAGGGAGGCGCTCGGGCACCACTTGGAGGCGTGCTTCTTGGCACGCTTCCCTCAAGAAGGCATAAGGCAAGGAGGGCCCAACCCTCAGGAGTTCATCACCAAGGTCACTCAGGAGCTGCAGGAATCTAGAGTCATGCGCGGCAACCACCGCCTGCCCGGTGTAGCTCCCCATCCAGGCGAGGATGGCGGGCTGCGCGTCTGCGTCGACTACCCAGGGCTCAATCGAGTTGCGTCTCAGGAGAGCTTCTGGGCTTCGCGCATGGGACATTGCGAGGGTCCACCTCACAGCTACATTCGCATGCCTTCCAGCCTACCGAACACGGCTGCTGCTCACCAGCGTCTGATGAGGAGCATTCTGGAGGCTCTGCAATGGTATCAAACAATCGCTCTGCAATGGTATCAGGTGACATCCTTCGAGTTTCATTTCAGCTGGGAGCATCCTCAGGGCTGCATCATTCCCAGGTCACGTGGGTCTGCCCCCGCGGCATGTATCCATTTTGCTTATGTCTTTAGCTTACCTTTTTGGGGGCGCCCCTCGGGCTGCATCATCCCCAAGCCGGTCGGGCCTGACCCAGTGGCATGTGCCTTTCCTTGCATCTATCTAAGTTGGATTGCCTTTTCATGCTTAACTTGCCTGTGATAATCGCCTGCTCGATTGACACCTACCTTTGGAGCCGCTCGCTCTGGCATGGCGCTTGTGCATGGGTCCGTCCCTGCAACGTCAACAAATCTGAGTGGTCGAGCTCTAGCTGCGGCAGCCCCGCAAGGCGCTACCTCACCAGGCCCTCAATGCCTCAATCACTCCCTCAGAGCAACCAATGGCTGGCTGGCAATCGTAATGGCAGTCCTTGTTTTCCTCGCGTTGGTTTACAGGGTCCACCTAAGGAATAAAGTGGGGGCATCATGAGCTCTCTCTCTCTCTCTCTCCCGTGCGATCCGCTCGCGCGTTGAAAGGGGGGCGCCTGAGCATCGCGGCTCAGGGGCTCTTACTGGCTCTCCAGCCCTCACCCCCTGGCCTTGACCCACGGCATCGCGACCTGTCATACCAGCGGCGGATGAGATCGCTTGAGGTCCGGGACCCGAGGATGTAGAGCATGAAGGAAAGTGCGGGGAAGAGAGGAGAAGCTCATGAGGGCCTGACCCGGCGACATCCCAGTCGCCGACGCACAGGTACATCACCTCGCCAAGGAATGACTCCAAGCTCCCGAGATAAGTCACGCTCCTGGAAAAGCTAATCAACGTGACACCGAAACCTGACCTAATGCGGCTCTGTCACAGCAATGTTGCCTTCCTTTCTCACCCAGTGGAGGCTGCTTGAGCGCTAAAGGGGACCTCCTGAGCATCGCGCCTCGGGGGCTCTTACTAGACCTCGGGCCACTCACCTCCTGGCCTTGACCACGGCATCACGACCTGGCATACCAGCGACGGCTGAAGCCTGCCTGGGGACCGGGACCTATCAGCATAGAGCATCAAGCCGTCGTGAGGATAGAAAGGGGGAACCGAGTCGAGACAGGACAAACATCTCGCACCACTCCATAATAAGGATGATATTCACAAAAGACATAGCAGACGCTTTACATGCCTCCACGGGGTGTTTCCTTGATTCCTCGTAGGGAACAAAAGGCGCTAATCCTAAGGGATGCTAACTACGCGTGCCTACATGGTCGACGCAATCATCAACAGTGGGCCACCAAGCGCCAGCGCCAACCCCATCCAGATACGCCGTGATGGCGGCCTGATGCAGCTGCTCTCCTCCAAGCGCGACGTGAGCTCGGGGGCTCGTAGCTGTCTTCGCTCGTCTCCGGAGTCATGAGAAGCTCGGGAGAGTCGCTGGACCCTCTTGCATCTCCGCTGCCACCAGAGGATCTCCCGAGGAAGCGGTTGGCAGGCCTAGCCCTCGCCACTTCGATGCCCCGGCCGCCTTCCCTGGGGCAGCACTCTAGTCGGCGTCCTTCCGCGTTGAAGACCTTGAAGAACATCAAGGAGGCGCCATCATATTCGAAATGAATCACGAGGGCACCTCCAGTTCGGCAGACCCGGGCGATATCGCCCCAGCCCCGGGTCAGGTAGACCTTGCCCGGAGCGATAACATCAACCTCCGCTCTGGTCGCGGGGGTACATCAGTCAGCGTACTGCAGCTAGAGCTCAAGAGGCCCCCTCAGCGGCATCTCAAAGGCAAAAGAGGGAGGAAGGTGAATCCAAGAGCTTGGAGGCATGGCGGCGTGAAGCACAAGCTCGCGAGAAGAGCCCTCGGCGTGGACTCCAGGGGCGACGACATGCATCGTCGTGATTCATTGGCGGCACGGGCGGTGCCGCTCGGCGCCTCCTCCTCTAGGGCCCTCAGCCCGGGCGTACAAAGGCAGCGGAAACCCAGGCGGTGGCCTCTTGTACCAAGGCCTTGATGTCTCTTGCTGCGCGTCCTCGTCGCGGTGGCCGGGGACCGGCCGCTTCTTCAGCGGGAGCGCGTCGGGACCCTCTCGGGGTGCCTTCCCTTTCTCTTCCGCTGAGAACCGACGGATCAGCGCCATTGGCGTGAAGATGGAGGAGGAGCAAGGAAGAAGGAGTGAAGCAAGAAGAGATGGACTGCGGGTGCTCTCGCCCTTCCGTACTTATAGTCCAGAGGAGGCCAACCGTCGGCCTCCGCGATCGCAGGTAATCATGACTCATTTTTGCATGCAGGGACTTGTCAAGTCGGGCAGTTGCCGAGGCAGCATGGGGAAGCGGAGACGCCCACGTCCAATCAACCTCCACGCGGCGCCCAAGGGCAGAGGCTGTTGGGGCCCACGGCGCTCCGCACTTGCCCCTTCGCTTGTCTGTTAAGCCAAGTCCGAGCGCGCCTTGGGCCAGGGGGCTACTATCGACGTCCTGGGAATGGGGGTCCCCAGACTTGCTCGCCTGCGGCCTGCAGCGTGGCTCAAGTGGTGGCCCAGTACAACCCATCTTCATCAACGCAAACTCAAGACCCTCGCGAGGGGCCAAGCCTCGCGGGGCGGACGACACAAGGCTTCCTCAGGAGCGGCCTCGCCAGGCAGGCTCGCGAGGAGGTGGAGAGATCAAGGCAAGGGTACCTCGCGAGGTGCCTGTGAGACAAACCATGACGATCGAGACCAGGCGGGTGCCGACCTGTGCAGTGTCCTTGTTTCCTCTTTGGTGCAAAGGGGGCAAGCACAGGCGTGGAGTACCGAGGCATCAGGCAAAGGTTACCATTTCGGTGCAACGAGACCAAGACCAGCAGAGCGGCAGGATGGAGGTCACTATGGAGCCCAAGACGGCATCATCGCCAGTGCCTTTGGCAGCTGAAGACGAACTTTAGTCAGGATAGCTTGTACTAGATGTTCCCCTTCAAAATGGCCGTTGTTGGCGCCCTTCCCGCTCAATATTTGGGAAGAGGGCCAGGGCCTCTATAAATAGAGATAGCCACCACAGTAGGAAGGCATCGAGTTCTCATCTCATCTAGAGACGGACGAATCCTTCCCTATGAGAACACCACACCATCTCAAGAACACCTCTCGCGAGGCTGCTCTTCCCCTTGTACTATTCATCATCAGCCCCTGAGGCAATCCACCACACCACACACTCGAGTAGGGTATTACACCACAACGGTGGCCTGAACCAGTATAAATCTTGTGTCCCTCGTGTTGTTCATCATTTAGCTTAGATTCTCGCGAGGCGTTTGGACGTGGATTGGTAAGGGGAAGATCTTCGCGCGCACCCCAGAGTTCAAACCTCAAGGGTTTGCTGGAAGCCCATATCCGACAGTTCAGTGTGCCATGCTTTACGGCTTAGAATCTGGACTTCAAAGACATTTTGAACGTCATCGAGCATATGAGATGTTCCAAGAGTTGAAGTTAATATTTCAAGAAAATGCCCGAGTTGAGAGATATGGAGTCTCCAACAAGTTCTACAGCTGCAAAATGGAGGAGAATAGTTTTGTCAGTGAACACATACTCAGAATGTCTGGGGACCATAACCACTTGACTCAGCTGGGAGTTAATCTTCCTGATTATAGTGTCATTGAGAGAGTTCATCAATCACTGCCACCAAGCTATAAAGGCTTTGTGATGAACTATAATATGCAAGGGATGAACAAGACTATTGCCGAGTTCTTCACGATGCTAAAAGTTGCGGAGGTAGAAATCAAGAAGGAGCATCAAGTGTTGATGGTTAACAAGAGCACTAGTTTCAAGAAAAAGTGTAAAGGGAAAAAGGGGGACTTCAAGAAGAATAGCAAGAAAGTTGCTGCTCAAGAGAAGAAACCCAAGTCTGGACCTAAGCCTGAAACTGAGTGCTTCTACTTCAAAGGGATTGGTCACTGGAAGCGGAACTGATCCAAGTATTTGGCGGATAAGAAGGATGGCAAAGTGGAAGGTATATTTGATATACATGTTATTGATGTGTACCTTACTAATGCTCATAGTAGCGCATGTGTATTCGATACTGGTTCCGTTGCTCATATTTGCAACTCGAAATAGGGGCTACGGATTAAACGAAGATTGGATAAGGACGAGGTGATGATGCTCGTGGGAAATGGTTCCAAGGTCGATGTGATTGCCGTCGACACACTACCTCTACATCTACCTTTGGGATTAATTTTAGACCTAAATAATTGTTATTTGGTGCCAGCGTTGAGCAATAACATTATATCTGTATCTTGTTTGATGGGAGACAATTATTCATTTAAATCAGAGAATAATGGTTGTTGTATTTATATGAGTAATATCTTTTATGGTCATGCACCCTTGCTGAGTGGTCTATTTTTGTTGAATTTCGATAGTGATGATACACATATTCATAATATTGAATCCAAAAGATGCAAAGTTGATAATGATAGTGCAACTTATATGTGGCACTGCCATTTGGGTCATATCGGTATAAAGCGCATGAAGAAACTCCATGCTGATGGACTTTTGGAATCATTTGGTGCTTGCAAACCTTGCCTTATGGGCAAGATGACTAAAACTCCATTCTCCGGAACAATGGAATGAGCTACTGACTTATTGGAAATAATACATATAGATGTCTGCGGTCCAATGAGTATTGAGGCTCGTGGCAGGTATCGTTATTTTCTTACCTTCACAGATGATTCTAGCGGATATGGTTATATCTACTTAATGAAGCATAAGTCTGAAACATTTGAAAAGTTCAAAGAATTTCAGAGTGAAGTGGAAAATCATCATAACAAGAAAATAAAGTTTCTACGATCTGATCGTGGAGGTGAATATTTGAGTTATGAGTTTGGTCTTCATTTGAAACAACATGGGATAGTTTCACAACTAACGTCACCTGGAACACCACAACAAAATGGTGTGTCCGAACGTCATAACCGTACTTTATTGGATATGGTGCAATCTATGATGCCTCTTACTGTTTTACCGCTATCGTTTTAGGGTTATGCTTTAGAGACGGCTGCATTCACTTTAAATAGGGCACCATCAAAATCCGTTGAGACGATGCCTTATGAACAATGGTTTGGCAAGAAACCAAAGTTGTCATTTCTTAAAGTTTGGGGCTGCAATGCTTATGTGAAAAAGCTTCAACCTGATAAGATCAAACCCAAATCGGAGAAGTGCGTCTTCATAGGATACACAAAGGAAACTGTTGGGTACACCTTCTATCACATATCCGAAGGCAAAAATCTTTGTTGCTAAGAATGGATCCTTTCTAGCGAAGGAGTTTCTCTCGAAAGAAGTGAGTGGGAGGAAAGTAGAACTTAATGAGGTAATTGTACCTTCTCCCTTATTGGAAAGCAGTTCATCATAGAAATCAGTTCCAGTGATTCATACACCAATTAGTGAGGAAGTTAATGATGATGATCATGAAACTTCAGATCAAGTTGCTACCGAACCTCGTAGGTCTTGCAGAGTAAGATTTGCACCAGAGTGGTATGGTAATCCTGTTCTGCAAGTCATATTACTAGACCATGGTGAACCTACGAATTATGAGGAAGCGATGATGAGGCCAGATTCCGTGAAATGGCTTGAGGCCATGAAATCTGAGATGGGATCCATGTATGAAAACAAAGTGTGGACTTTGGTGGACTTGCCCGATGATCGGCAAGCCATACAAAATAAATGGATCTTCAAGAACAAGACCAACACAGACGGTAATGTTACTCTCTACAAAGCTTGACTTGTTGCAAAAGGTTTTCGACAAGTTCAAGGAGTTGACTATGATGAGACTTTCTCACCCGTAGCGATGCTTAAGTCTGTCTGAATCATGTTAGCAATTGCTGCATTTTATGATTATGAAATTTGCAGATGGATGTCAAAACTGCATTCCCGAATGGATTTCTGGAAGAAGAGTTGTATATGATGCAACTAGAAGGTTTTGTCAATCCAAAGGGTGCTAACAAAGTGTGCAAGCTCCAGTGATCCATTTATGGACTGGTGCAAGCCTCTCGGAGTTGGAATAAACGCTTTGGTAGTGTGATCAAATCATATGGTTCTATACAAACTTTTGGAGAAGCTTGTATTTACAAGAAAGTGAGTGAGAGCAGTGTAGCATTTCTAATATTATATGTGGATGACATATTGTTGATTGGAAATGATATAG
Organism: Triticum aestivum; assembly: GCF_018294505.1. Taxonomy (NCBI): domain Eukaryota; kingdom Viridiplantae; phylum Streptophyta; class Magnoliopsida; order Poales; family Poaceae; genus Triticum; species Triticum aestivum. Next base: position 432,547,976 of record NC_057801.1, read on the forward strand.
AATTTCTGGATAGCATAAAGGGATACCTGAATAAGAGTTTTTCTATGAAAGACCTCGGAGAAGCTGCTTACATATTGGTCATCAAGATCTATAGAGATAGATCAAGACACTTAATTGGACTTTCACAAAGCACATACCTTGATAAAGTTTTGAAGAAGTTCAAAATGGATCAGTCAAAGAAAGGGTTCTTGCTTGTGTTACAAGGTGTGAAGTTGAGTCAGACTCAATGCCCGACCACTTCAGAAGATAGAGAGAAAATGAAAGTCATTCCCTATGCTTCGGCCATAGGTTCTATCATGTATGCAATGTTGTGTACCAGACCTGATGTGTGCCTTGCTATAAGCATATCAGGGAGGTACCAAAGTAATCCCGGAGTGGAGCACTGGACAGCGGTCAAGAACATCCTAAAATACCTAAAAAAGACTAAGGATATGTTTCTTGTTTATGGAGGTGAAAAAGAGCCCGTCGTAAATGGTTACGTCGATGCAAGCTTTAACACTGATCCAGATGACTCTAAGTTGCAAACCAGATACATATTTTTCTTGAATGGAGGAGCTGTTAGGTGGTGCAGTTCCAAGTAGAGCGTCGTGGCGGGAACTACGTGTGAAGTGAAGTACATTGCTGCTTCAGAAGCAGCAAATGAAGGAGTTTGGATGAAGGAGTTCATATCCGATCTAGGTGTCATACCTAGTGCATCAGGTCCAATGAAAATCTTTTGTGACAATACTGGAGCAATTGCCTTGGCAAAGGAATCCAGATTTCACACGAGAACCAAGCACATCAAGAGACGCTTCAATTCCATCTGTCATCAAGTATCGGAAGGGGACATAGAGATTTGCAAGATACATATGGATCTAAATGTTGCACACCGTTGACTAAGCCTCTTCCACGAGCAAAACATGATCAGCACCAAAGCTCCATGGGTGTTAGAATCATTACTATGTAATCTAGATTATTAACTCTAGTGCAAGTGGGAAACTAAAGGAAATATACCCTAGAGGCAATAATAAAGTTATTATTTATTTCCTTATTTCATGATAAATATTTATTATTCATGCTAGAATTGTATTAACCGGAAACTTAGTACATGTGTGAATACATAGACAAAACATATTGTCCCTAGTATGCCTCTACTTGACTAGCTCGTTAATCAAAGATGGTTATGTTTCCAAACCATAGACATGTGTTGTCATTTGATGAACGGGATCACATCATTAGGAGAATGATGTGATGGACATGACCCATCTGTTAGCTTAGCATTATGATCATTACAGTTTCATTGCTATTGCTTTCTTCATGACTTATACAAGTTCCTCAGACTATGAGATTATGCAACTCCTGAATACCGGAGGAACACTTTTTGTGCTACCAAACGTCACAACCTAAATGGGTGATTATAAAGGTGCTCTACAGGTGTCTCCGAAGGTGTTTGTTGGGTTGGCATAGATCGAGATTAGGATTTGTCACTCCGTGTTTCAGAGAGGTATCTCTGGGCCCTCTTGGTAATACTCATTACTATAAGCCTTGCAAGCATTGTAACTAATGAGTTAGTTGCAGGATGAAGTATTACGGAACAAGTAAATAGACTTGCCGGTAACGAGATTTAACTAGGTATGATGATACCGACGATCAAATCTCGGGCAAGTAACATACCGATGACAAAGGGAACAACATATGTTGTTATGCAGTTTGATTGATAAAGATCTTCATGGAATATGTAGGAGCCAATATGAGCATCTAGGTTTCTCTATTGGCTATTGACCTGAAATGTGTCTCGTTCATGTCTACATAGTTCTTGAACCCGTAGGGTCCGCACGCTTAACGTTCGATGACGATTTGTATTAAGAGTTATGTGTTTTGATGACCGAAGTTTGTTCAGAGTCCCAGATGAGATCACGGACATGACGAGGAGTCTCGAAATGGTCGAGACATAAAGATTCATATATTGGAAGGCTACATTCGGACAATGGAATGGTTCGGGTCGATTCGGATAAGTTTCGAAGTACCGGGGGTTACCGGAACCCCCTCCAGGAAGTTATTGGGCCTCATGGGCCTTAGTGGAGAAGAGAGAGGGCCGGCCTGGAGATGGCGCGTGCCCCCTTGCCCCAATCCGAATTAGAGAAGGGTTGGGGGCGGCGCCCCCCTCCTTCCTTCTCTCCTCCTCCTTCCCTCCTTCTCCTACTAGGAATAGGAAAGAGGAGGGGAATCCTACTTGGACTGGGGAGTCCTAGTAGGATTCCCCACACCTGGCGCGCCCCCTTGGGCCGGCCACCTCTTCCCTCCCCTCCTTTATATACATGGCCAGGGGCACCCCATAGACACACAAGTTGATCTTTTAGCCGTGTGTGGTGCCCCCCTCCACAGTTACACACCTCGGTCATATCTTCGTAGTGCTTAGGCGAAGCCCTGCGCCGGTAACTTCATCATCACCGTCGCCACACTGTCGTGCTAACGAAACTATCCCTCGGCCTCAACTGGATCAAGAGTACGAGGGACGTCATCGAGCTAAACGTGTGCTGAATGCGGAGGTGTTGTACGTTCAGTACTTGATTGGTTGGATCGCGAAGACGTTCGACTACGTCAACCGTGTTAACTAACGCTTCCGCTTTCGGTCTACGAGGGTACGTGGACACACTCTCCCCTCTCATTGCTATGCATCACATAGATAGATCTTGCATGATCGTCATTTTTTTGAAATTACCATGTTCACCAACAGTCCGGGCATCTTAAGCTTCAAATAGGCATTGTGTGGGACCGCATTAAAGCGGGCGAAAGCAGTTTGTTCAAGCAGTGCGTGATAACCACTGCAGAAAGGGACGAGGTCGAAGATTAGTTCCTCACTGCGGAAGTTTTCTGGGGAGCCGGATACTACCTCCAGTGTCAGTGAGCCCATACATCGGGCCCTCAACGCCGGGTATCACACCTTTAAAGGTAGTGTTACTAGGCTTGATTCTTGATAGGTCAATGCCCATCTTGCAGACAATGTCTTGATAAATCAAGTTGAGACTGCTGCCCCCATCCATAAGGACTCTAGTGAGATGGTATCCGTCAATAATTGGATCGAGCACCAGGGTGGTCGAACCCGCGTGACAGATACTGGTTGGGTGATCCCTGCGATCAAAAGTGATCGGACGGGCTGACCATGGGTTAAACTTTGGGGTGATAGGATCTACAGCGTAAACGTCCCTTAGTGCGTGCTTGCGCTCCCTTTTGGGAATGTGAGTGACATAGATCATGTTCACTGTTTTCACCTCGGGGGGAAACTGCTTTTGGGCCCTGGTGTTTGGCCGACGGGGCTCATCATCTTCCTCACTTGAAGGTCCCTTTCCCTAGTGTGCGGTATTTATCTTACCAGCCTGTTTGAAAACCCAACAGGTCCTGTTGGTGTGGTTAGCAGGATTATCGGGTGTGCCATGAATATGACAGGGCCTCTCAAGGATTATATCCAAGCTAGATGGACCTTCCATGTTGCCTTTGAAAGGTTTCTTCCGCTGACCGGATTTAAAACAACTAAATCCGGCATTGACTGTCGTATCGTCTGCGTCGTCATTATTGCTCCAACGTTTGTTTTTATTGCGGCGTGGTTTACCATTGTCGTTCCTGGCCTCAGAAGTTCCTGGGTCACCCGAGCTGTTGCTTCTATGAGCCAACCAGCTATCTTCACCCGCATAGAAATGGGTCATAAGTGCAGTTAAGGCTGCCATGGTCTTCAACTTCTCCTGCCTGAGGTGTCGAGCGAGCCATTCGTCCCGGACACTGTGTTTGAAGGCCGCTAAGGCTTCGGCGTCCGGACAGTCCATGATTTGGTTCTTTTTAATTAGGAACCGATTCCAAAGCTTGCGAGCCGATTCACCTGGTTGCTGGATTATGTGACTCAAGTCATCTGCATCCGGTGGCCGGACATAAGTACACTGAAAGTTGGCCCGAAAAGCATCTTCCAAATCTTCCCAAGTTCCAATGGAGTTTTCTGGGAGGCTGTTCAACCAGTGTTGTGCTGGTCCTTTCAGTTTGAGAGGAATATATTTAATGTCATGGAGGTCATCTCCACGAGCCATATGAATGTGGAGAAGAAAATCTTCAATCAAACGCACGTATCCGTTGTTCCATCATGCTGCTCGATGTTCACGGGTTTAAACCCTTCCGTAAACTGGTGTTGCATTACCTCATCGGTAAAGCACATAGGGTGTGCGGCACCCCTGTACCGTGCGACATCATGGCGGAGATTGGATGACATTTGAGTTCAGTGATGATCCCGAATATTGTAACGTTCCTCATGCCGGACTTCATAGCCATTATCTCATGCAGGGGCATGACCTCTTGATCCATAGATCGATCTGGTCTGACAGGCTTTATTGGCCAGGTCCTGTTGCAAGTCATATGTGTAGCCCGTCGTTGCTGTCTCCTTGCCTCGTCGGTCGGAGGGCTGCGGGATGGTGTTCGGCTTGATATGCTCCTTTATCCCGTCCATGTGGTGGTCGGTCTGGTTGATCTGCCTGATTTTATTTTGATGGTATTGACTCAAGGGCTTCGTTCTCGAATTGTGGTAGCAGCTTGCACTTGGGGTAGCTTTTGCTAGGTCGCTCGTAGTTGTACTCATCGATGGTCAGGACCTTGGTCCATCTTTTATGGAGCGTATCCTGTTCAGCTTTGAGATGCTCCTGTTTCTTTTTCAGGCTTCATGTTGTGGTGACGAGCTGTCACTTGAAGCGTTCTTGATCGAGGGGTTCCTCTGGTATGATAAAATCTTCGTCACCAAGGCTAACATCCTCCTCGAAGACTGGCATATAATTGCTATCTTCCGAATCCTCACGATCAGCTCGGGGCTTTACTGACCCTCCTCCCTCTCATCTTGTTCAGACATGGGCTCGACGGGGTGTCCGGGATCCTTGGCATTATCCATAATCTCATTATCTCCGGTGCCGGTGTTACTATCCTTCGCCCGACGCGATCATGAGTGGCACCGCTGACGTCGGCACTTTGGTGGTGCATCGACGGGCTTGTCCTCATCGAGATTTTGATTATCCTCATCATCCTTTTTATCAGGAGTGTCCACCATGTATACATCATAGGTTGAAGTGACCATCCAATGCCCTGTGATGGGTGGGGCTTGGCCTGATTCAGCATCGGCATCGTCATCCATACCGTTGATGTCTTCGGACGCGTATTCCAGCATGTCGGTTAAATCCTCGACACTGGCTATTAAGTGGGTGGTGGGCGGGTCCTAAAATTCCCTGCTCTCTGCCTAGCCCACATTGGGTGCAGTTCAGAAGCAAGGTTTTCCGTAATGGTGAGGGATCACATTAAGCCCCGCGCTCCGTCTAAGGGTGAAAGTTGGGCATGAGTCTGCGGATCTGCCGGGCTGGGTTCGGCGACGGACACCTGACCAGACCCGATCAACGTAGACTTCAAGAGTGAGGAGTTGTCGTGCAGAGGCGAGTCCAGGATCGCGTCCGGGTCTCCGGTCGGAAGCTCCATGATAGAAAAGAGTCCGGCGGGGCTGATCCTCCCATCTTCAGATGATACAACCTGCTCCGGATCTAAGGCCGAGGCGGGTGTGAGTTTTGACCCCTGAACGGGATCTGAGAGCGGATCCAAAGAGCTTCCTTCATGGGGGAAAGGGGCGGAGACCAAGGCTTTGAACCCCTTGAAAATTAGATCTCTTCAGATATCAGCGATGTAGTTCAGGTTTCCAAACCTGATCTGGTGGCCGGGGGCGTAACTGTCAACCTGCTCTAGGTGGCCAGTCGAGTTGGCGCGAAGCATGAAGCCGCCAAACACAAAGACCTATCCAGGTAGAAAGGTTTCCCTAGATGCGGCATCATTGTTGATGAAGAGGCGAGCCATCAATCCTTCTGTCAATGATACAGCGGAGCTCTCAATGAAAGCACCAATGTCGGTGTCAAAACTGGCAGATCTCGGGCTGTATGTCTGAGGATCGATGATAACAATGATCAAAAGGACACAATGTTTACCAAGGTTCGGGCCCTCTTAATGGAGGTAAAACCCTACTCCTGCTTGAGAATATTCGATGAGTACAGGGGTTACAAGAGTTGATCTACCTCGAGATCGTAATGGCTAAACCCTAGCTTGGCTAGCCTATCAATGTTATGATCCCGCCTTCGATCTAACCCTCCGGTTTATATAGATATTGGAGGGGCTTAGGATTGTACAAGGTCTGTTTAACAGAAAGGAAATAGTATATCCCGACACCTAAACTTGCCATCCACGTATACGGGAGTCCCCACCGGACATGAGAGGTGGTCTTCTTCTTGTATCTTGACGGCCCATTAGTCCGACCCATATTAGATAGACCGGACGCCCGAGGACCCCTTAGTCCAGGACTCCCTCAAGGGGTGCACCAGCCCCCTGTGGGCTGCTCTGTCCCTCCCTAGGCACATTAAGCCAATATAGCTTGCCGGGGGTTGCCCGGAACCCTTTCTAGTGACCCGATCCATACCCGGTACCCCCGGAACACTTCCGGTGTCCAAATACTATCGTCCTATATATGAATCTTTACATGTCAACCATTTTGCACTCCTCGTCATGTCCATGATCTCATCCGGGACTCCGAACAACATTCAGTCACCAAATCACATAATTCATATAATACAAATTGTCATCGAACGTTAAGCGTGCGGACCCTACAAGTTCGAGAACTATGTAGACATGACCGAGACATCTCTTCATTCAATAACCAATAGTGAACCTGGATGCTCATATTGGTTCCTACATATTCTACGAAGATCTTTATCGGTCGTACCGCAATGACAACATACGTTATTCCCTTTGTCATCGGTATGTTACTTGCCAGAGATTCGATCGTTGGTATCTTCATACCTAGTTTAATCTCGCTACCGGCAAGTCTCTTTAGTCTTTCTGTAATGCATCATGCCGCAACTAACTCATTAGTCACATTGCTTGCAAGGCTTATTTTGATGTGCATTACCGAGAGGGCCCAGAGATACCTCTCCGATACTCGGAGTGACAAATCCTAATCTCGATCTATGCCAAACCAAGAAACACCTTCGGAGATACCTGTAGAGCATCTTTATAATCACCCAGTTACATTGTGACATTTGATAGCACACAAGGTATTCCTCCGGTATTCGGGATTTGCATAATCTCATTGTCAAAGGAATATGTATATGTCATGAAGAAAGCCATAGCAATAAAACTAAACGATCATTATGCTAAGCTAATGGATGGGTCTTGTCCATCACATCATTCTCCTAATAATGTGATCCCGTTCATCAAATGACAACACATGTCTATGGCTAGGAAACTTAACCATCTTTGATTTAACGAGCTAGTCTAGTAGAGGCTTACTAGGGAACTATGTTTTGTCTATGTATCCACACATGTATCAAGTTTCCGGTTAATACAATTCTAGCATGAATAATAAACATTTATAATGATACAAGGAAATATAAATAACAACTTTATTATTGCCTCTAGGGCATACTTCCTTCAGTCTCCCACTTGCACTAGAGTCAATAATCTAGATTACATATTAATGATTCTAACACCCATGGAGTCTTGGTGCTGATCATGTTTTGCTCGTGGAATAGGCTTAGTCAATGGGTCTACCACATTCAGATCCGTATGTATTTTGCAAATCTCTATGTATCCCTCCTTGACTTTATCACGGATGGGGTTGAAGCGTCTCTTGATGTGTTTGGTTCTCTTGTGAAATTTGGATTCCTTCGCCAAGGCAATTGCTCCAGTATTGTCACAAAAGATTTTCATTGGACCCGATGCACTAGGTATTACACCTAGATAGGATATGAACTCCTTCATCCAGACTCCTTCATTCGCTGCTTCCGAAGCAGCTATGTACTCCGCTTCACACGTAGATCCCGCCATGATGCTTTTCTTGGAACTGCACCTACTGACAACTCCACCATTCAATATAAATATGTATCCGATTTGTGACTTAGAGTCATATGGATCAGTGTCAAAGCTAGCATCGACGTAACCATTTACGACGAGCTCTTTGTCACCTCCATAAATGAGAAACATATTCTTAGTCCTTCTCAGGTACTTCAGGATGTTCTTGACCGATGTCGAGTGATCCACTCCTGGATTACTTTGGTACCTCCTTGCTAGACTTATAGTGTAACATCCCAATTTTCAATTTGGATGTTATACATAGATCATCATATGCATATCATATTTATTTTTGCATTTTGTTATGATCCTAGAAATCTTAAGCAACTAAAGGACCCAAGGGGAGAGTTGGAGGTTTCACAAAATTCATATTTGAATTTATTTCAAATTTGAAGAGAGGATCAATTTGATTTTATTAATTTTTCTGTCCAATTATTTCCAATATTAAAAATAAATGAGAGAAGATAATATGACTTGTTCAACCTAAGAGAAATATTGGAGAAAGAATTTTAAAATAAAATGATTATTTGTTGATATTTTATTTGAATTAGAAAAAAATATTGCATTTTTGAAAAAATTGCATCTTAGTCCAGAACAATGTTCATCTGTCCTAAATATTAGGTTTGGACGGTGAAAATTGTTTATGGAATTTTTAGAATTTTTTTATATTTATTTAGGATTTTTCCTTCGCGGCAAAATTATTTTAAAAAAACTTTCCGCGCGAACTGGGCTGAAGCCCAGCCGGCCCAGCAGGCCGCGCGGCCTTCCCCTGCGAAGTCGCCGTAGCCGCGCCAGACTCCTTGGAGTGCGTGCCACCGCTGCCGGTCTGACTTGGCCTCCAAGTCAGGAGCCCTCCCACCCTCGAGGCCTTTAAGTACCCCACCGTCGCCCCTCCTCTCTCCGATTCACAGCCGCCCGCCGCAACCGATGATACCGCTCACCCCGAGCGCCGCCGCCACAACCGCTCGCCTCCGCTGCCGCGCCGCCGCACACTGCCGCCCCGCGCTGCTGCTGTTACCGCTCACCGTCGCCACCGCCGATCCCGCCGTCGCCGTCGGTCCCTTGCCGGTCAAACGATAAAAACCATTCGTTTCCAATCTGTTTTTTCGGTTTAGTCGGTTTAGTAGATTAGATCGGTTTATTTTTTTAGGTTTACCTATTTAATGAACGTTCGTTTGTTCATTCGTTTTAACGGGCGGTTTCGTTAGATTAGTTTTTGTTAACGAACGTTTGCGCCGTAGTTTTTTCTTTTTAGTTTATTTTCGGACAGGGACTTATCCTCGAATAGTTTTCTCGCAGTTTAGCCCCTGATCTTAAAACTAGAGTAACTTTTTACTCGTTTATCCAAATTAGATGAAACTAGCGCCTAAATCTTCGTATCGTTCTGTTCTTTCCAGTTAACCAACTTGAACATGATTTTTCTACTTTAAAATTTGAGTTTAGTTCAGATTAGTAAACGATCTTGTTTCGTTCGTATTTTGAGTTTTGTTTCTCCGTTTGAGTTGTTTCTTTTTGCAAATCGTAGCTAATCACATGTACCTACTGCTAAGATCAAATCCACATGATAATAATGCTATTAGGTTTTACTTTCTGTTTGTCTACGCTGGATTAGCCGTAGTGCGAAGCTTATTACTACAAATCTCTAGAGTTTGCAGATCGTCAGCAATCCAAGTTACACTTTGATCATATTCTTCTATACCCAGTTTTTACTATGCATTAGTATTACCCCTCAAACAATTGCATGAGTAGGATTGGGAACATGTGGTTTGGTTGTAGTACTTGAGGTAGGAACCTAATACCTTTTGATCACCCCGGGAATATACATTATGCTTATTTATTGCTTAGCCATGCTCATAGACAGGGATTGGATCGTGATTCACACATGGAACTTTGAGAGTTATTAATCTTGGATAACATTAAGGTGGCAACTTCAATATACATCTTGGTGGATTGGTTGAGGCACCTGGGGAACCCAGTGTTGGCTATTTAAGGAAATCCCTGAGTACCCGTGTGATTTTTCCTTCGGTTCGCCACCCAGGCTCAAAGGGATCATATGATATTTCATGCCTAGAAACTTCCGTATGCAGCCACAAGCCATTATGGGCTATAGCATAGTTGAGTAAGTTGCATGAGCTCTCGAAGAGGTGGACTAGCAGATGTAGGGGAAAGTAGGTGTACCGGTCTGCCCGGAGTAGAGAGTAAGTGCTTCAGAAAGACTATGTCTCAATCATCCGATCATGGATGCAGTCGAGTCTTGTGGGGAAAAGTGCACAAACCTCTGCAGAGTGTATAAACTAATCATGGTTAGCCGTGTCCCTTGTTATGGACATCTTGAGTATCTGGTACTTGAATTATTGATTTGATCTCATCACTCTTTAATTAATTGAATTGGGTTTAATGATGATACTTTTAATTGGGATTTGAGTTGGGGTTACCTTCTCAAATATTGGGCAACTTGGGAGTAGTTAAATAAATTTATTTCTTTGTTGTAGGGAAAAACTAGCTTTATGCAAAATTATAAACTTAGAGCCTCCACCAGCCAGATATTTTATGTAGATATAGTTCTTGCATTTCATTGCTTTACAGTGTAACTCTGCCAGCATATTCAATGTCTTGACCTACACGGCTGCAACGTCTCATGTTGCAGACTACTCAGATGACGAATAAGGTGCGATAGGTCATTGTCTTGCACTCAGCTATGTCGTTGCAGTTGAGGGACTCATTTACCTCTGAAGCTTTCGCAGTTATTTAGTTTAGATGGCCTTCAGGCATGTTATTTTTATGTAATCATACTCTTTATGAGGACTAGATGTAATAAGTGTGTGATTGAACTCTATTATAATTCCTCGAGTACTGTGTGTGTCAGCATTACCAATCCAGGGATGACACTTATGCACAGAGACTTCGGTCCATTCGGATTATGGTTGCTACATATATGTCGGTGTACTAGAATAGGGGTACCCTAGTATCCCGAACTTGTGCACGGGCAGTTGCAGCACCCCGCGGCAAGGCTTGCCGGGTGACCGACAAGGTCCTCCGTGGCTCCTTTGGAGCCATTCAAGAACAAAGTATTCAAGCCAAGGAGACAAGGCCCGGAAAGAGGAGCTTGCCGGGAAGGCCAACCAAGGCATTTCGAGGAACTTGCCGCGACGCGCCGTGCGTCCCGGCAAGGCCCGGTGGGCGACAAGCTTCCGGGCGCGGCAAGGCAATGGCCGCGGCAAGGCGCTTGCCGCGGCAAGCAACCACTCTGTACCCACGCTCCAGCACATCCACCAACGTGTCGCCTTGGGGTCTTTCCAGGTGCGCATGGCAGGAGGCTGTGTAGCCAGTGGTGCGCGGTGGCATGCAACGCTGACAAGACTGCCATCGTGGCGATCGATGGCGTCCCTGACGGTCCTTTTTGCACTATTTGGGCGACGCAGACGGGCATTTAATGCCTTTGTCCCCTGCCGTCAGGGTTAGGTAGGATACACTGTACAGGTGGTTGTACCAACCACAACCCCTTTTCCATTTTTACCCTTCTCTGCGTTGCCACCTGTCGGTGACCCCTTGAGCATATAAAAGGAGGCCCATGCGCAACGTAGAGGAGGTTCATTCGGTTCAAAAGCCAAAAAACACTCACGCTCGGTCTCGTGTGTACTGTAGCACTCAGCGCACCCGAGCAAGAACTCAATACAATCAGACAAGCAGCAGTAGGAGTGTTATCTCTCCGGAGAGCTCCGAAGCTGGGTAAACTGCTCGTGTGCTTCGCCTTGATCTGCTCTTCATGCGATCTCCGCCCCCCGCCGAACCGAAAGGGACTCGGATCAGCTTCCCCGACATCTTTGGCGCGCCAGGTAGGGGGCGTCGAGATTGTGTGAACCTGATCCGGTGTGCACACGAGCTAGATCTTCATCTTCTTCATCGACGTGCCACCGAAGAAGAAAACTTCGGCGGCAGCTGTTCCGTCCACGTCGATCCCACCACCACCGGAGCAAACGAGTGGTGGGATAGACGCCGGCGGAAGAACGGGCGTCGACGAGGAAGCTCACGGTGCTGCCAGGTCCAAGGACAAGGCTGCGCAGACATCGGCGTCCGTACATGTACCGCGCCCATCTCAGGAGGCGCAGGACCAACAGCGTCATGGTACTCGCTGTGCCATACGTTTGTTGGGCCAAGATCGAGCTGGTGGATCTCGGGGTGCTCAAGACCAGCATGCACGCCAACATGCTGACACGAGCGAGACACGGTCACCTGGACGGGATACTGCTCCTTCTAACATAGTTAGAAGTCCGAGCATATCCCGCTCCTCGCACCGTTCGCCACTGCCGCCCACCACTCCAGCAGAAGCTTTGGCGCGAGCTCAACTGCTCCTGGATTACCATCCAGCGGAAGACAAGATCGATCAATGGAGGGCCACCATTCAGAGTCTCATCGGCTTCGCCAACGGCGACACTCCGCGGCAGCTGAGTGCATCGCTGCCGCGGCAGGACTGCCAGGCACGAGCCGGTGGAGACGAAATCGGTGGGGGTGCAACCACCCTGCACTCTCCACCCCGAAGGCCAAGATCGCCGACTCGTCGGATCCACCTCGACAGCGACTCCACCGCATCATCAGATCCACGAGCTCGTCACGATCAGTGCCAAGTTCTTCACGAACGACAGCAAGAAGACGCTCACACTCGCATCGAGCGTCGAAGATAAGCGCGACGTCAATCCGACAAGCGCGCTGGGCCCTCTGTTGACATGCATGCGCCAGGGGAACCAGGCGACTTGCCGTACGCGGTAGGTTGCCCTGCGTTCACTCGTGAGCTGCGACAAGTCCAGTGGCCCAGCACGAAGAATTTCAAGCCAGATGTACCAGAGAAGTACGACGGCAGGTCGCATCCGTCGGAGTTCCTCAGCATCTACACCATCGCGGTGCAGGCTGCCGGGGGACGAGACGACAAGATCCTTGCCAACTACTTCCCGCTAGTGCTCAAACCCAATGTCAGATCCTGGCTCATGCACTTGCCGGACAACTCCATTTCCTCCTGGGCTGACCTGTGCCATCAGTTTGTCGGCGCCTTTACAGGCGGCCACAAGCCTCATGGCCAAGAGAGCGACCTTCATCTGCTCGCCCAGAAGGAAGGAGAGCCCCTGCGCAAGTACATTCAGAGATTCAGCCGTGTACAGCACAACATCCCAGATGTCCACCTTGCCGCGGTAATCAGCGCGTTCCATTAGAACATGTGGAACCGCAGGATGCGGGAGGAGATGGTGATGTGCAAGATCAGAGACGTCAGTGAGCTATACGCCCTGGCCGACAAGTGTGCACGTGCTGAGGAAGGGAGGAAACTCCCCGGAGAGAATACATGAGCAGGAGGATTTGATAGTGAGGAGACTGCCCCGGCAAGGAAGAACCAGCGGCGGAACAACAGGAAGAAGAAAGGCAAAGATGTGCTAGTTGTTGAGCAGTCCGACAAGAAAGCCGAAGCTGGTAGCTCCGGCAAGGAGGTTGCCGCAGCTGTGGCGGTCGCCGACAAGCAGGACAACACCAACAAGCAGTACTGCAAGATCCACCGCACCAAGGGCCATGACCTCCAGAGCTGCAAGAAGGTCGAGCAGCTTGTTGAGCAGCAAAAAGCTGAATACGAGTGACGCGACAAGGAGAAAGCCCAGGAAGGTGCTGGAGGAGCTGGCAAGAAATGTCCCGGCCGAGGAGGACGCCGCGGCAAGGCAAAGCAGCGACAAGGAGATAGACCTCCCCGCGGCCGCGACAAGGATGAAGATGACGACGATGATGAAGATATGGATGATGACGAGACCGATGAGCAGGAGTTCCAGAAAACCACAGAGGTCCTGTGCGTTGACGGTGGTGCTTCTCTGCATACTTCACACCGCCAGCTCAAGCAGTGGGTGCGGGAAGTCAATGCGGCAGAACCACCCGTCGAGTCACGCAAGCCTCTGAAATGGTCCAGCACGCCTATCATCTTTGATATTGAGGTCCGGCAAGAGCTCTGATGCCCACTCCGGCAAGCGCACCTCTTCGGAGTGCTGCGCTACCGTCGAGGACGCACCATCGAGCTCCATCAGCAAGTGTAAGAAGACAATGGCAGCTCCACCAAAGACCAAGAAGGTGTCCGCCAAGGAGGACGGCACTGGTGGTACCTTCACCATCAGTGCCACTCTTGACCCTAAATAGGAAAGCGCGCTCGTTGCTTTCCTGCGGGCGAATGTCGACGTGTTTGCGTGGCAACCATCTGACATCCCCGGTGTTCCCAGGAAAGTAATCGAGCACCATCTTGCCGTCTGTCCTCATGCGCGGCCCTCAAGCAGAAAGTCAGGAAACAGGCAATGGAGCGCCAAGAATTCATCGCAGAAGAAATCAAGAAATTGGAAGCAGCAGGCCTTGTCAGAGGAGTGCTCCATCCTACGTGGTTGGCCAATCCTGTAGTCGTGCATAAGGCAAACGGGAAATGGAGGCTTTGTATCGACTTTACTGATGTCAATAAAGCTTGTCCCGAAGACCCATTTCCCTTGCCGTGCATGGACCAGATTGTTGACTCCACGGCCGGATGTGACTTGCTTTCATTTCTTGATGCATACTCAGGATACCATCAGATCTTCATGGCAGAAGAGGATGAGGAGAAGACCGCATTCATCACCCCATGTGGCACATACTGTTTCATACGGATGCCTTTCGGTTTAAAGAATGCTGGTTTGACATTTGCAAGGGTAGTCCATGACGCTTTTGAGCCACAGATGCACAGAAATGTGGAAGCATACATGAATGACATAGTGGTCAAAAGCAAGGACAAGGCAACTCTGATTCAAGATTTAGACGAAACCTTTGCAAATCTGCGCAGGATCAACCTCAAGCTTAACCCCGAGAAGTGTGTGTTTGGAGTCCCTTCCGGCAAGCTTCTCGGGTTCTTCGTGTCTCAGCGGGGAATTGAAGCCAATCCCGACAAGATTAAGGCCATTGAGCAGATTGAAGCACCAAAGCGCGTCAAGGATGTACGAAGACTTGCCGGTTGCGTGGCTGCTCTTAGCAGGTTTATCTCTAGGTCCGCTGAGCGCGCCCTGCCATTTTTCAAAATATTGAAAAAGGCAGGTCCAATGAAATGGACTCCGGAGGCGGAGGCTGCGCTACAGGACTTGAAGAGATACCTGTCCTCCACTCCAACACTTGTCGCACCTAAGCCACAAGAGAAGTTGCTGCTATACATAGCGGCAACCAATCAAGTGGTTAGTGCTGCGTTAGTAGCGGAGAGGGAGGCAGATGATGAGCCAACAACCACGGCAGATGCATCCAGCAACAAGCAGGGGACTTCGCCGGCAAGATCTGGTCCCGACAAAGATGGATCCACGCAGGAGCATGAGAAGATGCAGAAAAGGATGGTGCAGCGCCCAGTTTACTTTGTCAGTTCCCTTTTACAGGGGGCTAGGTCAAGGTACTCTGGTGTGCAGAAATTGCTTTTCGGCCTTCTCATGGCCTCGAGAAAGCTGCGCCATTACTTCCAAGCACATGAGATCACAGTCGTCACTCGTTTTCTGCTGAAGAGGATATTGCAAAATCCAGAAGCAACAGGCAGGATCGTCGAGTGGGCACTGGAACTGTCAAGCTTTGGCCTCAAGTTTGAGAGCACTTCAACTATCCAAAGCAGAGCATTGGCAGAGTTCATAGCAGAATGGACGCCAACACAAGATGAAGAAATCCTGGAAACGAGCATCCCCGTCAAGGAAGCAAGCAAAGAGTGGCTGATGTACTTTGATGGTGCCTTCTCGCTGCAAGGCGCCGGTGCAGGCGTGCTACTAGTTGCACCCACCGGAGAGCACCTCAAGTATGTAGTCCAGATACACTTTCCCAAGGAGCAAGCCACAAACAATACCGCAGAGTATGAAGGGTTGCTTGCCGGTCTCAGGATCGCGGCAGACCTTGGGATCAAGAAGCTCATTGTCAGGGGTGACTCACAGCTTGTCGTCCGCCAAGTGAACAAGAATTATCAGAGTTCGTTGATGGAAGCGTCGATGAGGTGAGGAAGCTAGAAGAGCACTTTGACGGCCTCCAGATGGAACATGTTCCAAGAGCTCAGAACAACATCGCCGATGGCCTGTCGAAGTGCGCTGCACTTAAGTTACCTGTGGAACCAGGGATCTTTGTGCTCAAGCTGACCCAACCGTCCGTAACACCATCAACTGGACAGAGCAAGAAGAGAAAGTTGATTTCTGGTGACTACTTTCTGGCAGAGCTCCCCAAAGCCGCCGCCAAGAGGGTCCCCAAAACCAACACCAAGGATGCTGAGGAACAGTCTGCTCCAACAAGCCTTAGGGTTTGTTCCGTTGAAGCAGACGCTCCCGACAAGTTTTGCTCCGGCAAGCTTGCCGGGGAACATCAAGCTCCGGCTGAGCCGCAGGTTCTTGCCGTAGAAGCGGATGTTCCCGCAGCAGCAGATGTGCCTTTAGTCCTTGTTGTCGAGCCGCAAGCTCCAGCATGGGCACAGCAGATTGTCCGTTTCCTTCAGACAGGAGAACTTCCCGAAGAGCAAGAAGAAGCGGAAAGAGTAGCCCGGCAGTCAAGTATGTACCAGTTTGTCGACAGCACACTGTACAGAAGAAGACTCAATAGCGTGAAATTGAAGTGTATTCACTGGGAAGAAGGATAAGAGCTGTTGGCAGAGATACATGGAGGCATATGTGGTCACCACATTGGCGCAAGAGCACTTGCCGGCAAAGCGTTCCGGCAAGGTTTCTTTTGGCCGACAGCCCTCCAGGATGCAACTGCACAAGTAACCAAGTGTGAAGCGTGCCAGTTCCATTCCAAGCAGATACACCAACCAGCTCAAGCTCTCCAGACGATCCCTTTATCCTGGCCATTTTCGGTCTGGGGGCTCGACATCCTCGGCCCTTTTCCCCGAGCTGTCGGGGGCTTTGAGTACTTGTACGTTGCGATCGACAAGTTCACAAAGTGGCCGGAAGTGGAACCAGTGAGGAAGGTGACAGCACAGTCAGCAGTCAAGTTCTTCAGGTCGATTGTTTGTCGTTTCGGGATCCCTAACAGGATCATCACCGACAACGGCACGCAGTTCACGAGCCGCACCTTCATGCAGTACGTCCAAGATCTTGGCGCCAAGGTCTGCTTCGCTTCTATTGCTCATCCGAGAAGCAACGGTCAAGCGGAGAGGGCAAATGCTGAAGTGCTGCGTGGACTCAAGACCAGAACTTTCGACAGGCTGCGCAAGTGCGGAAGGAACTGGATTGAGGAGCTGCCGGTGGTTCTTTGGTCGATCAGGACAACGCCAAATCGAGCCACTGGCCAGACACCTTTCGCTCTAGTCTATGGAGCAGAGGCAGTTCTCCCCACGGAACTCGTATACGGGTCACCTCGAGTGCTCGCTTATGATGAGCTTGAGCAAGAGCAGTTGCGACAAGATGACGCGCTGCTCCTTGAGGAGGACCGTCTTCAGGCTGTTGTACGAGCTGCTCGATACCAGCAAGCTTTGCGCCGCTACCATAGCCGCAAAGTTAATGCCAGAAGTTTCGAGGAAGGCGACCTTGTTCTTCGGCGCGTTCAGTCCGCCAAGAATTCCAACAAGTTGACGCCGAAGTGGGAAGGCCCTTACCGGGTGAAACGAGTCACTGGGCCTGGCGCTGTCTGCCTTGAGACCAAAGATGGCATTCCGGTGAGCAATTCCTGGAACATTGAGCATCTTCATAAGTTTTACCCGTAGGGTGCGGTTGCCGGAACCTGTTCCGGCAACCACCTTTTGTACAAGTCTTGACGATGTTGCATGTAATCCTTTGTACAAAGCCGGGCGCAGATCCCGTGCATAAGTGAAGCTCATGTGCTCCGCACATCTTGTCAATTTCATGCTTTCTACTTTATATTTGCATGCATTATTTGACACTTTGTGCAGCACCCACCCCCGGTAAGCAATAACGAGCCGTGAGGCTCCATATCTTTATTTTCTCTTCTTTCTCTTTCTCAAAGGAAAGGAAGGTTCCCTCGCACACAAGTTTGCCGGGGGGAAAGGAGAAGATAATAGTGTGGGCCAGGCATCGTTCAAGGAAGTTTCGCCTTACCGGAAAGCAAACGACAGAAAAGCTAAGTTGCCAAAGTTTGAGCAATCAGTTTTAAAATTTTAAGTTATCTTCCTCGAACGACCGTACTTTGTATGGAAAACCTGTGCGCGGAGGAACCAACTCGTAGCTAGTTGCGCCCTTACTTTGTTTCGAGTCCGCTCAACAACTTAAGTGAGCTGCGACTAGTTGCGACAAGGTTTCTTGTCGAAAGTGGCACCACCAGCAAGCTGCTGACGTCCCGCACTCTGCGCTCGCGGCTCAGGTGCCTGCGCCGACAAGTTCCCTAAAAGCGTAGGGCAAAAACATACAAAGGAAGGAATCAAGTAAAGGGAATAACATAATAAATCTCTACCCAAGATAGAGTTATATTACAAGATAGCTTGTCGCAGCTCTAACAGATTGTTCTCGTGACATGACCAGCAACGACAAAGAAAAAGAAAAGACGGGCGGCCTAATCTACGCGATCGCCCTCAACCCTCTTGATCTTGCTCACCTTGTCCACAATGGGTGCGACAAGGGCCTTGAGCGCTTCCAGATCAGCATCTGGAGGCAGGGACTTGAGGACGTTGGTGAGGTTGAGGCCTGGGTTGCGGAAGGCCACCTTCACCAGCACCTTCTGAAGAACCCCCGCGCAGATCCTGCGCGACTCGTCGGCCAGCTGCTTTGGGATCTTCTCCCGGAGTCGCTGGAGGGCCATCGCCACACCTTTGAAGAACAAGCTGAGATTGGCGCTGGGTTGGAGGTGCTCGTCGGAGGAGTACCCGAGATCCTCCATCCCCAGCTGCGCCAGCTCCCCGTCGATGGCGGCGGCAAGATCCACAAGACCCTCAGTCCAGTGCTCCACAGTCTCCCTGAAAGCGTCGTGGGCGGCAGCAGCACTCGCCAGCAGCGCTTCGTCGGCCTTGATCTTCTCCGACAAGGCCACCTCCCGCTCCCTGGCGCCGTCCAGTGTCTGAGTCAAAGTAGCCAACTTCAACTCGAGATCCGCATTGGAATCCTTGGCGGCGCTGAGCTCCTTGCTCCTCTCGGCGAGAAGACCCTGCAGCTCACCATGAGCGGCAGCGTCCTTCTCGCGCTCACGCTTGAGCGCGGCAAGCTCCTCGCCGCTCGCCCTGAGATCGGCTTCCAGCTGCGCCACTTTCGTCTCTAGCTCCTTCTTGGCGGCCTCAGCAGCTGCGGCAGCATCCCTTGCCTCCTTGAGAGCCCCGCCAATTGCTTGCTCGCACGCGGCAAGCTCTTCCTCGTGGCTGTCAAGGTTGACCTTGCGCTGCGCCAACTCTCCTTCCTGCGCAAATAGATTTTCAGCGACAAGCCGTTGCTTCTCTTCAACTTCAGCCTTCTCGAGGAGGAAGGCTTTCCGCTCCTCAAGAAGTTGCTCCCGCTCCTCCGCCAGGGACCGGAGAGTTTCCTGCCTCAGACCCCGGAGTTCCTCCGCGCGCTTCTCAATATCCACTCCCGCCTTCGCGACAAGCGCCTCTCGGGATGCCAGCTTGGCTTGTCGGGCATGGTAGAGCGACAGCAGCTTCCGCAGAAGCCGCTCCTCCTCAGGCTCATCGCTGCTGCTGCTTGGCGCGTCGACCAGTGCCAGCCCAACGGAGGCGAGCACTTCTTCGTCAAAAGTTTCTCCTTCGACCGGCGCCCTGGAGCTAGACGCCCAGGGGAGCTTGATGAAGACGCCATCGCCGGCCTTCAAGTAGGCGCCAGACTGGGGCTCTTCGGAGCCTGGCGCTGCAGCATCGGCGGAGGGATCGGCGGCGGTCGGCGTAGCGCCTGGCGCTCCTGCGGCCTCGGGGCCGTCAGTGTGATCGCCGGATCCCTCGCCTGCTTCTGCGGTGGCAGCCTTGGCGGCCTCTTCGCCGGCGGGATCATCAACACCGGCCTCTTCTTCGATGGCGGCGGCGTCGTCGTTGTTGCCGCCCGCGTTCTCCTTGCCGGCGGCCTCGGTTTCCATCGGCTCCGTGGTAGGTGGATCTGACGACCGAAGAAGGGAGAAAGGTCAAGCAAATATTCAAAAAGAAGATCAGAAGAAGAAGAACTCAAGGGAAGTTTTTCAGGCGAGAGGATTACCTGTACTAGGCTCTGCCATCGTGGTCTCAACCACCGGAGGGTCACTGGTGCCGTCCCTTGCCGGAGAACCGTCCCTTGCCGGAGAATTCTCCCTTGCCGGAGAACGCTCCCTTGCCGGGGAATCCTCCCTTGGCGGTGTAGTCGAAGCAGATGGCACTTCGGGAGCGGCCTCCGGGCCCTCCTGGTGAGGCTGGTCTGCTCCTACACAAACCAACAGACATATATCAGCAAAAGAAGAGCACCCGTGTGCGCCTGACAGCATGAAGTAAACCATATACTTACGTGAGGGGCTGCGCTGGGGGCTGCTTTGAGGAATGGTCGCCGGGTCCGACAAGGTGGTCTCGGACATGTCCCCTGCCGTCGTGGTGGGGTCATCCTCGATGACAATCACCGGGGCCTTGGCTCTCTTCACCGCTCTCTGGGCCAGAGTCCTGAAAAGGAACAGGTTCAGAGTAAAGCAAGTCAGACACAAGACAAAACAACAAAGATTAAAGAGCAACAAGAACAACAAGGGATCTTACTCTTCTTCTTCCTCGTCGGAGCTGAGCGTGGAGAGATCAAAGTCTGGCTCGCCTCCGGTGCGACGAGGCGGAGGAGTAGGTTCCCTTGTCCGCTTCGCAGGAGCAGTAGTGGTGGACCGGGAAGACCCCGCTCAAGTTGCCGCAGCGGCGTGAGGCGCTCCCGCGGCAACGGTGCTTGCCGCGGTAGAGCGTGTCGCGCGGCTCGGCGGCTGTTGACCCATCTGCCGCCCCGCTACGTCCGCGGCCTTGCGGAGACGCCTTCTTGGCAGGGCTGGGGGCTCCGCCTGCGGCAAGCTGCCTGAAGGTTCAGGCCCGACAAGATCTCCCTCGCCGGGCTCGCTCGGCTCGTCTTCGGGCCCGACAAGATCTTCCTCGCCGGCAAACTCCTCTCGCTCGGCAAGGCTTGCCGCCTCTGCTGCCTCTGCCTCCTCCACGGTGAATCCAAACTCACCGCGGCAGCGGCTGCCGCCGCCTCTTCCAGCCTGGTGGCGATGCGCTGCATCTCCGCATCAATGGTGTCGCGGGTGAGGCTCTTCTGCTCGTCGGCGCGGACCGGCACTTGTACCAAGCCGTCAAAGAACTCCTGCACGATGGCGTCTGCCGGCTCTTGCCAAGTTGGAACGATTCCATGCGAATCGCACAGCGGCATCATTGCACGGATGCGGTCAAGCAAAGAATTGTTGCACATCGGAACGACATCCCGCGGCAACATGAATGGATGCTGAGGATCACGCTTGAACAACTCCAGGAGCATCGCGTCCAGCTCCAGGACAGTGAAGTTAAAGTTGAGGCCCGGGCGCAGCCTCATGATATCCACCGAGTTCTGGAACTCCCAGGCGGGTCTCCCCCTCTCCTGCAGGAGGGCGATGCGGCGGCGAAGGAAATCTGCGCCAACGGCGCCTACGGTGAGCCCGACAAGCCTGAGGCGAAGGATCCGGGTGACGGCAATCTTCAGCCTGTCGTCTTCCGGGGCCACGTTGCTCCAATCATTGCCGCGCACTATTGGGGCTTGGCGCAGGGCGGTAAATGGCTGCGGGTTCTCCTCGACGATCCAGCACCACTCTGCTCTCCATTCCTCCCACTTGCTGCGGAGCTCTCCCTCCAGATAGGCTTCCTTCTTGCCAACTCTTGAGATCCAAGTGATTCCGCCGGCAAGGGGCTCTCCTCTCTCAACCCGGGGCATAAAGAAGTGGCGGAAAAGGGCTACGTTTGGATGGACTCCGACAAAGTTTTTGCACAGATGTGCGAAAACTGCCATGGTCAGAACGGCGTTGGGGGTGAAGTCAAGGAGGCGGAACCCGTAGGTGTTCATGATGTCACAGAAGAATTCAGAGAAGGGCGGGCAGAGCCCGCAGTAGAAGAACAGTGCGAAGAAGGGATACCCGTTCGGAGCCAGTCTCGAAGCGGTTGCCGGGAGTACCTTCGTGCGCGGATGCGCTCGCGTCTCCGTCGACCAGAAGAGGTAGTAGTACTCCCTCAGCTCCTTTGCGTCAAGCTGAGGGGGGAAGATGGCCCGCTCCTTTCGCAGCGCCGCGAGCCGCTACGCCTCGACCGATTTCACGCCCTTCCCCTTGTCGACTTTCGGAGCCATGGCGGAAGTGGTGGGGGAGATCGATGGCGTTGGTGGTACTGGTGGCAATGGGGGGGCGGAGCGCTGCTCTCTTTCGGCTTTGAGAAGAAGGAGGGGAGCGGCGGAGATTTCCGAGATTGAAGTAGCAATCGGCGAAGTGGGCAAACTGCCCCTGTTTCCCCTGCTTATAAAGAGGGAGGGGGCGGACATTTCGCCTTTCCGAATAAAGAAACCACCCACGATCTCTCCCACGACGCTGCATTCGACGCGTGCCGTTAGGGGAGGGCGCGGTGGATCCGGAGTAAGATACGGCGAAACCCAGGCCGCGTGTGCCCGTGCCCTGTTTTGGGCCTGGCCCAACAGCGCTCGGCACCGTGTGTGGCCCAGCCCCGAGGGCTCCTGTCGGTGTACTAGAATAGGGGTACCCTAGTATCCCGAACTTGTGCACGGGCAGTTGTAGCACCCCGCGGCAAGGCTTGCCGGGTGACCGCCAAGGTCCTCCGTGGCTCCTTTGGAGCCATTCAAGAACAAAGTATTCAAGCCAAGGAGACAAGGCCCCGGCAAGAGGAGCTTGCCGGGAAGGCCAACCAAGGCATTTCGAGGAACTTGCCGTGACGCGCCGTGCGTCCCGGCAAGGCCCGGTGGGTGACAAGCTTCTGGGCGCGGCAAGGCAACGGCCGCGGCAAGGCGCTTGCCGCGGCAAGCAACCACTCTGTACCCACGCTCCAGCACATCCACCAACATGTCGCCTTGGGGTCTTTCCAGGTGGGCGTGGCAGGAGGCTGTGTAGCCAGCGGTGCGCGGTGGCATGCGACGCTGACAAGACTGCCATCGTGGCGATCGGTGGCGTCCCTGACGGTCCTTTTTGCACTATTTGGGCGACGCAGACGGGCATTTAATGCCTTTGTCCCCTGCCGTCAGGGTTAGGTAGGATACACTGTACAGGTGGTTGTACCAACCACAACCCCTTTTCCATTTTTACCCTTCTCTGCGTTGCCACCTGTCGGTGACCCCTTGAGCATATAAAAGGAGGCCCATGCGCAACGTAGAGGAGGTTCGTTCGGTTCAAAAGCCAAAAAACACTCACGCTCGGTCTCGTGTGTACTGTAGCACTCAGCGCACCCGAGCAAGAACTCAATACAATCAGACAAGCAGCAGTAGGAGTGTTATCTCTCCGGAGAGCTCCGAAGCTGGGTAAACTGCTCGTGTGCTTCTCCTCGATCTGCTCTTCGTGCGATCTCCGCCCCCCGCCGAACCGAAAGGGACTCGGTCCGCCGGTCCCATAGGTGTTCGTGGATTAGCTTCCCCGACAATATAGCAAGGCACACATCAGGTCTGGTACACAGCATAGCATACATGATAGAACCTATGGCTGAGGCATAGGGAATGACTTTCATTTTCTCTCTATCTTCTATAGTGGTCGGGCATTGAGTCTGACTCAACTTCACACCTTGTAACACGGGCAAGAACCCTTTCTTTGACTGATCCATTTTGAACTTCTTCAAAACTTTATCAAGGTATGTGATTTGTGAAAGTACAATTAAGCGTCCTGATCTATATCTATAGATGTTGATGCCTAATGTATAAGTAGATTCACCGAGGACTTTTATTGAAAAACTCTTATTCAAGTATCCTTTTATGCTATCAGAAATTCTATATCATTTCTAATCAACAATATGTCATCCGCATATAATATTAGAAATGCTACATAGCTCCCACTCATGTTCTTGTAAATACATGCTTCTCCAAAAGTCTGTATAAAACCATATGCTTTGATCACCTCATCAAGGCGTATATTCCAACTCTGAGATGCTTGCACCAGTCCATAAATGGATCGTTGGAGCTTGCACACTTTGTTAGCACCTTTAGGATCGACAAAACCTTCTGGTTGCATCATATACAACTCTTCTTTGAGAAATCCATTAAGGAATGCAGTTTTGACATCCATTTGCCATATTTCATAATCATAAAATGTGGCAATTGCTAACATGATTCAGAAAGACTTAAGCATCGCTACGGGTGAGAAAGTCTCATCATAGTCAACTCCTTGAACTTGTCAAAAACCTTTTGCGACAAGTCAAGCTTTGTAGACAGTAACATTACCATCAGTGCCAGTCTTCTTCTTGAAGATCCATTTATTCTCTATGGCTTGCTGATCATCGGGCAAGTCAACCAAAGTCCATACTTTGTTCTCATACATGGATCCCATCTCAGATTTCATGGCCTCAAGCCATTTTGTGGAATCTGGGCTCATCATCGCTTCCTCATAGTTCATAGGTTCGTCATTCTAGTAACATGACTTCCAGAACAGGATTACCATACCACTCTAGTGTGGAACATGCTCTGGCTGACCTATGAGGTTCGGTAGTAACTTGATCCGAAGTTTCATGATCTTTATCATTAGCTTCCTCACTAGTTGGTGTAGGCATCACGAGAACGGTTTTCTGTGATGATCTACTTTCCAATTCAAGAGAAGGTATAATTACCTCATCAAGTTCTACTTTCCTCCCACTCACTTATTTTGGGAGAAACTCCTTCTCTAGAAAGGATCCATTCTTAGCAACAAAGATCTTGCCTTTGGATCTGTGATAGAAGGTGTACCCAACAGTTTCTTTTGGGTATCCTATGAAGACGCGCTTCTCCGATTTGGGTTCGAGCTTACCAGGTTGAAGCTTTTTCACATAAGCATCACAACCCCAAACTTTAAGAAATGACAACTTAGGTTTCTTGCCAAACCATAGTTCATACAGTGTCATCTCAACGGATTTAGATAGTGCCCTATTTAAAGTGAACGCGGCTGTCTCTAATGCATAACCCCAAAACGATAGTGGTAAATCGGTAAGAGACATCATAGATTGCACCATATCTAATAAAGTACGGTTACGACGTTCAGACACACCATTACGCTGTGGTGTTCCAGGTGGCGTGAGTTGTGAAACTATTCCACATTGTTTTAAATGAAGGCCAAACTCGTAACTCAAATATTTTCCTCCGCGATCAGATCGTAGAAACTTGTTTTATTGTTACGATGGTTCTCTACTTCACTCTGAAATTATTTGAACTTTTCAAATGTTTCAGACTTGTGTTTCATTAAGTAGATATACCCATATCTTCTCAAATCATCTGTGAAGGTCAGAAAATAATGATACCCGCCGTGAGACTCAACACTCATCGGACCGCATACATCGGTATGTATTATTTCCAATAAGTCAGTGGCTAGCTCTATTGTTCCGGAGAATGGAGTTTTAGTCATCTTGCCCATGAGGCATGGTTCACAAGCATGAAATGATTCATAATCAAGTGATTCCAAAAGTCCATCCGCATGGAGTTTCTTCATGCACTTTACATCAATATGACCTAAACGGCAGTGCCACAAATATGTTGCACTATCATTATCAACTTTGCATCTTTTGGCATCAATATTATGAATATGTGTATCACCACGATCGATATTCAAAAAAAATAGACCACTCTTCAAGGGTGGATGACCATAAAGATATTACTCATATAAATAGAACAACCATTATCCTCTGATTTAAATGAATAACCATCTCGCATCAAACAAGATCCAAACATAATGTTCATGCTCAATGCTGGCACCAAATAACAATTATTCAGGTCTAAAACTAATCCCGAAGGTAGATGTAGAGGTAGCGTGTCGACGGCGATCACATAGACCCTGGAATCATTCCGGACGTGCATCATCACCTTGTCCTTAGCTAATCTTCGTTTAATCTGTAGCCCCTGTTTCGAGTTGCAAATATGAGCAACAAAACCAGTATCTAATACCCAGGTGCTACTACGAGCATTAGTAAGGTACACATCAATAACATGTATATCAATATACCTTTTTTCACTTTGCCATCCTTCTTATTCGTCAAATACTTGGGGCAGTTCTGCTTCCAGTGATGAGTCCCTTTGCAGTAGAAGCACTCAGTTTCAGGCTTGGGTCCAGAATTGGGCTTCTTCCCGGGAGTGACAACTTGCTTTCCACTCTTCTTGAAGTTCCCCTTCTTCCCCTTACCTTTTTTCTTGAAACTAGTGGTCTTGTTAACCATCAACACTTGATGCTCTTTATTGATTTCTACCTCCGCAGCTTTGAGCATAGCGAAGAGCTCGAGAATTATCTTATCCATCCCTTGCATATTATAGTTCATCACAAAGCCTTTGTAGCTTGGTGGTAGTGATTGAAGAACTCTGTCAATAACACTATCATCCAGAAGATTAACTCCCAATTGAGTCAAGTGGTTATGGTATCCAGACATTCTGAGTATGTGTGCACTGACAGAACTGTTCTCCTCCATCTTGCAGCTATAGAACTTGTTGGAGACTTCATATCTCTCAACTCGGGCATTTGCTTGAAATATTAACTTCAACTCCTGGAACATCTCATATGGTCCATGACGTTCAAAACGACTTTGAAGTCCCGATTCCACGCCGTAGAGCATAGCACACTGAACTATAGAGTAGTCATCAAACCACGTCTGCCAGACGTTCAAAGCGTCCACATTAGCGGGAGGGGCTTGTCACCTAGCGGTGCATCAATGACATAATTCATCTGTGCAGCAATGAGGAAAATCCTCAAGTTATGGACCCAGTCCGTGTAGCTGCTACCATCATCTTTCAACTTAGCTTTCTCTAGGAACGCATTAAAATTCAAGGGAACGGTAGCATGGGCCATTGATCTACAACATAGATATGCAAAAACTATCAGGACTGAGTTCATGATAAATTAAGTTCAGTTAATCATATTACTTAAGAACTCCCACTTAGATAGACATCCCTCGAGTCATCTAAATGATCATGTGATCCATATCAAATAAACCATGCCCGATCATCACGTGAGATGGAGTAGCTTCCAATGGTGAACATCTCTATGTTGATCATATCTACTATATGACTCACGCTCGACCTTTCGTTCTGAAGTGTTCCGAGGCCATGTCTATACATGCTAGGATCGTCAAGTTTAACTCGAATATTCCACATGTGCAAAACTGTCTTGCACCTGTTGTATGTGAACGTTGAGCTTATCAGACCCGATCATCACGTGGTATCTCGGCACGACGAACTGTCGCAACGGTGCATACTCAGGGAGAACACTTATACCTTGAAATTTTAGTGAGGGATCATCTTATAATGCTACCGCCGTACTAAGAAAAATAAGATGCATAAAAGATAAACATCAAATGCAATCAAAAAATGGTGACATGATATGGCCATGATCATCTTGTGCCTTTGATCTCCATCTCCAAAGCACCGTCATGATTTCCATCGTCACCAGCTTGACACCTTGATCTCCATCGTAGCGTCGTTGTCGTCTCGCCAACTATTGCTTCTACAACTATTGCTAACGCATAGTGATAAAGTAAAGCAATTACATGGCGTTTGCATTTCATACAATAAAACGACAACCATAAGGCTCCTACCAGTTGCCGATAACTTTTACAAAACATGATCATCTCATACAATAACGAATATCACATCATGTCTTGAACATATCACATCACAACATGCCCTGCAAAAACAAGTTAGACGTCCTCTACTTTGTTGTTGCAAGTTTTACGTGGCTGCTATGGGCTTCTAGTAAGAACTGTTCTTACCTACCACTACAAAAAAAGACACATCCGTGACATTTTGGGCCGAACGAAACTTATTTCTGTCATACATATGACACTTCTATGATGATAATTGTGACAAAACCCTATATCATCATAGATGTGGTGGGCTCCTACTTCTATGACAAAAAATCATGACAGAAAATTGGTTTTTCGTCCTGGGCGGGCCAGAGACGCTGCATGACATTCTTTGGGCCGTCCATGACGGAAAAACCATGGTAGAAGCGAGGGCGAGGAAAATTTTGGGGAGTTCCCGGTTACGGCGGGAGGTCGGGGGCCGAGCGATGCGTGTTTCTCTTGTACACATACGCGTGTGTGTGAGGTGTTGGCTCTAACCGAACCCGAGTGAGGTGTTGGGCTCTAACTGAACCCGAGCGATTGCACTGCAGGCTATGCGTCACTGAACCCGAGCGATTGCACTGCAGGCTATGCGTTACTGAACCCGAGCGATCGATCGATGGCTGTGAACTGAACCTGATCGAGCGATTCCTTCGCTACTGCTGCTAACTAAAGCCGATGGATGCTGCCTCTCTGGATGAACAGTGAGCGTTGCGGGGGGGGGGGGGTCGGTGTCAAATCCGGCATATCTCATAGTAGGGGTCCTAAGCTAGGCGTCTTGGAGCGATGGTAACATGGACACGGGGTTTTACCCAGCTTCGGGCTCTCTCGAAGAGATAATACCGTACATGCTGCTTTTGATTGTATTCATATGGGTGTAGTATAGAGTACATGTGTCTACCACGAGATTGTAGTAATGAATATGAGATTGTCTATTGACTAGCCTGGCCTCGGTTTATATAAGACACCGGAGGCCTAGGGTTTAGGAGAGTCCTTGTCTTGGGCGCCAAGTCTTGTGGAGTCTTCCTTGTATGCGGCAGGGGTTGTCCGAACTAGCCCACGAGTATATGGCCATGGGGGTCCTCGGCCCAATCCAACTGATTGGGAGACAACATGGTGAGTACCCCCTAGTCCAAGACACCGTCAGTAGCCCCCTGAACCGGTCTTCAAGTTGGGGACTCTCCTTGATTCTTCCAAACTATTCTTTATATTTGGTCGTCGGTCTTGAAAACTGGTTCAACTAATCTTCCCATCTTCGATCTTGAGGATCGCCGGGGTGAATCTGAAGAGTTTACACGTCGGGTATCCGAGGAGCCCTTGAAGTCTTCGGCCTTTATCAATGCCTTGTTATTTTTATGCCACGTCACGAGTTTGAAGTTGTTCCCGTGCGGCGGTGTCCTCTTGCATCCGAGCTCCAATGCCGGACTGCTTCCGAGGTATCTTTTGCAGCCGAGCACCAACGTTGGACCGCTTCCGAGTTCCAACGCCGGAATGTATCCGAGCTCCAAGACCGGAATGTATTCGAGCTCTAACGTCGGACTATGTCCGAGCTCCAATGCCGGACTATGTCCGAGGTGTCATAGATCACCTTGGTTCAAAAAAGTTGCAGGAGTCTAGCCGAGCTTAATGCCAGAAATGCCCTCTATGGAGCCAGCCACTTGCATCCGAGCTATATCCGAAATGCTTTCGAGGTGGATCAACACCTCGGTCATGGGCTGATTGTTTGTGGCTTTTATTTCCGATGCATGCAAATTTATTTGCTGTTAATATGTATAACCAGTAGCCCTCAAGGTGTGTGTCGGTCTAAAACCCGAGATGCACTTGAAGGATTACATAATACCGCTGATCCCAGTAGCCCCTAAGACTCAGGTTGATTCGCAAAATCGGCCTGAGGATCAATTCCCAGCTCGGCAGCATACTTAGGAATAGAAACACGGTGTGCAAAGTCCTCGAGACTCAGGTTGGGTGCGGCTGACCAACCTGAGGATAATAATCTCCTCGAAAACTATATTGCATTTTAAATTTTCTGCATTGGATTGTCAACGCAGGAGCCCCTGAGACACTGGTCGGGTGGCAACACCAAATCAGGGGATCGATGTTCCCTTTTAATATTTGTAAATAATAAGCCCGAATCCCAGTAGCCCCTGAGCCTTAATGCATGCACGGGAGGCCAAATTAAGGATTGATATCCATAGTGAAATCACAAATTATATGTAATGACTCTATATATCCAAGTACTTACGTCATTAATGCTCGGATCCACATTGTACAAAACTTTGTTGACCGACCATCGGCTTCAACCTCCTCGGCCAGCAGCCAAGGAGTGTTTGTCCTACTTTATAAAGCCTTTATGAGGGCAAAGATTTATGGCAAACAAGGCAATCCGGCCATATGGTTTTATAAACAAAGGTACGCAGAGAGACATGCTATATTATTGTTTAACATAAGAAACATCGTCCAAAGAAAATAGTCCCGCTATTGGTTCCTTTCTTTGGGTTGTCATGCTAAGCATGATCATGAAACCTCAGCTCCGATCAATGTGGGAGGAAAATACTGAGGATTTAGTTTGGGGAAAGCTTCCAAACTCTATGGTCTGAATGAACCCAAATTTTCACTTTCATTGCGACCGTTTATAATCTGAAAGTGGCCCATCATCGGCTTCTACCCCCTTGTAGATGCTACGCAGGGTGTTTCCGTAATAACAAAACAACCCTTAGCCGATGTCTCGGTGCCCTAAGGCAGTTGTGTTGGTGGAAACGATGTAATCAGATATGCGGGCTTTATAACTTTCACTTAGTCATAGGAGCTTAAAGTTGGGAGGCCAGCAAGTAGCCCCCCGGTTAGTGTTCGACGACAGCCGAGGTCAAGCCGTAAACACTTCGGCCAATGTCATGAGCGACCCGTCATTTAATACAGTCATCGGATCGCTGACCAGTTTACGCCTATTGTGACAGTCAGTTTTCGTCTTTCTCCACTCAGGTGCTTAACCATGCGAGCTGGAAGAACAATCGCAGTGGTTCTCCCTTTGCACACCTAGCCGAACAAAGCGGAACGTAGGAGGCAAGCACAGGAGCTGGGCAACCCAACTATTGACCGAAGACACAATTTGAAACTGATGCATATATAGCAATATCCGAGATTTTTTGCCGAATCTCTAAAGGTGTCTGGCGTTGCACTGCGAGACTTATGCGTAAAACACACAAATAGTTGAAAAGTGCCATAGGATTGGAAAACCAAAAAACATCAGGAAAAACTCGACGTCTGAACTAGATCAATTGTTCGGTGCCAATCAGAAAATTGGTCTTAGAAAAAATTGTGCTTCTGTCGTGCTTTAACACGACACACCCTATCTCAAGACTTCAAGCGGGTCAGCCTACGGCTTCGACCTCCTATCCCAAAGGTGGAGTACTTCTCGTTAGGCCAGTTTAGCAAACTTTAGTGGCTTTGAGAGAGAAATTAGGCTCCCCGGCTATTGACCACACACTCGCGTCGAAAAAAGGAGTGATAGAAAAAAGACTTTGCAACGACTAAGAAGAAGAACACTTATTATAAAACAGCTCACATAAATTTACGAGCCCCCGAGTGACTTGGGTAAAAGAATTTTATGTATAATGATTGTATGTACCGAAGTACTTATATCATATATGTGTTCACCCGAACTTTAAACGCGTCTTAACCGACCGTCGGCTTCTCCCTCTTTGGCCAAGGGCCGAAAAGTGTTATGTACTCCACCTGTCGAGAATATCGACGGTGTTTCCGATAACCAGGCAATCAGGCCATAAGACTATAACAGACAGAGCACACTCATGGAACTTATGCTATATTACTGACAAAGTGTAAGAAGCATCTTCGAAGAAAATAGTACCTCCACCGATACCTTTCTTCGGTTGCTCATTGTTACTTATGAGACTTGTGCAATAGATTTTTTGTACTCATGAGTTCCGTTGTGTGCCGACCATCGTTGAAAACAATAAGAGCGCTAGCTTTCGGCTTCACCCAGTCTGAGGTCCGAGCTCGGATGACCCGATCGTGACAATCGCAAAGGTGCTCCCTTTACTCCCTAGCTGAACAATCAGGAACGTAGGGGTAAACACAGGAGCAAGGCAACCCAGCTTGCAAATCACTTAAGTCAACATGGTGCATATTGTGGCGTAATACACCAACAAGGAACAAAGCCGTACAAGTATAATCATTTGCAAGAGGAAAGGCTTCATAAAGGAAGCCCCCAAGTAAACGGGGTATTTGAATTTGTGTGTCACAAACAAAGTTTGGACAAGAAAGTTTTTCACAAACAACTTTTTGCTAAAAGGGTATAATGCTTGGTCGAACCGAACTAAATTTAAAATTGAAAGTTTTTAAGCATGAAAGCGACTTAGCTGGTTAATGTGCTTGGTGTTGATGACGCGGCCCGAGCTTGATGTGGGACAAGGTTCCAGCCCCCTAGCCGGTCCCGAGGAGGCGGAGCAAAGATCTCGGCACTCCGAAGTGGTGACATAGTACGGTCGATGTGGCTATGCGAAACCCCCAGTCCGGCCGAGGCGACGGAGCAGGCCAGCAGTGTGAGGCCGAAGTCCTCGGAGTGGATTAATAAAGCGGTGCCAAAGCCCCCAGTTTAGCCGAGTTAACGCAGTAGATCGGCGGGGTGACATCAACGTACCACATCGGTACGGCGTGATGACAGCGCTGCCCGACCCAAATCCTCTATCTGCACGCATAAAATAGTGCGAGACAGAAGTAATAACAAAAAAAACTTAAAAATAAAAAAATTCTTCTACTTAATTCATTTAAGTGAAGTATGGCCTGAGCGCCGGGGTCGTCCGGGCAGAGTAGCAGTGCAGCACAAGGACGCGCATCGAGATAACCACACAACTTGGTCGATGGAGGCGACGACAACGATGTCGGCTTGCTAGTGGCGTGGCCGAGGCGAGGTCGGTTATCTGCATGCATGAAGTAGCACAAGACAGATAATGATAATAAAATAAAAATTCTTTACAAAATTATTTATGAAAAATAAATTGCTAAAAAAGATGTGGCCTGGCGCGAGGACAATGTCGACACAGGGCGTCCGTGCGACGAGGTGACAAAATCCGAATTCGCTGGGTCGCCCGAATTACGAACATGATGTGCATGACACTGATGGCATATTGGATCACCCTGAAATGACAGCCGCAGACCAGATTTGCAAAACTTGCAGCACTAAACAATTGTTGACAAGCAGAAAATACTCTTTATTATTAATATGCACAATGCGAATAACTAGAACAATTGCACCTGGTGATTTATCCGACGACATCCATACTGGTGGCGGACGAGATGATTATAGACTAGGACATCTTGGCCGGAGTGCCTCAAGACTGCCTCGAGTCGATAAGTATATCGAAAGGCCAATCTAAACGCAGAGGTTGATTTGACGGCATGATGATGTGACGGCGCGCAGACGTTGCGTGGGTCAGAGTACCACGAACAATGATGATGAGGCGTCTGCGCTGACATTGTAACAAAGTGATAGTACCTAGAGCAGTTCATCTCGTGCATGTTGTGTTCGCCGACCAAGGCGCTATGCATGGAGTGGAGATCAAGTCGTCCGACGTTGCACGGAACAAGACAGCCATCCTTTGATCCTGATTTTTAGGCAAGAGAAGAGCCGATCTCGCCTACCGCTCTGGAACACTAGTACTCAATTTAGTAGTATGTGCACTTTGCATTCAAAAGTAATGGAGGATTAGCATCAGCGCAAAATACTATACTAAAAGATAAAGAGAAGGAAAAAAGCCTCCCTGGTTCCCATGTTTGACTTTAGAGGCCATCACATGGAGTAATTGTCTTTGCCATCATGATTCAGCCGAGGAGAAGCATCACCTGTATTTTTTATTCCTCGGGCCGTGTATACACTTTGCCCTTCCGATTGATCTCAGGCGAAGCTGATCGTGTGCACGTCGCTTGCTCCGACAGGTCCGCGGTGGAGATTGCATCGAGCCTTGCTAAAAAGAAGGCTACAATAAAAACTGATCCCCGAATCAGGTTGTTCGCTCGCCGCCGTAGAAAAATTTCCACCGCTTGCGGATAAACCCTTGAACTGAATATAGTCCGAACCAGGAACAGTAATTCGTAAAAAAATATGATGCGGCATAGATCTAACTGAAAGTATAGCACCTGATTCAAGCCGCCGATGAAATTCTTGCCCATCAAACCATGTCGATCGCCTAGAAGGCTCTCAATGAAAGCACCAGTGTCGGTGTCAAATCCGGCATATCTCATAGTAGGGGTCCTAAGCTAGGCGTCTTGGAGCGATGGTAACATGGACACGGGGTTTTACCCAGCTTCGGGCTCTCTCAAAGAGATAATACCCTACATGCTGCTTTTGATTGTATTCATATGGGTGTAGTACAGAGTACATGTGTCTACCACAAGATTGTAGTAATGAATATGAGATTGTCTATTGACTAGCCTGGCCTCGGTTTATATAAGACATCGGAGGCCTAGGGTTTAGGAGAGTCCTTGTCTTGGGCGCCAAGTCTTGTGGAGTCTTCCTTGTATGCGACAGGGGTTGTCCGAACTGGCCCACGAGTATATGGCCATGGGGGTCCTCGGCCCAATCCAACTGATCAGGAGACGACGTGGTGAGTACCCCCTAGTCTAGGACACCGTCAGGGGGGGGTGGATGAACAGTGAGCGGTGGCGTTGCCTCTGGATGAACAGGACCCCATGGTGTGGAGGGCTAGATGAACATAATGACCTCGTGGAGGGTTGGATGAACAGTAGACGGTGGAGGGGTGCCCATGGAGGGGTGGTTGAACAGTAGCCGGTGGAGTAGCGCACGGTGGAGGCTGGATGAACAGGAGCCCGTGGAGGCTGGAGGAGGTCGACGGTGGAGATGAACAATATCCTGTGGAGTCTCGTTTTGCGGTACGCCACACCCCTCCTGATGAACAGGACCCCCGTTTCGACTGTAGCGCTCCAACACAAGTCCGTTTCGTCCGTTTTGCGGTACGCCACACCCCTCCCAATCAACAGGACCCCCATTTTGATCGTAGGAGGTCCGTTTCCTCCGTTTTGCGGTACGCCAGACCCCTCCTGATGAACAGGATCCTGTTTCGAACGAGGCTAGTCGAACACAAGGTTGTTTCCTCTGTTCTGCGGTACGCCAGGCCTCGTTTCCATCGCCTGTTCCGTCCAAGCCCTCCCGATGAACATGACGATGCATTCCGTTCTGACCTAGCCGGTTGGCTCCCACGCGTTTCGTTGCCTCCCGATGAACACGACGCATTCCGGTGCCTCCCCATGAACACGACGCATTCCGTTGCCTCCACATGAACAAGACGACGATGTTGTTTCTCTGTTCCGACCCAGCCATGTACACGAGCCCTGGCCGTACGTATGCGCGAGTAGGCGTTCGAGACCCCGCCCGTATGTACACATACGTGGCCGTATTTTCTTTCTTGCACATCGGCCGCTGTACGTACGTGTACATGCTACGTGCGCGCCTCTACTACGACACGTGCGCACCTCTACATCGATAGTATATATGTATGTACATGTTCGCGACCAGAATGACAACGCTACGTACGCTTCGACCAAGTGGGTCCCGACTGTCAGGCACTTCCTTGCGTGCGAAGATGTAGCTGGTGGGTCCCAGCAGTCAGGGGGGCGAATCGTTTTTTTTTTGCCTGGACGCACTTCCTTGCGTGCGAATGCGTAGGTGATGGGTCCCAACAGTCAGGGGTGAAACGTTTTTTTCATGAAATACGGTGGCCGTCTGGTGGGTCCCTGCTGTCAGGTGGAGGAATAATTATTTTGCGCGTAATAAGGAGGCACTTCCTTGCGGCTGCCGTGGACCCAGCTGTCAGCCTCGCCACGTACAGTACTCTTCCGATGGAAGTAGGTCGTTGAGCACATTGACCACGCCGCGCCGAGAGCACCACGGCGGCTGACGACAACAAGGCCTTGGAAGGGACGATGCGGAGCCGGGGAAGACGCAGCAGTGGATGCGCACGCGAAGAGGAGTACGAGGGTTCACTGGTTTGGCTGCGGTGTGAGGCTGCCATCGCCGCAGAATAACAGGGGCTGTGGGTGAGTAGAGGGATGGCATGGCCAGCGGTGGGAGTAGTAGGGGGAGGTGAGGCCTCCGCCGCATCACCGCCGGCCATGGGAGGCAGGAGCACGAGGCACGACCGGCGCTGGTTTGGGCGGCTGGAGCAAGAAGATGAGAGGTTGAAGAAGCACTACGGCCGTTGGATGGACATCGTACGGTCACTGGAGCTAGAATCATGCATATTGACTAAGTTGACAAAGCCCTCCGTCCCCGTCAACTTAGTAGGCCCACAAGTCAGCCTGCCACTATACTGGGTCCCACCTAAAAGGGGGAGTATTAATTTTTTTTGTGCGTAATAAGGAGGCACTTCCTTGCATACGAAGATATAGCTGGTGGGTCCAAGCTGTCAGCAGTAGTAACGTTTTTTTTGCGAAATACAGAGGCCCTTTCGGTGGGTCCCTAATGTCAGGTGGAGGAATCATTATTTTGCACGTAATAAGGAGGCATTTCATTGCGTGCGGCCATGGACCCTGCTGTCGGCCTCGCCACGTACAATACTCTTTCGATGGAAGTCGGTCATTGACCATGTTGACCACGCCGCACTGAGAGCACCACGGCGGTGGATGACGGCGAGGCCTAGGAAGGGAATGATACGGAGCCAGGGAAGACTCGGCAGTTTTTTCCCACGCGGAGGGGAGTACGACTGTACGAAGGTTTACTGGTTCATCCGCCGTCGCCGGAGAATAATAGCAGGTGTGGGTGAGTAGAGGGATGGCTAGGCCAGCGATGGGAGTACGGTGGGGCGGTGAGGCCTGCGCGGCAGCACAACCGGCCGCGGGGAGGAGGGAGTAGGCAGTCCCGCCGGCGCTTGTTTGAGCGGCTGGAGCAGGAAGAACAGAGATTGAAGAAGCACGACGACCGTTGGATGGACATCCAACAATCACTGCTTGTGCGTCAACCTTTTTTTAGGAAAGCCTCAAATATGTGGAAAACATCATACAACCCATCTACCATTATTTCTAATAATTTACAGCCCATTTGCTAATTCTTAAGGTTTTTTTAGAGCC
Organism: Triticum aestivum; assembly: GCF_018294505.1. Taxonomy (NCBI): domain Eukaryota; kingdom Viridiplantae; phylum Streptophyta; class Magnoliopsida; order Poales; family Poaceae; genus Triticum; species Triticum aestivum. Next base: position 432,584,616 of record NC_057801.1, read on the forward strand.
CATATTCTTTTTGTTAGCATTACAGCCCATATTGTGGCCACGGTAAAAAAATTATATGAAATTTTGCATATTTCGGTGCGGTCCGAACTGTTTTTAATCCCGAAATTTCGACTCAAATTCAAACTGATTTAAAAAATAAATGTATATCAATATAAAATCCAACAAATTCTCCACGCATAAAAATTAATGTAATTTAAAATCTCGAAATGAAAAAAAAATTGAAACTACTTGCCGGTTTGATGTGTTTTAAAATGTACAACCCATTTCTCATTACTGATGGGCCATTTTCTCGGCCAGCAGAATGAAAGCTCTCCTCGTCTTGAAAGATTTGCAACCCAACAGGCGTGACAAAGTGACTTACTTGGCAAATCACAAAAGAACTGGGCTGTGGCCATGGACCCAGCTGTCAGCCTCTCCACGTATAGTACTCTTCCAATGGAAGTCGTTCCTTGACCACGTTGACCACTCAGGGAGTCCTGGATAAGGGGGTATCCGGACAGCCGGACTATATACTTTGGCCGGACTATTGGACTGTGAAGATACAAGATTAAAGACTTCTTCCCGTGTCTGGATGGGACTCTCCTTGGAGTGGAAGGCAAGCTTGGCGATCCGGATTATAGATCTCCTTCTCTGTAACCGACTTTTTGTAACCCTAGCCCCCTCCGGTGTCTATATAAACCGGAGGGTTTAGTCCGTAGAACAACAACAATCATACCATAGGCTAGCTTCTAGGGTTTAGCCTCTCTGATCTCGTGGTAGATCAACTCTTGTAATACTCATATCATCAAGATCAATCAAGCAAGAAGTAGGGTATTACCTCCATCGAGAGGGCCCGAACCTGGGTAAACATCGTGTCCCCAGCCTCCTATTACCATTAGCCTTAAACGCACAGTTCGGGACCCCCTACCCGAGATCCGCTAGTTTTGACACCGACATTGGTGCTTTCATTGAGAGTTCCACTGTGTCCTCGCGATAAGGCTTGATGGCTCGCCTCGTTGTCAAAGAGAACATCACCTCCGGGGGAGCCCTGGCTCTAGGCCAAACTCTCCGGCTGGGCGGCTTCATTATGACCGCCCGATCGGCTGTCGCGCCGACAATGACTTCTTAGGTCATTAAAAATAGCCTCCACGTTGAATTGGAATTTGCCGAATAGATGGACCCAATGGAGCTCTTCTCCCTCAATGAGCTCTTGGATCGTATCGCCGCCCTGGGCGTCGCTACGGACTATGACCGGATCGGGCTTAAACCCGACCAAAGGGAGATTCACTCTCCACCGGTCACCCATGAGATAGCGGTTGTGGAAGAGGATCATCCTAATTCTCCCTCTACTTTGAGGACGAACTATGTCCGGATTTCCGAGCTCTCCGAGCCGGACACCCGCTCGCGGGAGGACATGACCCAGGCCCTAGACTCATAATCGGGTGGCAGGCCAAAGAGATCGGGCAACGCCTTAGAACCCGAGTCGTTAAGCTCGGAAGCCTCTTTGCCCCTGGGTCCCAGATCGGGTCGGGATTCAGATTCAAATCCACCCACCCACCTAGATTTATCCAATCTTTCACATATCAGACAAGAGCCCCAAGAAACAGTACATCATTACTGGGCCAGATTCCTCCTTGTGATAAACAGGGTCAAGGACTGTCGCGAGGCAGACGCAATCTCCCTATTTTGCAAAAATTGCATGGACAAAGGGATTCTCAACACTATAAGTCGCCGTGACATAGTACACTTCGCTGACTTAGCGGCCATAGTGCAAAAATACTGCGCGATGGAAAGCGCCTGAAAAACCCAAACAAGATTCTGGGACAACCCGGCTCTAACCAAATCCTCTGTCCGAACTAAAAGGGTAAACTCTCGTAAGTCACCCGATTCAAGTACCAAAAAAATAAAAGCCCGCCGCAAGGCGCGGAACTGTATTGGAAGAATGGCTAAACAGGCCGTGCAAGATTCACAGCACACTGGATACTATGCCAACACATAGCCTTAGAGCATGTTGGATACTCCGGCAGGTAGCAAAGAGCGGCGAGGATCTCCTCATAGAACATACAACAGAGCAACATCCCGCCGGAGAGAACAATACGGTATTTATAGTCTTCGAGACTTTCGCCTCAAATAATAGGTGCAAGCAAGCTCAACGCAGCTTCGCAGAAGTTTGCCACGTGGCAACAATAAATCCATGGAACGACACGGCTATAACTTACAATGCCAGTGACGAACCTCAATTCCGAACAGTCCAAGCACCAGCTGCTTTGGTCCTTAGCCCAATCGTGGATGGCTTCAGGCTCACTAAAGGGCTCATGGACGGTGGAAGCAGACTAAACCTCATCTATGAGGAAACCCTTATCAAGATAGAAATTGACAGGAGCCACATTGAGCAAAGCAGCACAACCTTCAGGGGAATCATCCCTAGTCGGGAGGCGCTATGCACGGGAAAAATCACACTGGATGTGGTATTCGGCACGCCGGAGAATTACAGGTTCGAAGAAATTACATTCCAAGTGGCCCCGTTCAGCAGTGGATACCACGCCCACTTGGGGCGGGACGCATTCACGAGTTTCCAGGCTATACCCCATTACGGGTACATGAAACTCAAAATGCTCGGGCCCAACGGAATCATCACTGTAGCTTGACCCAGACGTCGCACTCCACACCAAAAATAAAACTGCCGCCCTTGCCCTAGAAGCATTATCAGAAGCCCTCGCGGCCGAAGAACTAACAACGCTGTGAGCAACAGTGGACAGAGACGACGTGATACTCGACAAGTGACCTAAATCCACCTCCTTCAAACCCGCGGACGAGATAGTCAAATTCCAGGTCCACCCAACGGACCCTATGAAGACAGCTTCAATTGGGACACAATTGAACCCCACAATAGACGCCGCACTGCGAGATTTCCTGCGTGTGAATTGGGATATCTTTGCCTGGCACCCTTCGGACATGTTGGGCATCCCACGCAGGCTAGCCGAACACAACCTCAATATACTGAAAGGATACAAGCCAGTCAAGCAGACTCTTAGGCGCTTCTCAGAGCCTAAGAGGCAAGCCATGGGAGAGGAGCTAGCCAAGCTACTCGAGGCCGGATTCATCAGAGACATCAAACATCCGGATTGGCTAGCAAACTTGGTAATGGTACCAAAGAAGGACAAATCCTGGCACTTATGTGTCGATTTCAAGGACCTCAATAAAGCTTGCCCTAAGGATCCCTTCCCCCTCCCGTGCATTGACCAAATCATCGATGCCACCGCGGGACATGACTCATTGTGCTTCCTCGACGCATACTCCGGATACCATCAGATCAGGATGGTGCAGTCCGACCAAGCCGCAACAGCCTTCATTACACCATATGGCCCCTTCTGTTTTAACACCATGCCTTTCGGGCTCAAAAACGTCGGCGCAACCTATCAACGCATGATTCATACATTCCTGGAAAAACAAATCGGCAAGACAGTAGAGGCCTATGTAGACGATGTGGTCATCAAAACAAGACACGTTGAAACTTTAATAGATGACTTGAGGCTTACGTTCGACAACCTCCGAACATACGAGATCAAGCTCAACCCGGAGAAGTGTGTCTTCGAGGTACCCTTCGGGAAATTGCTCGGGTTCATCATTTTCAATAGAGGAATTGAAGCAAATCCGGCAAAAATCCGAGCTCTGTCATATTTGGCTACCCCAACAGACCTCAAGCAGATCCAGAAACTAACTGGATCCGTGGCTGCCTTAAGCCACTTTATATCCCGCTTAGGAGAAAAGGCACTACCTCTGTATCGCCTTCTTCGATGCACCGAACACTTCGAGTGGATGGATGCGGCCACGACCGGACTGGAAGAAATAAAGGCATTATTGGCCACAAACCCAGTCCTGACCACGCCAAACATTGGCGAACCAATGCTATTATACATAGCCGCAACAAACCAAGTTGTGAGCGCGGTGCTCGTCGTCGAACGAGAGACAGACGGACACAAGTTCCCGCTCCAAAAGCCGGTATATTACGTGTCCACTGTCCTCACTTCATGCAAATCTCGGTACCCACACTATCAAAAGATAGCGTACACGGTCTTCATGGCATCCCGGAAGCTACGACACTACTTTCAAGAGTGCTCGATCATGGTGGCCTCCGAAGTACCACTCAATGACATAATAAATAACCGCGACGCAACAGGCCGAATTGCTAAATGGGCTATTAAGTTCCTGCCGTTCGACATAACATACAAACCATCGCGGGCCATTAAGTCGCAAGTATTGGCTGACTTCGTCGCCGAATGGACAGAAGCCGAACTCCCTAAAGAGTATGGCGCGTACTCAAATTGGATCATGCATTTCGACGGCTCTAAAATGCTGGCCAGATTGGGAGCGGGTGTCGTCCTGACATCCCCCATCGGAGACACGGTGCAGTACGTCCTCCAAATATTATACACAGACTCCAACAATGCAGCCGAATACGAGGCTCTGTTGCATGGTCTTCGGATGGCAGTCTCCATGGGCATCCAACGCCTCGAAGTGCGTGGGGACTCGAACCTCACAATATCTCAGGTAAATGGAGACTTTGACGCCAAGGACCTGAAAATGGCGGCCTATCACAATATCGTTCTCAAAATGTCAGCTCGGTTCGAGGGGCTCGAATTCCACCATGTGGTCAGAGAAAATAACCAAGCGACCGATATCCTCGCCTGCATCGGTGCTAAACGCGACCCGTTCCCACCTAATATCTTCCTAGAAAGGTTGTTCAAGCCATCCGTGGCATGGGAAGGGGAGTCCGGCACTATTAGTCCAGCTCCGAACACAACCCCAGATTCTGAACCTTCTGACGTGATCGGAGGCTCTGCCACCGAAATAACACCTTCGGCCCATGAAATAATCGCTGTCATCGCCTCGTGGACCGAGCCCTTCTTAGCCTACCTAAATAGGCAAGAGCTCCCCGAGGATCAAAATGAGGCACGTTGTATTGTGCGACGCTCTAAGGCCTACAAAGTCCATGAAGGAGAGCTCTACAAAAAGAGCGCCACCGGAGTGCTCCAGCGATGCATCTCCGAAGAGGAAGGGCGGCAGCTCTTAGCCGAAATCCATTCCGGACTAGGCGGGCACCACGCGGCAGCCCAAGCTCTCATAAGCAAGGCCTTTCGTACAGGATTTTACTGGCCGACAGCCCGGGCGGACGCATAGGACCTTGTCCAACATTGCGTTGGTTGTCAACTATTTGCCAATCAGAGCCATATGCCCCCTACCGCTGTCCAAACAATCCCCATAACTTGGCCCTTCGCGGTCTGGGAGCTGGATATGGTGGGACCCCTTAAAGGGGGAAGCCATAAGAAAAAATACTTATTGGTCATGGTGGACAAGTTCACCAAATGGATAGAAGCCAAGCTAGTTAAAACGGCCGAATCCGGACCAGTGATAGACTTCATATCGGAGGATGTAAACCGTTACGGTGTCCCCCACAGTATCATCACTCACAGTGGCTCGAATTTTACAGCCGAGGAGGTCAAAACCTGGTGCGGCAAAATGGGCATTAAGCTCGACTACGCCTCTGTCTATCACCCCCAAACAAACGGTAAAGTCAAACGTGCAAATGGTCTTATCATGAGCGGCATTAAACCCAGACTAGTGCGATCCTTGAAGGAATCAGACACGCATTGGGTCGAGGAACTCGACTCCATACTCTGGGGGATGTGGACCACACCGAATCGTACCACCGGATACACACCATTTTTTATGGTGTACGGCGCAGAAGCAGTGCTGCCCTGCGATATAATCCATGACTCACCTCACGTGCGCATGTATGAAGAGAAGGAAGCCAAGCTAGATCGGCAGGACAACTTAGATGCTTTGGAGGAGGAGCGTGATGTCGCTAAAGCCCGTTCCGCATTCTATCAGCAACAGGCTCTAAGGTATCAAAGCAGAGAAGTACGGGACAAAACTTGTAACATTGGTGAACTCGTTCTACACCTCCCCGAGAAGAAGAAGGACAAGCTCAAACCCAAGTGGGAGGGTCCCTTCATCATTGATAAAGTTCTCACCGGAGGAGCGTACCGTCTGCTCAGTGCATCTGATAACAGACTCGAGCCGAACCCATTGGACGCGGCCAGACTCCGGAGATTCTACGCCTAGCGCCGAACTCAGTGTTCGTCTCCTTAACTCCGCCTCTTCAATTATGTTCTCTTTCTTCCTTTCTCGCCCCCTTTTTCCTTTTTAACATACAACCATAAAACTGTACGGATGCCCTGAGCACTCCGGCCGCATTATGCCTGCACACTATACCTGGGAGCTTCCCATTCGGAAGCTAAATACAACTACTTTAATGGCTCCTTGCCAGCCACATATGCATTTTTCTCTCCATATGTGCCTTTTCTTCACCATTATATGCATCGATATGACTTAAGTTTTGGCCATGCTGGGTTGCCTGAATCTTGTATTTATGCCCTACGTTCCCGTTAATTCGGCTAGGGCATAAGGGGAGCATCTATGTGATTGTTACTGCCGGTTGAGACGGATGTGTACCTCAGACTAGGTGAAGCCGAAAGCTAGCGTTCTTAAGGGAATATTCGGTCGGTGAACAAAAGATGTTCTCGTTCATTACAATGAAAATACCCAGATGATTTGTTTCCTACGCTTCTGTTCGCAGTTCGGACATGCACATCGATGCATGCGCACCCAGAGAAAGGAACCCCTAACGGAACTATTCTCTCTGGAAGATGTTTCTTACTATCCATGTCATATAACATAACTAGTTGGGTACTTGTCTGTTCAAGCACTTATGACCCCTACGCTTGGTTTCCACGCATACCCCGTGTTTTCATAACTGTGTGGGTATTCGGATACACCCCGGACTGTCGGATCCGAGGGCTGAAGCGAAAAGGTCCGCCATGACAAATGATTTTCAATCTGGCTAGGGAGTACATGAGCCCATTAAAATTACATAGTCATTTAGACTGGCTGTACTCTTCCTCTATACCATCCAACAGGCTGTCTAGCTTACAATCCTGTTGGGAATACTTTTGCAGCTAAAGCTACTTGGTCATATACCAGACTAATGGGTACCACTTGTCCATCTGACCCAGCCGGTCCGACTTCGGCCATATGGTTCGGGTCAGACTTGGCGTATCGCGTCTTCACCATGGCCTAAGCTTCTCTCACACCTTGCCGGCAAGCTGATATCTTCCATAATCGGAAGCGCCGCCATGCTCCTTTGAGCATATCTACAAGTTCGCTCATGCCTCCTGGCAGGGAAGCGGACGGCCACAAAGCCTGTGCAATACCCTGCATCACCTGACAAGCTCGCTCGTGCAGTTGTGAAAGCTCTTGCAGCATATCGCGTGCAGAACCGGGCATCTCCTCTTCAGGGCGGCACGTCAACATACCTGCAGACATAACTCTGTCAATACGCCTCCTCGCCGAACTATACTATAGTTTGTTCAAGCACTTACTATAAATGCCACGTCGAAGCCTCTGGTTCTCCTTCACGGAGTCCGCAAGCTGAGCCCGAACATCTTTCAATTCGACACTCAGTCGGATATTAGCATCTTGCATCTTATTCTTCTCCTGAATAGACCGCGTCAGCACGCGTTCGCCCGCCTTCAACTGACTTCGCAGATGCAGCTCATTATCTCCCACAGTCTTCAGATTTCCTCCGGGATTGTTTGCCGAATCTTTCGTCAGATTTATAAACCATGCCGAACAAACAGACTGGTAGAAGGAAATTATTACCAGAAGAAGCCTTTTTGGATTCCTCTTGTTCAGCTACATTGGCCTTCATTTGGGCCTTACATTCCTCCAGCTCTTGAGACAACTGGGCATTCTTCTCTACAAGAACCTATGCATTTAATGATCCTTAAATCAGTTGTGCCAACTGTTTCAAGTCTCAGGGGCTACTACTACACATACTTATTAAATTCTCTTACCCGTATATCCTTCACATACTGGTCCGTTGCTCTGGCAAGTCCATCTTGAGCAGCGCGGATATACGTGTGTCCGGAATTGAAGGCATTTAATGCCTCTTTGGAAAAAATACCACCGCGGAGTACGGCCCGTCGGCGCCGGTGATTCATGGCGCTCTCCACTTCAGAATTTGTGGCGGAAAGCATATCCGTATCCTCCGCAGGAGGACAGTTTGGCACTGTCCCCACTTTAGCCTCCGCCCGTGAATCCGGTCCAGGAATCCGGCTGCTGGAGGTGTGGCCGGTAGGGTCCCCGGACATAGTCCGGCGTTTCCTCTCAGGACATAATTAAAGCCGTCACGCCTCAACAAAAAAAAACAAATACACCACGGGGCAAGTTAAATGAATACCTCTATGCCTGCGTCTCGCTCCTAACCGCCTTCCTTTTAAGCCTGCCTTGTCTAGGCGCCTCTTGCTGAGAGGCCCCTGCGGGTTCCGCACGGCATCCCGACTGTCGTTTCTATAAAAGTACGGCATGTGAGCATAAGGTATGGCTAAACGAAGGAATTCTTTCGGAATGTTGGTGTCGGTGCCAAAACCGGCGGATCTCGGGTAGGGTGTCCCGAACTGTGCGTCTAAGGCTAATGGTTATAGGAGACTGGGGACACGATGTTTACCCAGGTTCGGGCCCTCTCGATGGAGGTAATACCCTACTTCCTGCTTGATTGATCTTGATGATATGAGTATTACAAGAGTTGATCTACCACGAGATCTGAGAGGCTAAACCCTAGAAGCTAGCCTATGGTATGATTGTTGTTGATGATGATGAGTCCTACGGACTAAACCCTCCGGTTTATATAGACACCGGAGGGGGCTAGGGTTACACAGAGTCGGTTTACAGAGGAGGAGATCTACATCCGAATCGCCAAGCTTGCCTTCCATGCCAAGGAGAGTCCCATCTGGACACGGGATGAAGTCTTGTGTCTTGTATCTTCATAGTCCAATAGTCCGGCCAAAGTATATAGTTCGGCTGTCCGGATACCCCCTTATCCAGGACTCAGTAGCCCCTGAACCAGGCTTCAATGACGATCAATCCGGCGTGTTGATTGTCTTCGGCATTGCGAGGCGGGTTCCACCTCCAAATACTCCAAAATTGATTCCGAACACAAGGACCGTGTCCGGCTCTGCAAGATAAACTCCACATACCATCGTAGAGAGAATAATAATCCACTAATCCAATCTGCGGACAACTCTTCATTGTGTGACATCACGCCATGGCTCGGTAACTTATTCGAACCGTTTTTACAACCCGCTCCCGCACACATCGCGAGGCGGTTTCTTTGGCACGTCTTGTCAAAGCAGAGATCATGTCCCCTTATCGCGGGATCTCCATCAATACGGGCATGGGTAACCCAACCAGCGCCATTAATCGAGGTGCTCGGAAAAATAAGAGATTTCGAGAGGCAAGTGGGGGGCGCACATTCTATATTGCCTTTATAAAGGGATAGAGATCTCCCGTTTTCACCCGCGCCTTCTTCCTCCTTTGCTCATCTGTTCTCGCACCCTTGAGCTCCAGCGCCCAAGTTCTCCCCTTCTCCATAGGATCGCATCATGTCCGGAGCGGGAGGCAAGTGGACGGCCTCCTCTGTCACAGAGGAGAACATCACCAAGCTTCGGGAGGCCGGATACCTGGCCGAGAGCATCGCGCACAGGCTTCCAGCAGAGGGACAAATCACGCCCACTCCGAAGCCTCGGGAGAGAGTAGTATTTCTCCCTCATTTCGTCCGCGGACTAGGATTTCCACTCCACCCGTTTGTTCATGGGCTTATATACTACTACGGGCTAGATTTTCATGATCTCTGCCCGAATTTCATCCTCAACATCTCGGCGTTCATCATCGTGTGCGAGGCCTTCCTCCGCATCAAGCCTCACTTCGGCCTGTGGTTGAAGATCTTCAGCGTGAAGCCGAAGATCGTGAGCGGCCAACAGGCGGAGTGCGGAGGCGCCATGGTCGGCAAGATGCCCAACGTCACATGGCTTGATGGCTCCTTCATGGAGACCGTAAAGGGGTGGCAATCAGGGTGGTTTTACATCACCGAGTCGCTCGACGCCAACTGGGCGGCGGCCCCCAAATTCAGACCCGGAATCCCCATGCGGCTCCCTTCTTGGGAGAAGAAGGGCCTGGCCTGGGGCGAACCCATGGAGCTGGCCGGACTCGAGACCTGCATCAGAGGTATGAGGGACAGGAAGATCAAGCTTGTCAACGTGGTCCAGGTCATGCTCATTCGCCGGATTCTCCCGTGCCAAAGACGGGCTTTTGATATGTGGGAGTTCGACCCGGCCGAACACCAGATGCTGCTAGATCTCTTCGGCACAACGCACAAGGAAATCTGGAAGGTGTTGTTCAAGACCCGCGAAGTTCCTCCTCCCCTTTCCGAGGATCGGGGGCTCAGCGCAAACCGCCTCGCCAGTCCGGTAAGTCCTCTAGTTATTACAAGATGTTTCCTTCCTGGCACATTCATGGGAGGATTCTTAGGACACTATGCTGACCGAACAGGAGTGGGTGGAGACGCCGGAGTGGATTAACTGTCCGGCTCCATTGCCTGAGGACCCAGCAGGCGCACTCCTAACGGAGATGTTGGTTTTGGCGCCTTACAAGGTGCCGGAGAAAAAGGCCGAGAAGAAGGCCGCTGGGACCCGGAAGGGTATCCGGCATGAAGACGCACCAGACGCCTCGCCAGAGGATGCCGAGGCGCACTCCTCCCACGAGGGGGAAGAGAGGAAGAAGAACAAGGCCGCCTCCACTGAAGGGGCCGAAGGGTCCAAGAAGGCGGCCGCGGGGACCAGAAAAGGTTCCCGACACAAGGCCGTGATAGAGTCGTCATCCGAAGACGACGAGGAAGATTCTCCCCCCGAAGACGGGGGAGAACATGAAGAAATGCCCCCTCCCCGCACAAGGGACGAGAAGAAAAGGAAAGCCGCCCCGTCAGGGGAGGCTGGTACACCGAAGAAGGGAAAATCGTCTGAGGGCGTCCTGGATTAGGGGGTATCCGGACAGCCGGACTATATACATCGTCCGGACTATTGAAGCGTGAAGATACAAGACTCAAGACTTTGGCGTGTGTCCGTATGGGACTCTCCTTTGCGTGGAAGACAAGCTTGGCGATCCGGATATTATATTTCCTTCCTTGTAACCGACTCCATGTAAACCCTAGCCCTCTCTGGTGTCTATATAAACCGGAGAGGATGGTCCTTAGAAGACCGATCACAATTACAATCATACCATCATATGCTAGCTCTTAGGGTTTAGCCTCTACGATCTTGTGGTAGATCTACTCTTGTACTACACATATCTTCAATATTAATCAAGCAGGAAGTAGGGTTTTACCTCCATCGAGAGGGCCCGAACTTGGGTAAACATTGTGTCCCTTGCTTCCTATTACCATCAGCCTAAGAGCATAGATCGGGACCCCCTACACGGGTACCGCCGGTTTTGACACCGACATTGGTGCTTTCATTGAGAGTTCCTCTGTGTCGTTGCTTTGAGGCTTGATGGTGTCTTCAATCGCCAACAACACCGTCCAGGGCGAGACTTTTCTCCCCGGACAGATCTTTGTGTTCGGCGGCTTCGCACTGTGGGCCAATTCGCTTGGTCATCTGGAGCAGATCGACAGCTATGCCCCTGGCCACTAGATCAGGTTTCGAAACTTGAACTACACGGCAGATATTCGCGGAGACTTGATCCTCGACAGATTCGGCCCTGTGCCAGGAGCGTTGGACAATCATGACAAGCACGGCCTAGACCTGCTATTGGACAATGCTCGGAACATCATCCCTGCAATAGCCCCGGATCTAAATCCAGAACAGGTTGCGTTGCCCAAGGACAGAGGGGTAGACCCCGCCCCGCAGGCTACATACTCATCGGGTTGGAGCCGAACACAGGTCTCACCTCTGTGGAGGCCTGTAACCCCGGGCCCTCGGACTCGTATCCGGTTGTTGGTCCTGGTCCGCATACCATCAAACCAGCCAAGCCAGGTTGGGCTCCAGTAATGGAGTTTACCACTGCGGACATCTTTCAACACTCACCCTTTGGCAACATGCTGAGCTCATTAAAGTCTCTCTCTTTGTCAGGAGACTCTGGGCTGAACTATGTCCTGCTTGAGTGGGAAGCAGGCGACGAAGAAATTCGCTGCCAACCCACCACCCACTTCATAGCCATGATCGATGATTTAACCGACGTGCTTGACGTCGACTCCAAAGACATTGACGGTATAGACAACGATGCAGGAGAAGTACAGGAGCCACCGCTCATAAAACAGTGGACAACCACCTCCTCATACGATATATATATATGGTGGACACTCCAAAGGAAACCAATGGCGACGAGGCAGCGGAGGATAACCCCTCGGGAGGAAAAGCAAAACATGGGCGTCTTTGGCGCCGCTCCAAGCCCCGCCACATCAATACCGGCCCCGGGGATGACCCGGATAGTGATGAAGGGGGATACATCCCTGATCAGCCTACCTTCAAGCAGGTCGGGTAGGCCACAGTGGGATACTTGGAGAGGGACAACTACACACCCCCCTCCGAAGACGAGGTAAGCCTCGATAATGACGAATTTTTTGGCGTGCCTAAAGATCCAATGGAACAAGTTCGCTTCAAGCGACAGCTCATGGCCACAGCAAGGAGCCTGCACAGGAAGCAAGAACAGCTTAAAGTCGACCAGGATTTGCTAATGGATAGGTGGACCAAGATCCTGGCCACAGAAAAGTACGGACTCGACCGCCCTGAGAAAGGACATACACGGCACAACTGGCTACCTCAACCCAAGCAGAAGATCCAAAGACACACAACCTGATGTCCGCACACCACTACGGTCCAAGATAGACATGAAGAGGCAGCCTCAAGCCTCGACGCAATGGTCATAAACGACAAGTCAGGGAAGCTGGTGCCAAGTTGAGCAACTCTCAGTCCGGTCAACGGACAAAGAACAGCTCAAGCCTATTCGGCCCGAGCCACAAACTCGATCAACCGTGTGAAATTCACGGTACTCCAAGAAGGACGGCAAAACATACCAATAGAGAATGCCGGATCTTCAAAACAAAGCAACCGGTTGTGTGCCGGAAACAATGAAGGGAGGCATCTAGTCAAGAGCCCCCCCCCCCCAGAGCACAACAATACGACCGATCGCCCCCTATCATACAAACCACATCAATTCAATTGCCATACCCCCAGACCTAGTAGTCTAGGGGCTCCATAACACATAAAGCCCCCGCGGGTATGAATCTACAAATAACACCTTCTACAAGATGTCGGGTGGAAAGGCCAAGTTCATTGGCCCACCGCTCTAACGGTTGTTTTCAGATAACCAAAAAATGCCACGTCATTGGCACATTCCCCCCGTACGGTATCACACCGTATGCTAACGGGATGAACCATGTTGACTAGATTCCACGTGGTAAACCATTAGGCCAGCACCAGTGATACACTCACGCCTGCATGCAAAGCCAAACCCCGCCCTTAGAAGCGGAAATCATACAACTGCCAGAGTAGCAAGTCGTGCATGCCTGTCAATATTTTGATATGACAGCCAACTATCCGGACACCAACTGAGAAGTCCGCCCTACTTCCCGGTATAGCGGCTGGGGTCACCAGCGCCCGATCAGGAACCTTTAGACCAACCACAGGAGGTCGTTCAGCTGCCTCCGAGCATTTACCTTCACAAACTAACTCTTATACAGAATAGGATTCGGCGGCATGGAATCGGCCCGGACACGCAAGGATAGGACCATGCAGGTAGAAGGCGGTCCGAATTCACTTTCGATCCATTTATAGCCCCCTCCAGTCCGGCCATCACAAGTTCCGCCAAAAACCATCTCTTTTTCACTCATATGCATAGACATATCTTCCTACCGCAATGCATAGACTTAAATAACATGCACCAGCCGTCGTTTATCATCGACGCTTCTTTGCCACAAAATGGCAGCCACGCTTCGTGTTACGCCTGGTTATGCCAGGAGCTTCACAGTACAACAATAAAGTCTGACCACCTTCTCGGTCGCTCGGCACCCTGAACTTATAGCACTATATGCATCAGCTCTGAATCATGTCTTGGGTCATTGCTTGGGTTTGCCCGGCTCCCATGTTTTGGTACCTTACCTCCCATTCCGTCGGCTAAGGTAGCACTGGGAGAACTACTGCGATTGTGTCCCGGTTCTGCCGGACGAGCACCTTAGTAGAGAAAGCCGAAAACCGACTGTCATGATGCCGCCAGAGCTGGTCAGCTGTTCGAGAGGTTGTAAAATCCTTAAAGATTTATTCCGCATAACGCCATCATAAATGCAGATTGCGACGGGTCGGTCTTCCGATCAGGCGCCAATAGAGCCCCTAGTTCGGCCTTCCGAACACTAGGGGCTGCGCCGACCATACTCGAATTCCTATGGCTAAGTGAGAGTAGTAAAGCCCTATAGTCTGATTGCCTGGTTCGTGGTGAGAAACACCTCCTTATAAGGACCCAATCATGGGATAAAGAGTGTTCAGAAATACCCCGAACACCCCCGTACTTCTCACGTGGGGGCTGAAGCCGATGACTGGCCAACTCTCAGAATTTACATACAATAAATAGCCTCAAAGGAAGAACATATGTTCAAACAAAACAGGCAACACATAATAAAAGTGCCATTATCCCATATTACAAACATTGGCAAGAATGCCCTCAGGGAAATATAATGTCTTTGGTGCACTTATCCGCCGCCAGGCGGGCACCCTTTAGTACACCTTCATAGTACAGTTCGGGCTTGCGATGCTCCTTACCCTCCGGTGGTCCCTCAGTCATCAGCTTATTCGCATCAAGCTTCCCCCAATGCACTTTTGCATGGGCAAACGCCATGCGCGCACCTTCTATACAGACTGATCGCTTGATAGCATCAAGCCAAAGACAGGCGCCCACAATCCGCTTCACGAGTCCGAAGTAACTGCTCGGAATTGGCTCTGCAGGCCACAGCCGGACAACCAAGTCCTTCATGGCTAGTTCAGCCGCCTGGTGCAGTTCGACCAGCTGCTTCAGCTCATCGATAAAAGGCACCGGATAGTTCGGCGCCAAATACTGCGACCAGAAGTTCCTCTCCGCAGACCCCCTCTCCTCGGTCCGGTAAAATTGGGCGGCATATGATATGCTGCGAGGCAGATCTGCAAATGCCCCTGTAAAATCAAGAATTCAGCTTGCCGCTTAGAGTTCTCCCCACTATCACGTAATAATGGCCATAGATACAACATGCCTTACCAGCCGCAACTTTCCGAGCCTCCTGAATGTCCCATACAGCACCTCGGGCTTCTTCCCGAGCATCTTCCGCGGCTTGGAGAGCTTGGGCGAGTTCAGATTCTTCCCCTACTAGACTCTGCTCCAAGCTCTCGCTTTTCGTCACAGCCTCCTGGAGCTCCCGCTCAGCTGTGATAACCCTGGCCTCATGTTTTTCATGAAGCGCCTGTTCGGCGGCAACCTTCTTGTGGGCATCAGCCACCGCCTTCTTCAGCGCCTCATATTTGGCACTCGCTCCTAGGGCGTACAACATAAATACGTTTCAATTGGCACACTTATTCATTCGTGCCCAATGCAAGACAATGTTTAAACATACCTTGCTTCTCCTCTAATTGTTCTTCACACGGCCAAGTTCTTCCTCGGCCCGTTCTAGGATCTGCTTCAGTTCGGTCACTTCCGCATCATGCGCGGCCATCTTCTCCGCAGACGCCTGTTTTCAAACAAAGGGGTATACATCATTAAACAAAGGTTCCCACTACAAAAGAGGGTTTGATCCCCTGCCCGGCTCTCTTTCGCCAGACAGTGTATCAGGGGCTACTCCTCATATCATGATGATTCTTCATAGTTTCCTTAGAAACCATACCTCAAAAGCCTTTATAAGGCCAAGACAGGACTCATTCTGCCCGCTTTCGGCAGCCTGAATCTTTCCAACCACCGTACCCATGAGGGTCCGATGTTCATCGACAATAGACGTGTTGTTTAACGCTGTCGATAGACCGCCCGGCAACTCTACATAGACAGAGGTTGTCGGCGGAGTAGGCAAATCTCCCTCCATGGAAGGTGGCCGCTCGCCCGATCCTGGAGCCTTAGAGGCCTGGAGGACCTTATCCGACTCTGAGTCTCTTTGAGACGACACCTCAGTATCCCACCTGGACTTTGGAAAAGGTGCCCCCGAAGGCGTCTCGCTCGCCACAACATCCGAGCTCAATGAATTCTCCGATGAGGACTGTTCGGCAGGAGATCCTGCTGGGCTGTAAAAGATGTGGCGACAGTTAAGACTACTGTACCCAGACGACCCTGGATGCATAGGCGCATTCGGCTTTCGGTTACTTACGATTTTTCTAGGGGCTGGGCCTCGGGATCCCCTCCGGGCTGTTATCGACGGCCGGGGTGGATGCCTCTGGATGGGAGCCTCTCCCCCTCTTGGGCGATTCATCCTCCAGGGACGGGGAAGCCGCATGCTTCTTCCCGGCTTCAGAGCGAGGCTCGTCCTCCTCTGCTTCCTCCTCTTCGTCTTCGGAAGAAGGAGCGTCGCTGGAGCCTTCGGATTTGGCGTCCGAAGCCTCGCGGCAACGGAGGTCACTCCGGGTCTTCTTGACCTTCTTGGAGGCCTCCTTCTTTGGCGCCTCGTAAGGCGCAGGGACCAACATCTTCATTAGAAGAGGTCCGACCGGTTCCTCCGGCAGCGGGGCCGGACAATGCATCCACTCCACCTTCTTTATCCATCCCTGAGGTCACGATGAAACACGATTAAAATTTCTCCCTCATGACATGCCAGTTGAATCATGGATGGACAGGGCATGGCTATAACTTACCGGACTTGCAGAATGGGATAATTGGTACCCCCGGACTTCGACGGAGTCCGTCCATGATTTGCCGGACTTAAAGAGCACCTTCCAGATATCCTCGTGGGAGGAATCATAGAGCTCCCGAAGGGTTTGGTGCTCGGCTGGGTCGAACTCCCACAAAGTGCAGGCCCGACGCTGGCAAGGGAGAACTAGGCGAACTAGCATCACCTGGACTACGTCGACGAGTTTGACGTCCTTGTCAACCATGCTCTGAACGCGCGTCTGGAGCAGTGACAGCTCATCGGACGAGGACCAGTTCGGGCCCTTCTTGGGCCAGGACGTGAGCCGCAGTGGAGCTCCGGATCTGAACTGAGGAGCTGCAGCCCACTTTTTGCCGCATGGTTCAGTGATATAAAACCACTGCTGCTGCCACTCCTTGACGGAGTCGTTGAAAGCGCCCTTCAGCCAAACGACCTTGGGCATCTTGCTCACCATGGCACAGCCGCACTCGGCGTGTTCGCCACTCACCACCTTGGGCTTCACATTGAAAATCTTCAGCCACAGGCCAAAGTGAGGCGGAATCCGGAGAAAGGCCTCGCACATGACAATGAACGTCGAGATATTGAGAAAGGAGTTGGGGGAAAGATCATGAAAATCAATCCCGTAGTAATACATGACTCCACGAACAAATGGGTGGAGGGGAAACCCGAGCTCACGGACAAAATGGGGAAGGAACACGACTCTCTCGTAAGGCTCTGGAGTAGGGACAACCTGTCCCGCCGGTGGGAGACGGTGGCCAATCTTCTTGGCCAAATACCCGGCTTCCCGGAGCTTCTTGATATCCTTCTCTCGGATGATAGAGGCCATCCATCTGCCTCCTGCTCCGGATCCGGACATCTTTGGAAAACCTCTCTTCAATGGAAAAGAAAAATGCTTGGGCGTTGGGGCTCGAGCAGAGGGGAATGAGTTAGCGGAAGGAGAAGGCGTGCGTAAAGAGAAAGAGACCTTATATCTTTATAAGAGGTGGTAAAAGCTTTTTGCACCTCCCCACTTGCCTAGTGGAACCCGCTCACCTCCCACTCGTTGCGATTAGTGGTACGGTTGGATTACCCATACCCGTATTGAGGAGAATCCCGTGATAAGGGGACACGATCTTTGCTTCGACAAGACGTGCCAAGGAAACCGCCTCGCAATATACGCTGAGGCTGGATGTGGGAAAACAGCTCGGATAATGACCCGACCTTGATGACATGTCACACTGTCTAGAAAATTGTCAGCAGAGTACATTTGTGAAATATCGTTCTCTCTACGGCGGTATGTGAAGATCATCTTGCAGATCCGGACACGGCCTACATGTTTGATAATAACCTTCGAGTATTCGGAAGGAGGAACCCTCCTTGCAATGCTGAAGACAAAGCTGCGTGCCGGACTCATCGTCATTGAAGCCTGGTTCAGGGGCTACTGAGGGAGTCCTGGATTTGGGGGTATCCGGACAGCCGGACTATATACATCGTCCGGACTATTGAAGCGTGAAGATACAAGACTCAAGACTTCAGCCTGTGTCCGGATGGGACTCTCCTTTGCGTGGAAGACAAGCTTGGCGATCCGGATATTATATTTCCTTCCTTGTAACCGACTCCATGTAAACCCTAGCCCTCACCCGTGTCTATATAAACCGGAGAGGATGGTACTTAGAAGACCGATCACAATTACAATCATACCATTATAGGCTAGCTCTTAGGGTTTAGCCCCTACGATCTCGTGGTAGATCTACTCTTGTACTACACATATCTTCAATATTAATCAAGCAGGAAGTACGGTTTTACCTCCATCGAGAGGGCCTGAACCTGGGTAAACATTGTGTCCCTTGCTTCCTGTTACCATCAGCCTAAGACGCACAGATTGGGACCCCCTACCCGAGATCCGCGGTTTTGACACCAACAGTGTCCCTTCCCGATCACTCCACAACCGCCGCTTTCAGCGATGAGGAGTGGCTGCCCAGGGGCAAGCCCCGGGCGAGGTCGTAAGTATCCGCATTCCATAATATTTTCCGTGCGACTTTGACCTCATGGTTTGTAATGACGCCGAATACGTTTATGTAGTCCGGCCCGGTCCGATCTTGAGGATTCCTCTTCGGAGGAGTCTCTAAACGAGTCGGAGATGAATTCACTCCCGACGGCAACCTCCCCATGACCCGTGGATGACACTGAGGTGTTGTCCCGGAGGATGCCAGAGCAGGAGGCGATGGTTCCGGAGATGCCCCAAGGCAAAATCTCGGTCGCCGGACACATGGGGGATGAGAACCCCATGGATTATGCTGACGGGAGCCACAAAAAGCCTGGCTCCCAGCCGGTTACTGCGTCGGGGCCTACAAAGGTTCCGGACGGTAAGCAGTCCCTCCCAAAGGAGGGCGAGACGGTCGTGCCGATGACGTCCGCCCAGCCGGAGGCATCGGATAATTTGCTGGAAGTGCTTCGAGGCGCTTCCATCGAGGATGAACACCGTACACTTATGGGTACGGTGATTGAGAAGGTTTGGTCCGCCAAGAGCGGATTGACCGAAGCCTACACCATCCTGCTAACAGGCTTTGAGGTAAAGAAAGTGTGAGGAAATATCACCCGATAGACAGTAGCCCCTAATACTCTGGTTCAGAGAGGAAAACCAAACAGAGGGTCAACTAAAAAGCCATAGGAAGCTAATAGTATTTGTCTGTATGAATCAAACAGGCACTGCTGCTGATGGCCGCTGCGCGCACTGCTGAGGTTGCCGAACTCAAGCGCGAACTGGGGCAGGCCGAAGAAGAGCACGGCCTCGTGAAGAAGCAGCTCGAGACGAACAAAGGTAAGAGAAACCCGGTCCATGTGTCGTATAGAGGATAAAAAGTTGGTGATGCTAATAAAAAGCATCATGGCTTTTGATAGGGATCGCGATCGAAGTGTCGGCCCTGAAGGAAGCACTGTCCGCGGCCGAGGCCAAGGCGGATACGGAGCGCACCAAGCGAGATAAGAAAGATGCTCGGGTGGGAGAGGTACAACAGGAGCTCCATGAGCTCGGCAAGAAGTTCGGCTCCCTGGAGCATGACTACAAGGCGCAAGCGTCTGAGCTTGCAAAGGGCCCTCCAGAGCGCGGTTGATGCCAAGGCCGAAGCCCGAAAGGCCCTCCAGGAAATCAAGGCGGCCAAGAAGATAGCGGAGGGTAAGGCATTCTTTATGCAAAGCAAGCATGTGGAGGAGTCATTTCTTTTACTTACACGAATCAGGAGCTCTCCAGGGGCATTCGCAGATCTGCCACGCAGCATTTCGGATGCCGCGGAGTTCTATCGGGCTGAAGAGGGGAGCTCCACGGAGAAGTTGTTCTGGTCCCAATATACTGGGGCCGAACACCCGATGCCTCTGAGTGACCAACTGAAGCAGCTGTTCAAACTCCATAATGCGGCCGAACAGGCCATGAGGGACCTCATGGTCCGGATGTGGCTTGGCGAGCCCCTGCCCGGAAGCTACTTTGGCCTGGTGAAGCGGATGGTGCGTGCCTGTCCACGGCTAGAAGTTATCAAGCAGTCCGTATATATCGAGGGTGCCCGACGGGCCTTTGCCCGCGCGAAGATGCATTGGGGCAAACTGGACGCTGAGCAGCTCGTGAAGGATGCACCCCCGAAGGGCAAGGAGCATCGCTACCCCGAAATGTATTATAGTGGCGTTATGAAAGGCGCTTGGCTTGTGACGAATGAGTGTCCTAAGAACATTATTTTCGAGTAAATGTACTCATGTCGTCTGTGTAATATGAGGACGAGTTCGGTTGCGCTATATAACGCTTTGTTTGATTTAAAATATTATCTTCTCTGCGGTCGTTTATCAAAATATGAAGGTAGGCCAATCGTCGGCTTCCGCCCCCTTGTAACTAGTATTGGGTGTTCGTGGAAAACCTAAACACTCTTTATCCAAATTCTTGGTCCTTTAAGGAGGTGTTTAGCACAACGAACCAGGCAATCGGACTATTCGAGTTTATAACTCACACTTGGCCATAGAAGTCTATAATTTTAAATTTCGGCGAAGCCCCTAGTATTCGGAAAGCCGAATTGGGGCATTATACACGCCTAAATCGGGCAAGGCCGATTCCTCGCCTTAAGTGGAAAAAATCTTTAGGGATTTTACTACCTCGCGAACAGCGACCAGCTCTCGGCGCATCATGACGGTCAGTTTTCGGCTTTCTCTACTGAGGTGCTCATCCGGAAGAACCGGGACACAATCGCAGTAGTTCTCCCTGCGCTACCTTAGCCGATATAACGGAACGTAAGGTACCAAAACAAGGGAGCCGGGCTAACCCAACTATTGACCCAAGACATGATTTGAAGCTGATGCATATAATGCTATAAGTTCGGGGTGCCGCACTATTGAAAGTGTTCGGACTTTTCTTGCCATTATATGGGGCTTAATAAGAAGCCCCTGGCAAACTGAC
This sequence comes from Triticum aestivum, assembly GCF_018294505.1. Lineage (NCBI taxonomy): Eukaryota > Viridiplantae > Streptophyta > Magnoliopsida > Poales > Poaceae > Triticum > Triticum aestivum. The sequence continues at coordinate 432,605,768 of NC_057801.1, forward strand.
CGTACCAAAGTGTACGGATGCAAATATTGAATAAATATTCCATGGAAAATATAAGGATAGTAATAAGAAGCTAACGCTATGTACTACTTCCAATTTATTTGGACAATACGGCAAAACGTAGGTGTACAATTGATGCATTAACCAGAAAAATAGGACTATTTGACATATCCTATCCAAGGGCAGGCTATATGCGGGTATGTAAGGACAGGTATAACGATCATTGAAGAGGACCACCTGAGTATTCCCCTGTCGTGGAGGCCGGATTGCTAGTCGAGCTCCTGGCGTGTCTGACGGTCCTGTTACGGGGTAATCCGGACTCACTTGACGGTGTTCGGGGATGTCATTGCCGAGTTGGCTGTTTGTCGGAGGAGGCTGCTTCGTACTTCTGCCGCGAGGGCCACAGTATGCTCTTCCGTACGGAGGGAGCAGTCTATGTTTCCATTGATTGTTTTGACCCCGTGAGGTCCTGGCATCTTGAGCTTGAGGTATGCATAGTGCGGTACCACATTGAAACGAGCGAACGTAGTTCGTCCAAGTAGTGCATGATAGCCGCTATGAAAAGGGACGATATCGAAGATTAACTCCTCGCTTCGGAAGTTATCCGGAGATCCGAAGACCACTTCCAGCGTTATTGATCCCGTGCAGCGGGCCTCTACCCCTAGAATTACACCTTTAAAGGTGGTTCTGGTGGGCTTGATCCGTGACGGATCGATGCCCATTTTGTGCACTATGTCCTGATAAAGCAGGTTCAGGCTACTACCATCGTCCATGAGGACTCGCGTGAGGTGGAATCCGTCGATGATTGGGTCAAGGACCAATGCGGCTGAGCCGCCATGCCGGATGCTAGTCGGATGGTCCCTACGATCAAAGGTGATCGGGCAGGATGACCATGGGTTGAATTTTGGGGCGACGGGCTCCATTTCGTAGACGTCCCTAAGTGCACGCTTTCGCTCCCGTTTGGGGATGTGAGTGGCATAGAACATGTTCACCGTTTTGACCTGGGGGGGGGGGGATTTCTTCTGTCCTCCAGTGTTCGGACGCCGGGGCTCCTCGTCATCATCGTTGTGCAGCCCCTTGTCCTTGTTCTCGGCATTTATCTTGCCGGCCTGTTTGAACACCCAGCAATCTCTGTTAGTGTGATTAGTTGGTTTATCGGGGGTGCCGTGAATCTGGCACGAGCGGTCGAGTATACGGTCCAGACTGGACTATCCCGGGTTGTTTCTTTTGAACGGCTTCTTCCGCTGATCGGATTTGGAGTTGCTGAATCCGGCATTGACTGCCGTATCCTCCACATTGTCGCCATTGTTTCGACGCTTGTGTCTGTTGCGCCGTGGCTTTCCATTACTGTCATGGGTATCTGAAGTGCCAGGGTTTCCTGGTGCGGTGTTGATGCGAGCCAGCCAACTGTCCTCACCCACGCAAAAGCGGGTCATTAGTGTCGTGAGTGCCGCCATGGTCTTAGGTTTTTCTTGGCCAAGGTGTCGGGCAAGCCACTCGTCATGGATATTATGCTTAAAGGCCGCCAGGGCCTCGGTGTCCGGACGGTCGACAATTTGGTTCTTTTTAGTTAGGAACCAAGTCCAGAATTTCCTGGCTGACTCTCCGGGCTGTTGGGTAATGTCACTTAGGTCATCAGCATCCGGTGGTCGCACATAGATGCCCTGGAAGTTATCGAGGAATGTGTCCTCAAGATTTTCCCAACTACCGACGGAGTTTGCTGGTAGGCTATTCAGCCAGTGTCTGGCTGGCCCTTTAAGCTTGAGTGGGAGATACTTGATGGCATGTAGGTCATCACCGCGGGACATGTGAATGTGCAGAAGGAAATCCTCAATCCACACCGCGGGGTCTGTTGTGCCATCGTATGACTCGATGTTGACGGGTTTAAACCCTTCTAGGAATTCATGTTCCATTACTTCGTTAGTGAAGCAGAGGGGGTGTGCAGCGCATCTGTGCCGGTCTATGTCGCGGCGTAGTCCGATTAGGTCTGGTCGGTAATATCCGGCCCGGCCAGATTTTTCAGGGTTGTATCCGGCCTGACGATCGGTGTACTGAGTTGTGGCACGCCCTCGTGATCCGTAGATCGATCTTGGTTGTCCTGCGTTGTTTTCCAATGTGTCTTGCAGGTCCTGTGTATTTCCCCGGGCCGTAGTGAACCGGCGTGGGGGTGCGGGCTGGTGTTCGGCCTAAAACACCGTTTTAACCCGGTCGCGTGGTGGCCGGTCAGCCTCGTCTTGTGCAGGAAGTTCAGGCTCTTCGGCCTCTTCTTCTAGCAATTTATGCTTTGGGTATCCGCTGCTCGGGGGTTCGAGTCCGTATTCTACGGCCGCTAGGACTTTGGTCCATCTGTCTGCGAGTAGATCTTGGTCCGCTTGGAGCTGCTGTTGCTTCTTTTTCAGGCTTCTCACAGTGTCTATAAGCCTGTGCTTGAAGCGCTCCTACTCTATGGGATCCTCTGGTACGCCGAATTCGTCGTCACCGAGGCTCACCTCATCTTCGAAGGGAGGCATATAGTTATCGTCCTCCAAGTATCCATCCGTCACCTGTTCGTATGGGCTAGCCAGCCCGTGCTCCTGTTTGGCTTGATCGAAGGTGGGTTGATCAGGATCGTATTCCTCTTCGGCACCCTTTGGATTTTCTTCTCCAGGGCCGGTATTGTTGTGGCGAGGCTTGGAGCGGCACCGATGGCGCCCATGTTTTGCTTTCTTCCCCGAGGGGTTATCTCCCGTTGCCTCGTCGCCATTGGTTTCTTTGGGAGTATCCACCATGTCTATATCATATGAAGAGGTGGCAGTCCAGCGCCCTGTGGGTAGTGGTTCCTGTTCTTCTCCCGCATCGTCGTCTATACCGTCGATGTCTTCGGAGTCGAAGTTAAGCACGTCGGTTAAGTCATCGACCGTGGCTATTAAGTGGGTGGTGGGTGGGTAACGAATTTCTTCGTCACCAGCTTCCCACTCGAGCCAGACATAGTTCGGCCAGGAGTCTCCTGACAAAGAGAGAGACCTTAATGAATTCAGCACGTCTCCGAAGGGTGAGTGCTGAAAGATATTCGCGGCGGTGAACTCCATGACTGGGGCCCAATTAGATTCGGTGGGCACGGACGCGCGCGGTCCGGAACACACTACCGGAGATGAGTCCGGGGGTCTGGAGGTACAGATTTCCTAAAGAGAGGAGTCTGTGTTTGGCTACAATGCCGATAAGGATGCGGCCTTCGGGGCGGGGTCCATCCACCCGTCCTCGGAAGGCACGACCTGCTGTGGAACAAAGTCCAGAGCGGTGGCAGGTGCGATGTTCCGAATACTGTCCGACTGCAGATCTAGGTCATGGTCGTTGTGATTGTTCGGCGCTCCTAACACGGGCCCGAATCCGTCGAAGATCAAGTCTCCGCGGATGTCGGCAGTGTAGTTTAGGTTTCCAAACCTGACCTGATGGCCAGGGGCGTAGCTATCGATCTGCTCCAGATGGCCAAGCGAATTGGCCCGCAATGCGAAGTCGCCAAACACGAAGATCTATCTGGGGAGAAAAGCCGCGCCTAGGACAGCGTGGTTGAAGGTTGGAGAAGCCATCTAGCCTTGCAGCAACAACACAGAGGAACTCTCCATGAAAGCACCAATGTCGGTGTCAAAACCGGCGGATCTCGGGTAGGGGGTCCCGAACTGTGCGTCTAAGGCTAATGGTAACAGGAGACTGGGGACACGATGTTTACCCAGGTTCAGGCCCTCTCGATGGAGGTAATACCCTACTTCCTGCTTGATTGATCTTGATGATATGAGTATTACAAGAGTTGATCTACCACGAGATCAGAGAGGCTAAACCCTAGAAGCTAGCCTATGGTATGATTGTTGTTGATGATGATGAGTCCTACGGACTAAACCCTCCGGTTTATATAGACACCAAAGGGGGCTAGGATTACACAGAGTGGTTTATAGAGGAGGAGATCTACATCCGAATCGCCAAGCTTGCCTTCCACGCCAAGGAGAGTCCCATCCGGACATGGGACAAAGTCTTTTGTCTTGTATCTTCATAGTCCAATAGTCCGGCCAAAGTATATAGTCCGGCTGTCCAGATACCCCCTTATCCAGGACTCCCTCAGTAGGAACCCTGACATTACTTACATGCGACATGTGAAGCAGTCCAGGATAATCCGCGATGATGGCCACTAAAGAGCCACCACTGCTTGCCTGATAGAAAATCCCGTCGACGAATTCCACGGATATGTCCGGATCTTCTTCAAGTCCGGTGTCGAGAGCCCGACCGGGATCCTCTGGCTGCGGAGAGGGGCTGTTGAACTCTTTCACGGCCTTCCTTAGTTCCTGTTTTGAAACGACAAGGTAAATAATTGTGACAAAGAAGGTAAGAACGGATAGAGTCGAGTAAAAGATGACAACTTACCCAGCTTCGGGGGTTATACATGGAAAATCCATCCCGCAGTTTAATGCGGAAGAACTCCTCTTCTTCTCCGTTGTACAATTCGTACAGTATCCTCGCCAAAGATGTGGCGGAGTCCGGACCTTTGCGACCACAGCGGGAGGCATCGTCTTCTCCATTGAAGTGCCACATGGGTTTTCCCCTATATTGAAGTGGCTGCACTCCCCTTATTACGCATATTGACATAACTTCGATTATTATCAATCCTGATTTGGCCAGGGTTTGTATCCGACTCATCAGATAGAAGACTTCCCTGTTATCTTCCTCCTAGGGGCTCCGAGGGCGCCAGCTTTGGTGTTTCTTCAGCGGAGTATTGGTAAACTCAGGAAGGCCCGTCCGGACTGGGCCCGGAAGGGGAACATCATCGACATAGAATCACTCCGAGGGCCAGTCTTCGGACGCCTTCTTTGGAGTACCGGACAGGTATCCAGTCTGGGCGATGCGCCATATTTCGGCTCCGCCCACTTGATATATGGATCCCTCCTGTTTGCGGGGGACGAGGCAAAATAACCTCTTCCATAACTCGAAATGAGCTTCATAGCCCAGGAACAGCTCGCAGAGGGCAACATAACCTGCGATGTGCAGTATGGAGGCGGGGGTAAGATTATGCAACTGGAGACTGTAGAACTCCAGGAGCCCGCGGAGGAATGGGTGGATTGGAAACCGGATGCCTCTTAGCAGATATGGGACGAGGCATACTCGCTCCCCCCGAGATGGGTTAGGGATTCTCTCCGCTTGCTCCCCGCCATTATAGGTGGCAAGTCCAGATCGGACGGGGACCATGTATGCGGGCGGAAGGAAACCTTTGGTCTGCAGCTCTATTAGGCAGCTGTGAGGGATGGAACACTTTTCCCAATCCCCTGGTTTCGAGCTAGGGGCAACAAGCAGGGCTGCGGCGACCGGTCATGATGGGATGGCCTCTTTTGGACGCGCTATACGGAATTCTTGCTTGGGAGAAGGTGGTGTGATTTGGTTATGAGGATCCCCGTCTCCTTAAATAGACAACTTACCTACAGGATTAGGGTGGCAAATGTAAAAATGCCCCGGCCCCTCGTCTTCAATCGACATGTGGAGGTGGCCATTATTGAAGCACAGAAGCCGAGGTGTACAACCTTACTGGGAGGCCGAACACTATTCGCTACGACAGGGGCACCACATTTGGAGAAGAACCTGCCTTGCAATGCTGAAGACAATCTACGCGCCGGACTCATCGTCATTGAAGCCTGGTTCGGGGGCTACTGAGGGAGTCCTGGATAAGGGGGTATCCGGACAGACGGACTATATACTTTGGCCGGACTGTTGGACTGTGAAGATACAAGATTAAAGACTTCGTCCCGTGTCCGGATGGGACTCTCCTTGGTGTGGAAGGCAAGCTTGGTGATCCGGATTATAGATCTCCTTCTCTGTAACCGACTTTTTGTCACCGTTGCCCCCTCCGGTGTCTATATAAACTGGAGGGTTTAGTCCGTAGAACAACAACAATCATACCATAGGCTAGCTTCTAGGGTTTAGCCTCTCTGATCTCGTGGTAGATCAACTCTTGTAATACTCATATCATCAAGATCAATCAAGCAGAAAGTAGGGTATTACCTCCATTGAGAGGGCCCGAACCTGGGTAAACATCGTGTCCCCAGACTCCTGTTACCATTAGCCTTAGACGCACAGTTCGGGACCCCCTACCCGAGATCCGCCGATTTTGACACCGACAACCTTGCCGCGCGGAGAGCACCACGGCAGTGGACGAGGGCGAGGCCTAGGAAGGGGACGACGCGGAGTAGGGGAAGACGCGGCAGTGGAAGCCCACGCGAAGAGGAGTACGAGGGTTTGCTGGTTTGGCTACTGTGTGAGGCTGCCATCACCGCAGGGCCTGTCCAGCGGTGGGAATAGTAGGGGGCGGTGAGGCCTCCACGGCAACACAGCCGGCCACGGGAGGCAGAAGCATGCGGCATGACCGGCGCTGCTTTGGGCGGCTGGAGAAAGAAGATCAGAGGTTGAAGAAGCACTACGGCCGTTGGATGGACATCATACGGTCACTGGAGCTAGAATCGTTCATATTGACTAAGTTGACAAAGCCCTTCGTCCCCGTAAAATTAGTAGGCCCACAAGTCAGCCTCCCAACAAGGTGGGTCCCAGCTAGCCGGGGGAGTATTCATTTTTTGTGCGTAATAACGAGGCACTTTCGATGGGTCCGAGCTGACAGCGGGGGGAACGTTTTTTTCATGAAATACGGTGGCCCGTTCAGTGGGTCCCAACAATCAGAGGGAAATGTTTTTTCGCAAAATACTGGTGGCCCGTCCGGTGGGTCCCCGCTGTCAGGTGGAGGAATAATTATTTTCCGTGTAATAAGGAGGCACTTCCTTGCGGCTGCCGTGGACCCAGCTGTCAGCCTCTCCACGTACAGTACTCTTCCAATGGAAGTCGGCCGTTGACCACATTGACCACGCTGCGCCGAGTGCACCATGATGGTGGACGACAGCGAGGCCTAGGAAGGGGACGACACGGAGCCGAGGAAGACGCGACAATGGATGCCCACGCGGAGAGGGGTACGAGCGTTCACTGGTTCGGCTGCGGTGTGAGGCTGCCATCGCCGCAGAATAACAGGGGGTGTGGGTGAGTGGAGGGATGGCCTGGCCAGTGGTGGGAGTAGTATGGGGGTGGTGAGGCCTCCGCGGTAGCACAGCTGGCCACGGGAGGCAGGAGCAGGCGGCATGACTCGCGCTGCTTTGGGCGGCTAGAGCAAGAAGACCAAAAGTTGAAGAAGCACTATGGCCGTTGGATGGACATCATACGGTCACTAGAGTATTGACTAAGTTGACAAAGCCCTCCGTCCCCGTCAACTTAGTAGGCCCACAAGTCAGCCCAACAATATGGTGGGTCCCAGCTAGCAGGGGGTATTCATTTTTTTGGGCATAATGAGGAGGCACTTCCTTGCGTGCGAAGATATAGCTGGTGGGTCAGACCTGTCAGCGGGGGGGACGTTTTTTTTTGCGAAATACAGAGGCCCTTCCTGTGGGTCCTAGCTGTCAGGTGGAGGAATCATTATTTTGCGCGTAATAAGGAGGCATTTCCTTGCGTGCGGCCGTGGACCCAGCTGTCAGCCTCTCCACGTACAGTCCACTTCCGATGCATGTCGTTCATTGACCACGTTGACCAGGCCGCACCGAGAGCACCAGGGCGGTGGCCGACAGCGAGGCCTAGGAAGGGAACAACACGGAGCCAGGGAATACTCGGTAGTTGTTTCCCACGTGGAGGAGTATGAGGGTTTACTGGTTCGTCTGCCGTCCCCGGAGAATAACAGCATGTGTGGGTGAGTAGAGGGATGGCTAGGCCAGCGATGGGAGTACGGTGGGGCCGTGAGGCCTGCACGGCAGCATAGCCGGCCGCAGGAGGAGGGAGCAGGCAGTCCCGCCGGCGCTTGTTTGAGCGGCTGGAGCATGAAGAGGAGAGATTGAAGAAGCACGACAGCCATTGGATGGACATCCAACAGTCACTGCTCTCGTGTGTTAACTAAGTTGACAGGGCGTTGCATGTGCGTCAACCTTTTTTATGAAAGTATATGCGTCAACCTGTAGTAGGCGCACAACTCAACATCAAATCTGTGGGAAACAGCATACAACCCATCTGCCATTATTTCTAATAATGTACAGCCCATTTGCTAATTCTTAAGAATTTTTTTGGATCCCATCTTATTTTTGTTAGCATTACACCCCATATTGTGGCCACGGTTAAAAAGTATACGAAATTTTGCATATTTCGATGCGGTCAACTATTTTTAATCTAGAAATATCGATTCACATTCAAACTATTTTGAAAAATAATTTATGTAAATATAAAATCCAAATAATTGTCCATGCATAAAAATCAATGGAATTTAAAATCTTGTAATGAAAAAAAATTGAAACTAATTCCCGGTTTGATGTGTTTTAAAAATGTACAGGCCATTTCTAGGCAAACCGAATGAAACTCTCCTCGTCTTGAAAGATTTGCAACCCAGTAGGGCCGATAAAGCAAGTAAGCCTTGTTAGGGTATTTCTTAAAAAAATAGAACTGGGCTAGCCATTTTCAGCAAGAAAAAAACACAATTGGGCTCATGATGTGGTAAACATAAATAAAACCCTGGCTAGACGGGCCACAACCCCCGCACAGCCCCGTTGTTACCCTGATCCGTCGCTAAAACTAGTATAAATAACAACTGCTTGTTCCTCAAAAAAAAACTGCACGACCTGCTGGGTCCCTGGTGTCAGCCGCTCGTAGTGTAATTATCTCGTTTATTGACTACGTGACAATGGCGTGAGCCCCAGATGTCCAACCATTAGGAGGAACCATATTTTTGGGCTTATAATATAGAGGCACTTGCTTGCGTACTGCCATGACACTGGTGGGTCCCTACTGTCATCCTCTCCACATAAAGTCATCTCCTTGTTCCTCTCGGTTGTTGACGACGTTAACAACACAAGAGGGCGTCGCACCATGCACGGCGAGCAAACCAAGGCCGCAAGGCGGAGGACGATAGCGAGGCCTCGGACGGAACGAACAGGAGCCGTGGAAGATGCGCCGGTCCAGTCGCAGGCGGAGGGGAGTACGAGGGTTGACTGGTTCGAGCGCGGGTGGGTGTTGGGGCTGACGTCGCCGGAGAATAACAAGATGTGTGGGGGAATAGAGGGAGGGACTGGCCAACATTGGAGGGTACGTACCATAGGGCGGCGGAGGCGCAGCCAGCCATGGGAGATGGGAGCAGGCGGAGCTGACGGGGTGGTTTGGTTTGGGCGGCTGGAGGAAGAAGAAGACAAGAGATAGAAGATACACGACAGATGTTGGATGTCAATCCAATGGCTGGTAGGCAGAATTGTTTGTTGACTAGCTAGTAAGTCGACACCACCTTGGATAGGCTATTTCCTCGTGGGTCCGAAATGTGAGAATCCAAACCTATCACGGTCATGCAGCCTTTCCTATGAAAATTTACAGCCCATTTGATGTGCTAGTTCGAAATAAGTTTGTGGGTGCTGGTGGGGGCTAATCACTTGGCTTCTGTAATGCACAGTGAGCTCAAGCAGCCGGCGAGAGTGATGTTATTTCCCTTGGTTGGGATTTGTTACACTATTTCACTCTAAATTAAACGAATGGCAAGCCATTTGCCTTGTTTCAAAGAAAATATGACAGTCACAGCCGAGTTGAAAAGGGCAGGAACATCTAACTCCAGCTTACAAACTGTACAAAAGCACGAGGGTTAATTGTTCATCAGGTTTACAAAAAAACCAGATTGAAAAGGGCAACAACATCTAACTCCAGCACTGTTTTCGGCAGTCACAGTCAAATGGATCGGTCAGGTCCATAGAATGAACATCCTGGGTCGTAAAATTTACTGGATTATGACCACAATATGTTGTAAATAGAAGCCCGACACGTTCAGAAGCTCTTTTGCCCACCTGAAACTCCTTTTTTTGCTCTTCGACATACCCATCCGTCAAAACCATGCTGCTGATAAACTTAAGCCTGATGGACAATAGTAACCTCGCATTCAGCAGGAAGAATGTGACAAATCTAGTGTTTGCACGGTTGGCTACATATCGTTCTAGCGTTATTGTCTTCAATCGAATCTCATGAGAAGTGAGAAAATCCCGATGCTTACGAATCCACCGATTGGTTATAACTTTCTTACCCCGTCCTGTTGCCTAAATAGACATGAAGATTGAAAACAGTTAAGGTCTAAAAGAAGAGTGTCGAAAGAGCAACAGCTGAACGGTTAATTCTAGTACACTATATGCGGGCTTCCAATGTGCGTGAAATTATCACCTTTATATACAACTTCTCCAGACATGGAAAGCATTGCAGCAAGCCAATAATCTTGTTCAGATCAAAACTATTCATTTGGATATATAAGATCTTGACAGAATCCAGCACCATTGATAGGCCATCCATGGAGAAACTCTTCATTGAGCATAGAACATAATATTAGTACAAAATGTGTACTCCAAGATGATATATAACTTATGCGCAGAAATTTAAAATGCAGCTTATGGTTACAAGTGTAGATGATAATATAAAGTACCTGAAGAACTGTGGAGCCAAACACCATATTGAAATGAGCACAGAGATCATGTATTACACCCAAGGTCTCCAGTTTAGGCGCAGAGAGGACGGTTATTTGCAACGGTGAATAACTAGAATCAAGGATCAACCTTTGAAGTGAAGGGGCATCTTGGATGATGAGCTGCCTTCCGTCAAAAGAAATTCCAATTCTTACAAGGTTAGGCGACTTTATTTGGAGACAACCGATTCTAACTGTGAAAACAAGCACCAAGCACTCCAGGGCAGGGCAACTGGAGTGGATGATGCTGTGCAATGAGGCCTCCGATATACGAACCCGCACAAGTGAAAGTTTCTTGAGAAATGGGAGTCGAAGGTTTAGTACCAGATTGTCTGGTAGGTAGCACAGTGCAAAGGTGGCGGTGTGGAGAGAGGAGGAAAACCGCGAGATGGACATCGGTGCTGAGGGCACAAGTTCATGGCGTTCGGTATGTGGTATGTGATTTCTAGGGGAATAGTAGAACTCAAGCAGCTGCAGTTCTGTGAATTCAGGGGATTTCAGCCAGGCGTCCACCATGCAGGGCATGGTATGCTCGCTCAGGTAGCATGACGGGATGTAGAGGCTTTGAACGGAGCCCTGGTGGGAGGAGATGATGGCTCTGGGGATTTCAAAATCATTGAAGAGAGATAGCTGACGACAGTCGAGATTAAGGGGCACGGCGCGCCATAGAGGGCGCCACCGAATTGAGAGGACTTGGGTGCGGCAGCAATCCTTGGTGGGGAGAAGCGAGATGATCTCCCCAAGGATGGCGTCCGGGAGATCGCTGATGCGGTCCACCCGAGATTCTACGGGTTCCTGGGATCCGGTGGGGGCGGGGTCGCCGCTTCTCCCGCGCTGCCGGGTGCGGGATCTACAACAGGCGTCGCCGCTGGCGGGAGCCTCATCTTCTTGGCGCTGGGGTCAGCCGACTCCATTTTCCTCGAGGGCGTCGCGTCGCGCTCACGGATTTGAGCAGAGTAACGAATGACGAGCCTAGTTGTAGTGCGAGCGAAGAAGAAGGGGAGCTGGGGGTTTTCTGTAGGAGTGAGGAAGAAGGGGAGCTGGGGTTTTCTGTAGGAGTGAGGTGAGGAATTTGGGGGTACGAGTGGAGCGAGCTGACGTGAGGTGGGTGGGAGCGAGGAGGAAGAAGAGCACCCAGGTTTTTTGGGGGGGGGGGTGTGCTGGGTGTGGGTAGCGCCTCTCATTCAGTAAATATATGGGCTTTTGAATTGATTTTACTATTTACTAGTGTGGATGGGCTGTTTTGTCTTGGGCCCAGAGAAACAATTACTACTAGTACAGTGGAGACACTCTACAGCTACCCAGAAAAACAATTACTACTAGTACAGTGGAGACACTCTACCGCTTCTGGCTCCTCCTAGGTCATTGAAACGTCTCCCTCTACTGAATGCCGTTATACTTTTGTTCACCGACATGCGGGCCATGCAGCGCGCGGGCCCAAATGCCATCCACCAAATTAGAAGGCAGTATGCAGGCGGAGAGTCACCCCGGTCGTAGCGCGGCAGTAACGAGCCGTCGTATCACAAAACCCCACCTCCCCGCAGTCTAAGTTTGACGGACGAAGCAACCATCATTTCACTCTTCGCTGAATCCCCTTCTCCCTCACCGTCTTCAAGAAAGGCAACACTCGCATCTGCCACTGTTCTTCTCTCCCAACGAAGGGAAGGTAAGCGGATCCGTGATGTTGGTATATTTTCGTTCAGAGAAAAAAAAGAACTTTTGCAAAGCAGTAACCGATCCTCACTCTCTTTTTTGTTTCATTGTCATTGCGATTGTGTTTTCCTTTCAGTGGTCTCCTAGTATTCGTCAGTTTCATGATGGACCAAGGAGAACCAGGCAAAGATCTGCCGATATTGGAGCAGACGCGGGAGGCTGATCCCCACGAGACAGAGAGCTCCAAGAAGATGGAGGCAGCCACCGAGCCGACCCCAGATACGCTCACGGCCACTACTGAGATGGTCAACGCCCCGTTTGAGGTTACAGCCCCCGTGGCACTGCAGGAGCAGTTTTCCCCCTTCGAGGATGTGTCCCCCCCCCCCGCTGAGCTGCCCAAGGTGATTTTCTTCTTTGCCGATCTCGATTGTGGTTTTTCATCTAAGTATGTGGTGATTAATAATGCAAAATTTTATTAGCTTCGATGCCATGCTATACATAGTGGTTTAAATAACTTGTGTTTCTTATACTGAAAAGTAATTCAGAATTTGTTTCTGTTTCAATTAGAGCCCTGATGCAGACAAGGATTGTGTGGTTGTACATGTCACTCGCTATGAGGCGGATGACCTGAATATACGCACTGGGAAAACAGAGTTCTTAGGCTGTTGGATCCTGGAAGCCATTTGCGGTTATACCAATGAAGAGTTGTATTCCAGCCTCACTGTTGTCAGGCGTGTTGTCCAGGGTGTACTGAAGCACAAGAAGTTCAAAGCTACTCCTTCGTTTGTGAGGCATACTGTTCTTGTCAAGCTTACGCAGGAAGATGACGTGGCATGCCTCCACAAACAAGTTTATCAGTGGCAAGGCCACAAGGTTGTCTTCATGAAGGTTCACAGGATTGAGCTGCTGCGGGACGTCCTCGATGATGTTCATGGCAAGGTCCGTCTTGTGTCCAGCCCAAATTAGATCGAGGCATGAAATAGTTGCCCCAGCTAGTGTTTAATAGTAGTTTGGATTGTGTCTAATTATCCGAACCTTGCCTGTTATCGACCCCTCTGGGGCTAGTACTCTGTTTGAATCCGTCTATGGGAACTGCTGCTACTTTTGTGTGCCCGTGAATCATGTGAGAACCATCGTAATTGTTGCCGAAACAGATGCGTCCTCACTAGTTTTTTCATGAATATGGCATGGTAAGACATAAGTTGTCACGGTTTATCATACGAGCAGTGTGTGTTTTGATGAAATAGAGCACTCGTTCGAGAACTGTGCGCCGACGTATACATAAGTACTTGTAAACACTGTTGGTGCTACCCCACTTGTAAGCAGTTGTGCAAAACACGGCACATTGGCTCAGCTCGCTTCAACACTAGGCTATCGACCAGCTAACAATCAACAATCTGCTGTCTGACATATAAGCAACTATGTATCTTGTTACAGTGGTTCATGCAGTTAACTGAGGCCACAATGTAATAAATTCCAAACGTTCACACGCTAGTCCAGCGCTCATGTGGAACACTCACATTAAACTCGTCTTCATAAAAAACTTGAAAAGCATAAGTTAAGCAATTTTATACATCTCAATGATTCATAGAACATAACAAACATATACTAGTTCACAGCAAAAGACAAAGTTGTGAGAAGGTTTACAAATCAGGAAAAAACAAGCAAGGCTTCTCTGAGCAAAGGGCCTCCCGGCAGGCTTAAATTTCCTGGAGTTCACTCTGGTTTTTTCTTGTTGCCACCATCCAGGGTTAGGTTCTCTCATTCCAGAATAACCAATTATAATTGTGGTCTCAGCTGGAATGCTGAACTGAACCATGCAGTGTACTAACGAGGTGAAATTCTTGTGCATTCCACTAAATTTAAGCACTGGTATTTGCAGAAATAAGCAGACCACAATGCCTCTTGTCCGCGCACCTGTCCAAAAAACCGCCGTGCAGCCGTGCCAGCTAGTCCTCGGTCCATGGATGAACTGGTAGAAAGTGCATTCCGGACTAGGATGCAGTTTTTTTCGCTCGTCCCTGCACTGCAATCAGGAAGTAAAACGTACGAATCAGCTTCTTTTAGATTGCGTTGGTCATTCTACCTTAGTTACTACCAATGTAGGGATACCTTGAAGACGGGAGGTTAGACGATGACAACGAGGGATAGCCATCTCATTTTGCGCAGTTGTACTAAAACTGAGGTGTGTGCTTTTGATTGCGCGGATAGAAACGATACGGAGACAGACATCCCGAAACGATATGGAGACAGACATCCCTGTTTGCGCAAATACGAAATACGGTTATTTAAACAGTGACAGATATTTGCAGTGGCGTATGATTAACATCAGCATCTATTGTGTTATAATTGGCACTAGATTGACAGTATGAAGAGTCCTTAAGTAAGTAGCATCACATCACATCAACAATGCCACTAGATTAACATGTAGAATAATAGCATTAGTATTACTGTCATGAGGGTAGCACATGGTTAGTAAATGTGCAATCAAATTTGTGCAGTTCCACTGGGATGAAGCAATGTTAGCGGTGTGAGATTTAAGTGTAACTACAAAAACACAATTCATGGGAAATAAAGCAAGACGGAAGCACTTCATAAAATGGTGGTGGCATTGCTTCAATTTATCGACGGCACTAGACCATTACTTATAGTGACATTTGGTGGCATTGCTTAATGCTTCATGTGATTTTACATTAACGGTACCGATATGGGCGTAGGGACATCAGGTATCTACTACTTCCCCATGTTTCCTCTTAGAACCAAGTCCTAGATTCATGCTACAACTTTCCCACTTTCTTCCCTGTTTGAACCAACGCTTAGAGTCGACTGTATGAACTAGCTTTACCTCTAATAATAGTAAAAGTCTAGGTGGCTTTGGAACAGCGGACGGAAGTAGAAAAGGATCCACATGAAGGGAGCTGGGGCAGTAGAGCAAGGCAGGTTTCGAAGGAATATATAACTGAGGGTCGTCGGCATGTGGCAAAGATGGCGTCGGGAGGCCGCATCTTGGCCACAATACCGCAGGGAGGAAGAAGGGGCCGGAGGCCCTCCTGAGCTGGCGCTCTCTCGGAGAGAATGACACGGCTGCCGATTGGGACGCGCGGACAGCCGTTGGTGTCCTCCCTTGCCACCGACGACAGCGTGAACGATGCACCTACACCCCTGCCCCGGTCGAGGTTGTCCGGCCGGATTTGTGACCAGCTGTGAGCTGAGAGAGAGTGTGGCCACCTATGTCTTGCTTAGATCTGGAGAGCATGAGAGAGTGAACGAGAGGAACCCTAGTAAAGCAAGCGCTAAGGCTCCTGCTTTTATATATAGTGGAGTGATTTTGTTGTACCAGCTTCAAAAAAATGCGCTCCTACATGTACCCGCGAGTGGGTGTGAGAGAACTAGTGCGTGCATGCACCACTTCTCTTCGTGAGAGTATAATATACTATGCCCATAGAGCGTTCGCCGCAAGAGTAATAGTATAAGTGTGTGACGTGTGAGCTAAAATAAAATGTGAGCAACGTCTTTTGTTTTTAGAAGTTCTAAGGGTAGGGTGTGAAGAACACATATGTGCGTGACGTCTACCTGCAGATAGACGGTGGGTGCGACGTGCGAGTTTGCGAGAGGACTCGGGAGAGTCGTGACTCGTGAGGGTGCGTGTGCGTGAGAGAGAGGGGGGCACATATCGATGCAATGCATGTGTCCGTAAATCATTATTTGACAAACGTTCGCCACAAGCCTTTTCCTGACGAACACCGTAAGAACCGTTAGATCGGCATCCGACAGTGTCAGTTTTGCCATGTCATTTAATAGAACAGCCACTCCTCCTACACACAAATCTTTCACGTGAGTGTTAGCAACTGTCGTATGCTCCCTCCGTTCTGAAATGCAGTGCATATAGCTTTATTGAAAATTCGAACCTCGCAAACTTTTACCGAGTTTTCGTGTACCAAATTGCACATGTAGAATACCCTATATATAGCATTTCATTCATCTTCGAGAGGTAACTATAAAGATGGGTGAGGAGTCTACAAAGAAAGACCATCGTATCACCTGCAGCAATTTCAACCATCCTTTAGTGCCGAGGAATATCATAGGAACTCTATATGATATGATTTTTATAGGAATTTTTCCTTTAGAGCCAATTGGTTCATAGGACTAGATTCATATACTCCACATTTCAAAGGAAATAAACATGATATCATTTCTATAGCTTTAGAGCCACCTGGTTCATATGAATGGATTCCTATACTCCCTTAATTTCAAAGGAAAATAAAGATTAGCATATATTCAATAGAAAAGTTCCTATGATATGAACCAAATTACATCTCTTTTCTAATCCCTCCTCATAGGAATTGAGATACATGTCATCTCTAGATTCAATAGAAAAGTTCCTATGATGTGAACCAAATGACATCTCTTTTCCAATCCCTACTCATAGGAATTGAGATGCTCCATGTTATCTATTTCCCTACAACTTCCATGTATACATCTTCTATCCTAAATAGATAGTACAACCCACTAGTAGCTTTTTTCCAAAACATGCAACTATGGCACAAGAACTATATAGTCTGCCAATAACTTTGAAAGATGGTCGGTGGATGAAGCTAATCCAACAGTGCAGAGACAGGCAAATCCGAGCACTACTGGCCGTTGGATATCATCAACATTCCACCAGATCTACCACATGTACAATTTAGAAGACTCCATGGTTGAACTTAAGCATAATGCACAAACCTCAAAACACAAGCCCTTCTCCTTTGTTCTAGAATCTTCTGTATCATAATTGATTATTTTTTTAAATGAATTGCCATTATTTGTTTTTTTACTTTATGATTTACAATGCACAACCCCATGAATCTTAACATTTTTATAAAACTAATTGATTTTGAATGAGATGAACTATAAGAACTAAACAAACATCTACATCATGCATATATGACTCAAAGGTTTACATGCTATAGTGTGTATTTATTCATAATTTGGTTTCAAAATCTCATGCGTTCAATGCATGTGTACCTTACTAGTTTTGAGTAGAGTAGCAAATTTCACGCAGCCCCTGGTATATCAAAATGCTGGGTCCATGCATCATTGCCTTTCGGTCGAACCTACGTCCACAATTTTTTGTACGTACTATATCTCCACTAGTCCCCGAACCCAAAATGGTGCCTCGTTCCCATAAAACCAAGCGGCCCACACATATTTAAGGCGTCAACTCGAACCCGTTTACTACGATGTGGCCCCGCGCACCATAGTACTCCTACAAACCATATCACCGCACTCATCATCGGTTTTCTTCAACAGGATGAGGGAGAAGCCGATTTGTAGTGGAGGCGCTTTCAAAAAAAGGATCTGTGGTGGAGACCCCTACCCTAGGGTGCCCTAGGTAGCTGCCGCAAACATCATTGTTTTCTCTTTTCTTTATGCTCTTGCGCCCTAGAGTGAAATGATGGTTGCTTCGTCCGTCCAGCTTAATGCGGGAAAGGTGGGGCTTTATGATTTGACCCCTCACCGCTCATTTTCTAGTACTGCGCGCTACGACCGGGGTGCCTCCAATTCCAACCGCTGCTCCGAACTGTAATTTGGTGCATCGCACGTGGAACAAGATGGTGGATGAGCCACATGTCGGCCAAAGGGGTCCTGTTAAGTGTGTCGCCATTTCGTGTGCGGACTAACCCTGCTTGAGTTGCTACGCCAACACGACAGGAGCAGCCTACCACTTGGTTTTGCTCCTTGGTGAATCCTGACTATATTGATCTAAAAAGATACGTGCTGAACTACCCTCTCCGTCTCGGTTTTTTATTTTTAGGCGTCTCGGTTTATAGGGTCTGCACGTAGTTCTAGGTCATCCATTTGACTAACTAAATATGAGTTACTATGTCACAAAAAGTATATCATTGGATTCTTAAGCTGATGTAGTTGTATTTAAAAGTCAAGGGCGGGGCTTTTCCTACGCGGTAGGCGGGGCGGTTCCGCCTAGTAGGTTCGACAGAGACGCGAGAAGACGAGGGAGTAGGCTGCTGCAAACGTAGGGTTGTGTGATTTGACAGCGAGTTACTGCTGGACAGGTGGGGCCCCGTGATTTGACTTGCCATTATCATTTTAACTGCGGCGCTATGACCGGCGTGAGTCTCCCGATTCCTGACCACCTCCATACAGGTGCCTCTCCCAATGCTCCACCATGTAGTAGAGGCTGGCTCTTGCATGAGAGCCTACTTCTCCACTTTTTCCTTGCCTCTCTTTCCTCCACATATGCAAAAATGTCATGTAAAGCGCACTATTGTACTTACTTGCTCCTACAGGTGCTAAGCTTGCCACATAGGAATAAAGTCTGATGTGGCAAGTTAATCAAGAAGAGAGACACTAGTTTGGTGACCCAAGGAAGAAACGGTGCTAAGCGCGTGTACCTAGGTGAAAATACAATTTTGAGTCTATAGATAATTAAATGAAGTAAACTTAGCAACAAAAAACTAATAAGCACACCATTTCATTGGAAGAGGTCACTCCTTGGCAAATGCAATAAATACTAGTACTTCCTGTGTCCCATAATATAAGAACGTTTTTGGCACTACACTAGTGTCAAAAACGTTCTTATATTATGGGACGGAGGGAGTACGAAGAAAGAGATAGAGAGAAGTAAAAAGAATACACTTATAGCCAACCTTGTTCTAGTATGAGTGACTAAGTGATGACTATGTATGACATGCCAACATCAAATAGCCTAATGCAGAATAACCCTCCAGGATAGGATATTCACCCATAGGTCTAGAATCACGCCATGCAACCGTTCGATCTCAGATCCAAGGGCTCTCTGAAGCCCGTATCATGGGAGAATGGAAATCCACTACCCTGCCGTTCGCACGCTGGCAGTTCGCTCCTACTCGTCCCCGCACGTCCTTCAATACTATGACGGTTCGCTCCTAGTCGTCCTGTCCTTTCACATTATGGCAGTTCCACTAATCCTAACCCTCCTCCCAAATCCATGGCGTCCCAAATCTCCACAAACGGCGGTGAGTACAAGGTTAGAACCATCACCGACAATGAGTTCGACGTCATCTACACCCGTTCTTCCGCGACGGTGAAAGGATGCCTTTCTCGCTTCAGACGCATGTTCGAAAACTCAGATGATGAGTGGGTCGCTGGGCTAGATGTTGAGTACACCACAGTCCTGGGACGAGAGAAGGATCTAAAGGACGAAGAGAGGAAGAAGCCCGCCATGATCCAGGTTTGCATACATAACGTTTGCTTGGTCTACCACATATGACATGCCGATGTTGAGTGCTAGGATTTTAAGAACTTCCTCAAGGACAAAAGAGTGAAATTCGTTATTGTAGACTTTAAGAACGACAAAGAAGTCCTGGGTTGGATAGGCCTCGTTGTAGGCAACCCCTTCGACCTCCAGAAGAATCAGCTGTTGCCCTCTCGTCAGCCTTCAATGCTGACCCTGGCAGGAGCCATGGTTCGTCCTTCGTACCGTAAGCTGGAGAAACCTCATTACACATTTCATCATCATGCATGGCAGCGGAATGTACCAGATATAGACCACATCCACTACGCTGCAATGGATGGCTACCTTTGTTTCAATATCTACAAGGGTTGGATGAAGAGCAAGAGCCAAGTGTGCGGTTCAAGCAAAGAAGTATTGGCCAAGAGGAAGAGGGACAAGGACGAAGTCGAGGACGTGGACAAGGACACCAAGTGAGTAAGGTGTCGGTATCGTTGCTCATGGTGGTTCTAATGCAGTGTCTACCAGATTAGTTGCATAGTTTAATTTCAGGTGTGCTTAGTTTAATTTGAGGGGTGTGTTGTGTTGAGCCCCCAGCAGAACTATGTTATGTTTCTTCTCGTTACTTTAACTCTTCAGTATGTACATACTACTAGTATTTCTTTAATAGAATTTAGCACCCCAATTATGCACGTACTAGCTTTTTTAATAGTACTATATGCATAATTTGGCGACGAGCGCTCTCTATATGTACCATGGCGCAATCCATCGATACAACTACTGTACAAAAGTATTCATTTTTGAAAAGGCTAGAGTACTGTTCATCACATATATAGCCAGTTAAATTCTCAACCTAGAATGACATGCATGCCATGTAGTAAACCGATATGGAGAAAGTATAGTAAAAATGAGGTGATTTTACCGAGCGATCGGTGGGGGAGCATGGCCTGTCATGCGGTCCCACGTGTCATGATGTACCAAGGCGATGCGCGTGTCCCTCTTGAGGCAAAAGCAATATTATGTGGTTTGAGATGATGGCAAACCGAAGTGTGAAATAATGGTTGCTTCGTCCGTCTGGGAAGGTGTGGCATTGTGATTTGACGTCTCATTGCTCATTATTACTACTGGGCCGGTACGAGTGGGGTGCATCCCCCTGCTGTTCTGCACTGTTATTTGGTGCTTGACACGTCAACCCGGTTGCTACATGTCCCACATGACAGTGACAGGAAGTACAGAATTCATGAAAGGGAGCGTCGATGGAGGAGTATACTACAGAATTCATGAAAGGGAGCGACTTAGTTTTGGAAAAATCTGTTTTTACAGAGTACGTACCCACTAGGGTTTATAGGGCTCATCTAAAAAACATTTGTTTTTCCGTTTGATAAGTCTCAGTTCTACTATACTAGTAGTATACCATTACATGTTGGATCTCGAGGTGCGTTAGATCACCCGACGGAAGCAGTGTCAAGAGGAAACTAACCAATGCATGTAGAAGTTCATGGAAATTTAGTGGTCATTCATGCATTCGTTCTAATTAATGCCTTGGTAAACATAACTTCTTGAGAAAAACGAGCGTACTAATTACTTGTGCAAACTACGAAATTAATTCGACCACTCACCGTCTACCTTGATTGGGGAGATTTTGAAATTGAGCCATAAACTGGAAAGGAGGGAGTAGTAACTTTTGTCTCGATTACTATTTGTGGCCTTGTATAGATGAAAAATGTATTTTTTTTATAGTGGCCTTGTATAAGTAAATGGAGGGAGTACTAACCAAGGTACGTAGTAGGGACGAGGAGTAAACGGAGGGAGTAGTAAAATTTTCTCCTCGTGCTACGAGCCACCATGCGCGTGGGCGAGGGAGCGGGCGTAAGGTGTACAGTAGTAGGAGTACTACTACTACTACTCGTAAGCAAGCTTCACCTCATCCTACGAGCCACCGCGCCCGTGGGCGGGGGAGACGGCATACTAAGCAAGCTTCTCCTCATTCTGCGAGTTGACTGGACACATCAAAAGTACTCTAGTGTATAGCGCCTTGCCTCTAAGGTAGGCCCCACATGGTTTGCCTCTTTTTTTAACATAACACGTCAAGTCGCAACTTGTTTGTTCACCCGTGGTAGATGATCCTCCCTCCACCAAATGGACAACTAGTACACGTGTCAAATTACCACGTGGGCTGCCTTTTCGTACAGAAATGAGCTCCACCGTGTACCCGCGCGGGTGTGGTTGGGAAAGAGACGGGAGTACGTGTGCCATGCGTGCACCTCTTCTATTCGTGCACGTCCCCCACCTACGTGTGTGTGAGAGAGAGAGAGATACAAACCTAGAAATAATGTGTCATCCATCCCCATGCCTCCGCCCAGTCCGACCACCAGTCACCACCAAGCCCCACTCCTCCTCACCTTATCTCTCATCTTTCTCCCTCCATTTTTATATACAAGGGGCCACTATCAAAATTACAATTTGCAAATATACAAGGCCACTAACACTAATCGATGCAATATTAATGGTGTTTGCCTTGTGGTACTAGCAAAGGAGGACATTAATTATCCCTTGCATGCATGTGGGAGTTTGTAAAAAAATGCATCTTGATGTTCCGTGCAATGCACGGGCATCTTGCTAGTCCATGAAAACAACACATGGCAAAATTCCATGGCGAACGAGGGATTTGAATCTGTTGGGAGAGGCTGTTTGGATCTTGCCCGGGGTAGCCAAAATATTGGTTACCCTTTTGTCCACTGGTGCCTTTGCCACCGATGAACGAGGAATGGCTTGGGTGCTCATGATGTCATGCATCCTCCAGCGCGCACGTTGGAGACGAGCTCGCACGAGCTGTGTTTTCTTGTCCCACAATGCCGCCCGAGCCGCCCGCGGACCAACCGGCGACCCGCAAATTACGCCATCCAACCGTAGCCGCACACATTATGACAGCAACTCAACCAACCGAACAAAATTCACTCAAACACGTAGACAAACTGATATTTCATATAAACAACGACGGAAATCATATAAAATACCGGATTTTCATACAAACATGATGGATTTCATTACATTCAAATGAACTACGCGGTGCTAGTTCAAGACAGCACGGGTATATCATACCTGGCCTAAATGGTCGCCCGCCGATCGATTTGTGTTCCTCATGTCCGGCAGCACGATCACCGGACTGCCGGGAGCCCCGGAGGTATATGCTTCAGTGCATAGGACGGCTCGCTTCCCCACTGCCCAACTGATATCATTGGCTGGTGCCGAAGATGATGGTGGCCGGCACCGGTTCGAGTTCATCACCGGCCACTACTTCGCCAAGGCCGGCACCGGCTCGAGTTCATCCTAACATTCCCCTCTTCCGTGGATCCCATGCAGGGTCAACGAAGGTCCTTGCAACAAAAGGATCCGGCAAGACACCTGCTGTGTATGCCGGCGTTGCCTCCGTGGTGGCCTTCATGGAACCCAAGCGGTGGCGGCCTCCCGTGTTCTACTTCTCCTTGATGATGGCGGCGGATGTGGAGGCGCTGGCCACCGACTCGTCGCTCTCCGCGCACCCGGCTTCTATCGCTGCTTGCATGGCACGGCCGCCGGCATGGGAGTCTCGGCCACAGAAACGGGAGACGCGGTACGAGGCAGCGGCGTGGACGGCAGCAACGACGTTCGTGCGCTGCTCCTCGTCGAGCTGGCCTGGAGCGGCGAGTTGCTGAATCACGCGCCGGCTTGGGGCAACAACTGGCTCCGTCGGGCGAGGGAAGGGTGGTTGATCAGCGAGCTGCATAGCTCCTATCCGGAGGGCTACCCAGCCGGCTTGGATGCAGAATAACTACTATTCGTAAGCCATTGTAAGAGTGGACAAAATGGTGGAGGAGATAGGGGAGCGGCGGAGGTGTGCGATTCTTGGTCGGCGTTTGGCCTCGTTTAAATAGGAGATTAAATATACAGCGGGCGGGAGGAGCTCGGCCGGCGTTGCGTTTAATGTCGGCCCGGTCATGAACAGACGTGTGTCTAGAGTGGGTATCTCGGCTTCCACACGGGCGGGTTTCATGGAGGCGTTTGAATGCGGCATGGAGGCGTGTTTAGCCGGGCGTGCAATGAGTGGCGCCCTCGACTCTGATCTAGGACACCGCACTGTTCTTCCACTAACGTGTGGGCTCTTTGGGTGCATGGCCTGCATGTCAGTGACCCAATGCAGGCAGCGCATGACAGAGGAACCTTTGGTGGGCCAGGGCGGTCAGAAGCGGGCATTTCATAAACCGATGATTGTTCATTGACTGTGACGTCATCTTTTTCATGTAGACAAGCCTACTATGTTGATAGCCCATTCGATACGTTGTGATTCATAAAGACCGCTGCAAAACATCAATGTTCTGCTTATCATAGATAAGATTGATTAATACCCGTAACGATCCATGTCCTTAACAAAGGGTGCATGCACGTATAGGTTGAGCGTGTGTCTTGCGTCGTGTGTTGTGTGCATGCAGGCGTGCGAGTGTTGCGTGCGTGCAAGGGTACGTTTCAGTGTTGCATGCATGGGTGCGTACGTGCGTGTGTTCATGAGTGCATGTGTATGTGTCAGTGTTGCATGCCAGCATGCGTTCGTGTGTACATTATGTGTATGTGTCAGTGTTGCATGCCTGCATGCGTGCGTGTCTTGCGTGCGTGCATGTGTGCGTGTGGGGTGAGGCTACACGTCAGTCGACTGACTTCTTCATCTCTGGTTATTAGATTTTCCGGCTGTTGGATACGAAATCAAGGGCCTCCAGTTTATCATCAAACTCCACCCCCTCTGAGCCGCCAGCCACCACCAGCCAAACCGCCAGCCCCCGCCGCCCGCGGCCGGCCCGTGCCGCCACACCACCCGCCCTCCCCGAAACCACTCCCC